>NC_084489.1:43399230-43727563 GCF_030035675.1 Rhineura floridana
GGCAGATGCATTCTCCCCCAACACAGACACTCCTATATTTATATGAAAGAAATGTGCTTTTCACATATAAATTAGAAATGGATCCGAAATTGGAAATTAAATTAGGGCTGCAATCATGAGTTTATTTATTTGACAGTTAACCCCATCAAAACCAATAGGATTTACTCCAGAGAATATAGGATGGGATCGTTAGTGTGAAACCTGAAACAGGGCAACACTCTGGCCCCATATATCTGGTGCCACCCCTACACAGAAATATAGAAAGCTGTGTTATATCGAGTCAGGTCATTGGACCATGTAGCTCTGTATCTGTAGCCTGGAGATGCCAAGAATAGAACCTAGGCCCTTCTGCACGCAACACAGATTCTCTACCTCTGAGCCAGGATTAGGGAGTAGGTCTGCGAGCTCTTGTAGGAAAGTTTTATATTTGGCATGTCATTTTTTTAAAAAAACTAAGGCTACAGTCCTGTATCGGCCACTTTCCTGAAAGTAAGCCTTGCTGAAATCCATTGGTATTGCTTTTGAGCAGATATCCATAGGCATGCACTGTAAGAATTATCCGTAATCTCACCGCAGTCATGCCTCTGATTGGTTTGGGCGGTGCCCCCTCAAGGGTGGAACCTAGCTTCACAACAAAAGAACAGGCCAGTCTCTGCCCCGAGGCCCTTTCACATTATACTAATGGTGAAAGATAGAAAAGGTTCCCCATGGAAGCTCTGCTTATCTGATGGATGGTAGGTTCCTGCTTTGCCCCTTTCCCTCGTGGTTGATGTTCCATAAAAGAGCATCTCGCATCAGGGTTATTTTCATCCTCACATGTTCACGTCACAGCTGTTCATCCCGCAGTGTCCTTCAGCTCCTGAGTAGGTTGAGAGTTATCGAGTACAGCCACTAGCTGGGACCTCAGTTGTGTAGTACTTCGAGGGGGGGGGGTCGCTATTGAAAGAGACTTTCCCTGGCCTGTCCTTAAAATTGTTGTTGTGTAAATTTGTATATTTGTTAGCAGAGGGCAACGGTCTGAAATGTGCATGTGCCAGTGTGTGCATTTACCTAAGAAAGCAGGCTTTTACCCTGCACTGAGATCACTGAGACTTAAGACTTAGTAAAATAAGAAAAACTACTTTATTTATAGAAATACATAGTAGATAGAAAGGCATACCTAGTTCTAACTAACTAACTAAGTTGGAGGCGCAATGCCCAGGTTTGGGAGTTGCCCTCATGGCTAGGAGAGAGAGAGAAGAGACAAAAGTGTCTCCTCTCTCTCAGACAGTTGAAAAAGAGAAGAGAGGAAAGGGCGGAAGGAGGAGGGGCAGGGAAGCTTCCCTAAGACGTATGACAGAAGGAAGTCAGTCAGAGCATCACAGGTAAAGGTAGTCAAGCCTAGCCATCCGGAGGACCCTAACTCTATCTCCCTTCTGGAACATAAACAAAAGAACAAAACAGGAGTTGCTCTTGCCCCGCTTCCAACAAAAAGAATAACAATCATACTTGTTCTTATTCTAATTGCCAACAATTTTACTCTCCCGTAGTTAGCTTCATTTACACAACCGGACGGTCCCCAGCATTTCCTAACTAGAATAATTCATGCCGCTTGCTTTGTACCACCGAGTCAATCAAATGGCACACCTGAGGTCTTTAACTTCCCGCTCGTCGTCCTCACGGTCGAGCTGTCCGGCTTCCGGCCGTTGTCTGCAGGCGGCTGACTTGCAGCGCTCCTTTCCGTACACGCCCTTAGAAGCTGTCTTTCTTCAGGAAATGGACTCCTGCCACGGAAGAGCAGTCGCCAAGGCTTCACCCAGCATTAGAAATTGACCGAGTTTCTTCCCGTTACGTAGGTTGCGGTGGCTGGGGAATCCCACGGGTGCACTCTTACGCTTCTCTAGCAGAGAAACATTTCTGAATTGGCTGAGGAGAACAAGCAGAAAGAAGGGTCCTTCCCTGGCCCTCCTTTTCCTAGGTATTTCTTCTAATAATTTGTATAGCATCATCATAATCATTATTAACAATAACAATAGCGGGTGTGGTGAAGTGGTTAGAGTGCTGGACTCTAGAGTGCTGGAGACCAGGGTTCAAATCCCCACTCAGCCATGAAGCTCTCTGGGTGACCTTGGGCCAGTCACTGCCTCTCAGCCTAACCTACCTCACAGGGTTGTTGTGAGGATAAAATGGGGAGAGGGAGAAACATGCACACCACCTTGAGCTCCTTGGAGGAAAGGCTGGATATAAATGCAATAAAAGGCTGGATATTATTATTTAGATTTTGATTTATTAGTTGCTTGTTACCTGAAGGTCTCCAAGCGACTTACACAAGAGTGTTAAAAAAAGAGTAAATATATCATACCATTAACAAAATGATAAAATAACAACCAACACTCCCTTACAGCTACAGAAAGATTTGGCAACAGACTAATACAAACAACATTATCTTAGTCTATACAATGCCTGGAGGAAAAGACAAGTCTTTACTCACCTGGAAAAGATGTCAATGAAGGTGCCAGAAGGACCTCACTGGGGAGTATAGTCCACAGATGGGGAGCCACAACTGAAAAGGCCCTGTCACTTGTCACCACCCTTAGAGCCTCCCTCAGAGAGAGGACCTGATGAAGAGGGCTTCAGAAGAAAATCTAAGGATCCTGGTAGCTTCATATCAGGAGAGGTCTTATTCGCTTTTATTAAAAACAAGTTTTTAGCACTAAGACTGGCACAGATGCACAGGGCAATCCCAGACATGTCTACTCAGAACTAAGACTCACTTAATTCAACAGGCTTTTCATTAGGGAAAGTCTGTACAGGATTTCAGCCCTATAGGGGCAGATGCTTTCCTGGACTTGGTCCCATTTTTATTAAAGAGTCCAGGAACAGTCTACAGTGACCAACCTATAAGTCTTTAAGGTGCCACAAGACCTGTACCCCTGTGTGTGTTTATGTGCTGTAACAGACTAAGGATGCAATCCTAACTTCTATTTATTAATCCCATTTATTTATTGAATTCAATAGGGCTTATTTCTGAGTAGACATGGCCAAGATTACAATTCTATGCTCTTTTTACATGGGAGTAAGCCCCATTGAATTCAATGGGACTTATTTCTGAGGGCGCATGTACAGAATTGCATGGGAAGGCTGAAATCTTAGCCCATTTAGCTGGTAGTAAACTCCATTGAACTCAAAGGGACTTACTTTTGAGTCAACAGGTATTAGATCACATTGCAACATTTATTTATTTATTTATTGTTTATCCCTTCCTTCCTTCCAGAAAGACCCCAGGATGCCAAACAACAACACTAAAAGCACTTTAAAACGTCTTAAAAACAAAAGACTTTAAAACAAATTAAAGCAAGACATCTTTAAAAACATATGAAAATAAAACATCTTTAAAAAAACAACTTTAAAAACATCTTAAAAAGCAATTCCAGCACAGATGCAGACTGGGATAAGATATCTACTTAAAAGGCTTGTTGAAAAAGGAGGGTCTTCAATAGCTGCCTGTCTAATATTTAAGGGGAGGGAATTCCAAAGTGCTGGTGTCACAACACTGAAAGTCCATTTCCTATGTTGTGTGAAACAGACCTCCTGATAAGATGAAAGCTGCAGGAGGCCCTCACCTGCAGAGCGCAGTGATCAAATGGGTATATAAGGGGTAAGATGAAAGTCCATTTCCTATGTTGTGTGAAACAGACCTCCTGATTAGAAGGTATCTGCAGGAGGCCCTCACCTGCAAAGTGCAGTGATCAACTGGGTATATAAGGGGTGAGATGGTCTTTCAGGTATCCTGGTCCCAAGCTGTATAGGGCTTTGTACAACAAAACCAGAACCTTGAACTTGGTCCTGTAGCTAATGGGCAGCCAGTGCAATTATTTCAGCATTGGGGTAACATATTGGCAATACCCTGCCCCAGTGAGCAGTGGCACCACCACATTTTGCACCAGCTGAAGCTGGTAAAAGGTACTCCTAGCCACTAAAGTCTCCTGGGCCTCTAGTGACAAAGATGGAACCCGGAGCACCCCTAGACTATGAACCTGCTCTTTCAGAGGGAGTATGACCTCATCCAAAGCAGACAACTGACCAATTATCCAAACTTGGAAGCCACCAACCCACAGTACCTCTGTCTTGCTAGGATTCAAACTCAGTTTATTGGTCCTCATCCAGCCCACCACCGAGTCCAGGCAGTGATCCAGGGCTTGCACAGCCTCTCCTGATTCAGATGATACAGAGAAATAGAACTGGGTATCATCAGTGCACTATTGACACCTCGCCCCAAATCTCCTGATGACTGCTCCCAAGGGCTTCATATAGATGTTAAACAGCACTGGGGACAAGATGGTACCCTGTGGCACCCCACCGCACAACTGCCAGGGGGCCAAAGACAATCACCAATGCTATTCTCTGGAAATGACCTTGGAGATAGGATCACAACCATTGTAACACAATGCCACCGTTACCCATCTCATCAAATTGGCTCAGAAGGATACCATGGTCAATGGAATCAAAAGCTGCTTAGAGATAAAGTAAGAGTAACAGGGTCACACTCCCACTGTCCTTCTCCTGATAAAGGTCATCCATCAAGACAACCAAAGCCAATTCAGTCTCATAACCAAGCTTGAACCTAGTTTGGAATGGGTCAAGATAATCTGTTTGATCCAGGAGTACTTGCAATTACTGCACCATAACCTTCTCAATCACCTTCCCTAAAAAGGGGGTATTTGCAACCGGGCAGTAGTTGTCACAAACCAATGGGTCCAGGGTGGACTTTTCCAGGAGTGGTCAGATCACTGCCTCTTTCAGAATGGTTGGGACCACTCCCTCTCACAAAAATGCATTGACCACAGCCTGGATCCACTCCGTCATATCCCCTCAGCAAGCTTTAATAAGCCAAGAAGGACAAGGGTTGAGAGAACACATTACTGGCCATATCATCACAAGCACCTTGTCCACGTCATCAGGCCACATAAACAGAAATAGATCCTAAGAAGTTGCAGCAGATGTTGCACCCCACTGGGGACTACACTAGAAGTGGATGGGGCATCAGGATTGCTGTGGAGGTGAGCACCTTTATCCTCAAAGTGCCTTGCAAACAATTCACAGTGGCCTTCTGCAGGGTCTAAAATGCCATTTCCTGGAATTGATATTAATATGACAATACGGAAAAAGCTCCTCTGGATGGCTACTTGAGGATGTGATGGAGGCAAAGAAGTGGGCCTTCTTCACTGCCCTCACTGCCACACAGTAAGCATGGTTATGATGTCTTAGTCTTCCATACCTACTCTTCCAAAATAGTTACGTTGCCTTTCCCCTCTGATCTTGTGAACAGAAAGGAAATAAATTCAAAAATAGGGGATGAGGTTGGTGGAATTAAACAGCAGCTGTGATGTCTCTAGCTAGCATGCTACTTTGGGGCACTGCTAAGGGTAAAGCAACTGCTTCACATGCAGAAGGTCCCAGGTTCAATTCTCAGCATCTCCAGGTAGGGCTGGGAAAGACCCTTGCCTGAAACCCTAGAGAGCCGCTGCCAGTCAGTGCTGACAATACTGAGCTAGATGGTCTGACTCCACATAAGGCAGCCTCATATGTCCTTGTGTTGTTCCAGAAAACCCAAGCCTTTCATTTGTTGGCCTTTAGGGGGGGGGAAACACACAAGCATCCCATTTCACACAGTCTTCACGGAGATCAGCAGCCAATTTTGCATGGACTTTTACAGATTCAAATCCAGGTTATGACACCACAGTTCAATTTTAATTAAACGTGTCCCCCTTTTAAGCCTGCGTAGCATGCTGGTTGTGGCTGATGCAGTCTCAAGCATCTGGACGGCCCCAGGCTGGCTGGGCTAGAGTGTCAAGTTAAAGCCCTCTAGACCCTAGTTCACTGACCTACCTCCCAGGGTTGTTGTGAGAATAAAAGAGGGCAGCGAGAGAATGATCTGCACCTCCCTGAGCTCCTCAACAGGAAGGCCTAAATGCAGTGATATATAATAATATTTTTCCAAAAAAATGGTGAAAAGGGGAATTGTATTTTATCTTTGCGTTGAAAGTTTTCAGGGGCCCATTCAGACAAATATAGGTGCCCTTCCCCGTCAGCAATCAAGTGGGAATGACGTTGCTGAAGTGATGCTCCTGTGTGGAACTCAAGCAGAGTGGATTTCAAACAGGTCTACTCAGAAGTAAGCCCCATGGAGGCCAATAGGGTTGACTTCTAGGTAAGCGTGTGAAGGACTGCAGCCTTATTTTCCCATGCAACTTTCAGCATTTTGTACTACTACTACTACTACTACTAATAATAATAATAATAATAATTTTCTTTTGACGCTGAGGAGAGGGCGAACTTTTGAGCCACGTGGGAATGTAGCATAATCAAATATTTCAGTTATGCCCTTGCTCTCGCTCTTCCCCCCTTCCCCCCTTTCTTCTGTTCGCGGAGCACCTTTCAACTTCAAGGGCTTTACACCAATATAAACCAGATCCAGACCCGAGCGGCTTTTCCTCCCCGCACCGCCGCCCCACCTCACTCTCTTCTCTCAGATCTAAACTTAAAACATATATCATAGATCAGTTTTCACCCTGCGAATTTAGGCACAACCCCGAGACCTGCCTTTTCAAAGAGAGCAGAGGCTGGAGTCTGCTATATTTAATCCAGTCAGCTATTAAATGTCCTCCGGCTTGAATCGCGAATTTCAAACAGGAATCTGGAAATGGGGATAATGACAGTTTTTTCCCTTTCCTTTCCTTTTTTTTTTTTATAAACAGTTGGGTTAGGAAAGGAGGGAGAGGAAGGAAGACAACTCCTGGGTTTGCGATTTTGTTTTTTTCCACGAAAAGGGGAGGGAAAGGATGAAAAATAAAATATAATTTGGGCTTTTGCTGTAGACCCTGCATTTCTAAGGGCCATGAGTTATTTGTTTAGAATGATTAATATCAGTCCTATTTTTTCCTTCCGTTTCTGTTTTCTGCCGCATGATGCAACTGGTTCTACTCTGTGTAAGACACACACTTTGGTATTTCAGAGAATTTGTTGTTTTCCTCTGGGGTACATACCATCCATTTAAAGCACACAGAAGCTTGGGAACTGTAGTTTACCCCTCATGGAGCTACAATTTCCCAGCACCCGTAACAACATACAGCTCCCAGGATTCTTTGAAGGAAGGAAACAAAAGACTTTTGTTGTGTCTTCAAGATTAACAGATTCATTGTGGCATAAGCTTCTATGGACCACAGCTCACTTCATCTCATGTATAAAGTATCATCAACGGGTGGCAGACACTCTCTCTCTCTCTCTCTCTCTGTCACACACACACACACACACTCACACACATCTAGGAAAAAAAGATAAACAATGGGGCCAGCTAAAATGAAAGAGCTCTTGTGCATGCAAGGAAAGAAGTATACAGTCTGACATTTCGATGCAATGCTCAGAACATGTGAACAAATGAACCTGACCATTTACAATGGCAGCAACTAGTGAGAGCACAAATCATCCTAGTTTTTCTATGCTAATTCAACACCTGCTGTGGGAGAGAAAACCCTGGTCTGGATTGAGTCTGAAATGAACAGAATCAAAGCTTGCTGAAATCACATTTTGAAGCTCCTATGCTGAAGAAGTCCTTTCACTCTCTCCCCACCCCTCTCCTGGTCATTGGTTTTGACTCTTCTGACCAGGTCATTGTGCCCAAGCAGCTGGTAAGTTTCTTTTTTCTATGCTGCCATCACTGACTCACAACTGGCCCCCTCCTTGCTCCTGGTGATTTCTATGTTCTAATGGAGTTGAATCTGCCTCCAAAAAATAAAACAAATTAATTTAAAATCGGGTGGAGTCCCTCTCCCCCATTCCTTGCAACATTGATGCAATTGTGGGTACAATTCCAAAATTCTATACATCCTTAACTGCAAGTAAACACTCTTGAACTGAATGGGATTTACTTCTGTGTGATAAGGTACATTTAGGATGGTCCTGTAAACTGCTTTGATGTTGTTGTTTTTAAAAATGAAATAGCGGAATACAAATATATTTATAAATAAATAAATAAACTCTCCCACTAGTGTTAGAATCAGAATGCAATTTGGTAAGGATGCTGATCTCATAAATTGCCTGAAAATAAATTCCATTGCAATCTATGTACTCCCAAGGACATGCAGCTGTTTCAGGCCTGGGCCTCAATGTCCTTTCCCAGAACATTCATAGAATGTGAGTCCTGTTGACATAGTGTAACCACAGAAGGGTTAAAAGTCTCCAACGAATTCAAGCATTTCATAAATTACTAGGTACTTGCAAGTAAGTTTCGCTAAAGTCAGTGGACCTCCCTTTCCCCAAGCATGTTAATTAATGTGGATACAATCCAGCCAAACTGTGCAACTCTCCTATTGAAAGCAAAGGTACTTAGGGATGCAGTCCTCTGCGCATTTATTTCCAGAGGGCCTGCTTTACAGTAAACGCCCTTGGGATCCTGCTGCTTGAGAATATGATTTTATTTGTCTGTTTATACATTTATATCCCACTTTTCCTCCAAGCGGCTGCAAGAGTCTCTCCCTCACCATTTCATCCTCACAACAACCCTGTGCAGTAGGTTAAGCTGAGTGTCATGGCTGAGCAAGCATTCAAAGCTAGCTCTGCCCAGTCTGACACCCTCTAACCATCGCACCACCCTGGTTCTCTTGCAGCCTAGCCTCATCACATGGCTGATCTGCTTTGATGGCACATCAGCTTTTGGCCATGGAGATCTTAGTCTGCACTCACAGTCCTATTTTTCCAGTCTGAAGCAAGAGAGATATAGGGGATAAAACCTTCCCTTGGAATCTGATCACATCTGGAGGGCCACAGGTTCTCCATCCCTGCGGTAGAAAAAAGGGGTGGGGACTTGTATACAGACTGATTGAAAAACCAAGAAGAAAATGCAATTGCTCTCTGCTGACTTATCTTGAGGGGTTTGTTGTTGCTGGCTGTTGCCTGATAGAATGGAAAGCCAACTTACAGGGGTAGAGTGGAAGTTTCAGGGAGGAAAACCAAGCCCTCTCGTCTCCTCCTGTCTTTCCCTTCTGATCAAGGTGCATCCTCTTGATAAATCACCCTTTGCCTCTCCTAGGTGTTTAAGGCTTGAGGAGCAGCCTTTTGATCTTGAGACCTGGGAGGGTGAAACCTGGGAGGGGTCCCAAGGCACTGGGGGTGATGGGAGCGCAGTTTGGCTTTGATTTATGAGCAAAGGCTTCTCTCTGACATCGCCAGATGTAGAACCTCTTATCCTGCAGAAAGCAAGAGGGAGGGGAGGAGCTGGAAGCTTGATTCCACCCCAGCAATGTTTTTGCTTTTTCCTGAAGGTATATCATGCAGTATAAGCCTATGCAAGTGTGCTCAGATAATAAGTCTCACTGTGTACGATGGGCTTCCTCCCTAGTAGGTGTGTTGAGGATTGCCTCCTCCTAATACAGTTTAATAACAGCAGCAGGATCAGGTCCTGGGCCCATAAATCCAAAGAACTCTGCTGCTTTGGGATCCTAGCTTGCACTCCGGAATTTTGACATTCCTGAGCTCACACTGTTGGTACTAAAAAATATTAAGACAGCAATGCTGTTCTCACTTGGCTGGGAGGAAGCCCTGGTGAACTCAGTGGGACTTCAGTTTAGAAATAGATAGTACTGTGCTGCATGTGGTTTAAATATTATAGGACCTCATGGACCTTAGATATTGTGCTCAGCCCCATGCATGAGCCCAAATGATAATAAAATGTAAATATTAATATTAATATTAAATATTAAGCAATATGAAAGATGTGTTGTTGTTGCTATGTGCCTCCAAATCAACTGCGACTTATGGCGACCCTATGAATTAGCAACCTCCAAGAGCATCTGTTGTGAACCACCCTGTTCAGATCTTGTAAGTTCAGGTCTGTGGCTTCCTTTATGGAACCAATCCATCTCTTGTTTGGCCTTCCTCTTTTTCTACTCCCTTCTGTTTTTCCCAGCATTAGTGTCTTTTCTAGTGAATCATGTCTTCTCATGATGTGTCCAAAGTATGATAACCTCAGTTTCATCATTTTATTAATCTTACATTATTAATTCAATTTCAAATTAGCTAATCGTTAATGATTATTAGTATTAAATATTATTGCATATTAAACGATTAAATGGTCTAAAATATTAAATGCTCAGTTGTTAAGAGGGCTTCATAACTGTTAGCATGTTGAACTTAGGCTGAGGAGTCCTGGGTTCAAATCTCTGCTCAGCTACAAAGCTCACTAGGTGGCCTTAGGCTGGTCAAGGTCTCATTATAAAATATTTCACAAGGCTGTTGTGTTGTCAAAATAGGATAGCCCCCATGTCAGCTGCCCTTGGAGGAAGGATCAGGAGAAAATAAAAATAAAGCAAATAAGGAAATCAGCTGAGTCAAGTTTAGGGATGGAAAGATCTGTCCATTTCAGTTCTCTCAGGTTCTCATTTTTTCCAATCTTAAATTCACTTCTCCACAATTCTGCAGCAATTTGGGATTTTTAAAAAATTCTCATGAAAATTCTCCAGCATTTTAGTGCAAATTTCTACTAAATAAGCATATTTTTGTAGGCAGTTTTGATTCATGTATACATTTTTGCAAGTCATGTCATAGAATGCATGGTTGCATGCTGTTTTCACTCATACGGTTATTTTTATGAACACTTTCCCCATAACACGTGCATTTTTGTAAACACTGGTGGTTTGGGGAACTGCATATACAGGGGCTGATGGTCTTTCCGGTATACTGTTATAACAATATACAACAATAATGAAGCAACATTCCACTGGGATGTGCAGAGTACATTGGCCTCCTCCTTGCTGAGTAACTGCCAGCCTCAGCTACGGGCTGACTCCCACAGTTCTAGGATTAGGAAGCCAAACTTCCAAGTCAGAGGGAATGCCTTTGATGCAGACCTGTGTACCTCAGCACCTGTTATTTTTGAAACAAAACACTGTTGCATAGTTTTCAGGGGTCTGGGCTGGTTGATTAGGATTTCCTGTTGTTTACAAATGAGCATTATATTTTGGGATCTCTATAGCTCCCCCTGTTCAGTCATCTGGCATCTGTGGGTACAGAATGCATGAAGGGACTCCCTAGAATGTGCCCAGCTTGCCCTTCCCCCAGATGCTGACCTGCATGCCATACCCACACCGACTGACACATCATTGGCATCAGTCTGGAGGGGGCCTACTTGCATACAGATTTACATGCACAGGGATTCCTCCACGGAGATGCAAATCCTGGCCCTACGAGGGTAGGCACCCCAACACCTGGATATCAATTGTGTGTCAGCCAGAGGGCCATGGCTGGAAAGCATGGCTGGATGGGGTTGCACTCTCCTTCAAAACACAACTTCATATTTCTGGACTTGCCGCCACCTCTGCATGCTCAGGTGATGCTGGTGGTCAAATGTGCCTTTGCCCTGTTGAGGTTGGTGTGCCAACTGTGCCAGTTACTGGATTCGGAAGAACTGGGCATTTATTACATCATGCATGGACTACTGCAACATGCTCTATATGGGAGTACCTTTGAAAAGCGTCCAGAAACTTCAGTTGGCCCAGAATGTGGTAGCTAAATTATTAACCGGAGCTACCTACTGGGAGCATATAACGCCCTTGTCAAAACAGCTGTGCTAGCTTTTGATTTGTTTCCAGGCTCAACTCAAAGTGCTGCTGCTGACCTTTTAAGCCCTCAGTGGTTTGGGACCAGGTTATCTTTTCCTGTATGAGCCTACTCTCTTGCTTATGTAATCAACAGACACCCCTTTTGAAGGGCCATAGTCCAGTCGCACAGCATCTGCTTTGCGTGCAAAAGTCCCAGGTCCATTCCCCAGCGATCTCCAAGTAGGGCTGGGAAAAGACTCCCTTTCTGAAAACCCAGAGAGCTGCTGCCAGACAGTGACAACAATACCGAGATAGGTGGACCAATGGTCTGATTCAGAGTAAGGCAACTTCCTATGTTCCTCTTAAGTGCTCCATCAATCTTAATAGTCCACCTTGTTGGGAATAGGGAGAGAACCTTCTCAGTAGTCACAGCTCAGCTCAAGAGCTCCCCCTAAAGGGAAGCTCGTCTTACCCCCTCTCCATAGAGAGAAGACATATCTTTTTATAAATGCTTCTGGAAAGGCCACATACTCAGCCTGATTTTAATCTGTTAATGATGGGGGGGGGGGGCTGTTGGACTACTTTTTTTGGCTGCCACTTTATGGCTTTTGCTCTGTTCAGATCTCTATTTTATCTCTATTTTATTGGTACTGTGCATTTTAATTTAATTGTTTTCTATTATCTGGCATGAGCTGCTTTAGATTATGTTTATGAAAGGCAGGGTGGACGTTTCAAAACTAAACAGAATGGATGCAGAGTAGGATGCAATGTGAGGGAAACCTTCCCACAAGCCACGATGCCACCACTGAGAAAGCCCGGAGCCCTAACCCTAAGTCAGATGTTGTAGGGTCCCAAAGGAGGGCTCCTGAACAAGATTTTTTATCCTGTGGCCCTCCAGATGTTGTTGAACTACAAGTTCTGTCGTCCCTGACTTCTAGACATGCTGGCTGTGGACTGATGGGGATTGAAGCCCAGCAACATCCGGAGGGCAACATGGTCCCCATTCCTGATTTCAGTAAATGGACAGGTGGATAGGAATGCCAGTCAGTGATCCTTCAGATGCCCTGATCCCAAGCCGTACTGGGCTTTGAAGCTAGATGGTACATATAATGTTACACTGTTAATGTCACTGTACCTCCAAAGTGCAGCTTCTCCATAGCAGGAAGGTTACAGATACTGGGAAATGAACAATGCAAAGATAGAATCCATGCAGGTGGAATTGGTAAAATTCTTGCTCCAGCTGTTCTTAACAGAGCACAGAACACAACAGATGTTTCAGACACAGAGGGGATAGTTTACATTGGTTAAAGACCAGGGGATTTCCCACTTCACACTCTCAGCCACTGCATTACACTACGCCAGCTCTCACTGTGCACCTGCATGCTACCCATAGCTAGATATTCAGTCCCTACAGCGTTGTCTATGCCCTGTGCATGCCCTCTCTGTGTGCAGAGGGTTGAGCTGACTGAAGTCTACAATCAAAGCTAATCAAGCACAGTAAACAGCTATCTCTTTAACTGTGGGCCACATTCACAGCCACTTTTAAGACTTTTTTGTTGTTGTTGCCATTGTAGATTAAAAGTGAAACAGTGAAGTGGTCATCTGTGTCTCCTGTCACAGATCCAAATACTGTTTAACTGGCTTAGGTTGTAATGTACACCTGATTTACTTTCCTGGGAGTAAGCCAGTTGAAGGCAGTAGACTTCTGAGGACAATTTAGGATTGCGCTTCTAATGAGGGTGGACAGTGGGGTTGGTCTGGATGCAGAAGGAGGTGCAGCTGACTAAAGAGTGTGTTCCTCCCCCAGCCTCACCAGTTATTTAAACTTCATGCCTGGCAAGGATGCAAGGCTTTGGCGTGAGCCAAAGGGTGAGAATAAAAGGGCTCTTGTCCTTTAGTTCTCAGCCAAAGGCGAGCAACCCAAGCACAAGATGTTGGCTGACAGAATACTAATGGAGCAGGCCGGCTCAGTATAGCTGCTGGTTGGCTGCAACAATCCCAGGCTCCTGTTGGAACATTCAGCAAAGAACCCAGCAAGTTCATGGGAGACAAAGACCCAACGTTCAAGAAAGTTCCCAGGCCTACAAAAACTGTCCCAAATGCCATCTTCAGGATCCCCTGGGAACCTTCTTTCTTGTGAGACTTTGGGGGTGATTTGTGTTTGCTCGGCCCTGGGCGAAAGCTCAAGTGGATGGGTGCAGTCCTTGGTGAGAGCCAGGAGGCTGAGAGATGTTGAACGTAGAAGTACGAGGAAATTGTCTTGGTATTTATTAATTTCTATTCTGTATTACGTATGCATTTGTATTAGGGTTTTATTGTATATTTTGATAACATTTCTGATTGTTTTACCCTTCTGTATACGTCTTAGAGATATTTTTATATGTATTAAGTGATATAGAAATAGCCTAAATAAATAAATATATAACCATTGCTAAGGTTCAGAAAGAGCTGATAGCCGGATCTGCGATGGAGCTCCCACTCGATGCCGCACAGCTAATTCCATTGAACACATGGTGATAAAAAAAAAGCCTCCACAAACGGAAGGTTCACTTGGGGAAATGCTGTACCTTAGTGGTAGAAGGTCCCAGGTTCCTGCTGGCATAAGCAAGCTTGCATGCTTTAGTAGGGAGATGTCCCTTCTAGCCAGCTAGCAAGACAGAACTCCTACACTGTTTCCATCTCATTTAAACCCAACAGTTACATCCCTGGAATCTCCAGGTAGGGCTGGAAAAGATTTCTGTCTGAAAAGCTGCTGCTAGACAGTGTAGAGTGAACCAGTGTTCCTCAAACAGTGGGCTGGGCCCTACCAGTGGTCCTTGGGCTACTTGCAGGTAAGCCTCAGTTAGGGTTGCCATATTGCCTGGATAGCCAGGTTTTACCTGGATTCTATTTATTTTCTTTCTGAGCCCAGGACTGGGTCTTTCATGATCCCCGGGGGGGGGGGGAGCAGGAGAGTAGTCGATAAGACAGACATCCTGGCATTGGTAATCTAATTAGCAAGGTATGTGTGGGGTTGTTGCACACTTCCAGGCCCAGTTTCATTTTGAGTATGGAGCTGGAACCTGTGTAGATGTGGTTGAGAAATTTTGAGTTAAGCAAAGCTCTGCTTTTATAAAACCTAAGAAACATACAGATACTTTGAGTGTCTGAGTGCCTGCACCAGTGGAATACCGGAGGAACTTGTAAAACTTGCTGCAACAGTATTTAGAACTGAGCATGTGGTGTGAAAGACTCATTTTCCTAACATTTTGGCTTGTTTTTCTCCACCCACCACATCTCTGAAATATATTGTATATGTTATGGTTAACCGTGCTGCTGCCCTGACTTACTTTATGTTTGTTGCTATTTTGTGTTTTTATTATGTTTTTATATTGATTGTGTATTTTTATTGTTTTTATTATATTTGTAAGCTGTGCTGAGCTCTGTTTTTAACAGCAAAAGGGCAGGATATAAATTCTCTTAATCAATCAATAAATACTCCATAGTGTTGGAAACTGAGTCTAGGCATTTAAGGCTGAAAATGTTGCTTTAAAAAAAAAGATTTCTCACATCTTTCCCCAGTTTTTGGTGGTAATTCCTAGGCACAAAAACAAAACAACTGGACAATCCAAATATTAATATGCAAATATTTGGATAATATGCAAATAATATGCAAATATTTGGATAATATGCAAATATTTGGATAATATGCAAATTAACCTGCCCAGATTTGTGGAACTGGAATATGGCAACCCTAGCCTCAGTGCCACAGCTTGCCCAGGGCCTCCTAACATGCCTGCCCCACCCCTTAGCCGTGCCATAGACTCTTGGCTGGACGGGTGCTAGCATCAACAACTCCTTGGATGCTGAGTGAAGGTGGCCAGGAGACAGAAGTCTGATGGTGGGTGGAGGGAGGTTTCCCTCCTCTGAGGGGGAAGGGTGTGGGTGGTGGAAATTAGAAAGTGAGATTTAAGGATAATGATGATGAGAACAATAACAGGGAATAGAAAGGAACGGGTTAAGAGAGGAAAGTTTTATAGGAGGAAGAAATGAATGTAAAAGTATTGAGGTGGGGTGAATAAAATAAACTGGTTGTTGGCTAAAGTACAAGCTGAGTATGAAAGGAGAATGGGAGAAGAAATGACAGGAGATGGGTAAAAATACTTTGAGAGGCACGTGGGGAGTGGGAAGTGTGAATGATTAACCAGTATATAAATGTCTTAAATAAAGGGGGAAATAAAAAAGAAAAAAGCCTTCCTTACTTTGAGCCTCCAGATCAGCACATGCCACATTCTGCTTAAAAAGAGACGCTGAGTCAACAATACCTCCATTGATCAACAGAAAGTAAGAGGTATCAGTCAGTGCCAGTTGATTGTGCCAAATTCTGCCTTCATCTGCCATCGTTTTGTGACTGGCTCTGCCCCTGCACCACTCTTTTGTGACTGGTGGCGGGCCTCAATCATTTTCAGCTGTCTTAAGTGGGCCTTGCAGTTCGAAAGTTCGAGAGCCCCTTGGAGTTGACAATACTGAGCTAGAAAGCTCCATGGTCTGTCTCAGTACAAGGCAATTTCCTATGTAAAAGCAGTCTGAGAAGCATTGGTCTTATAGATAGAAATGTCCATCGTAGATTTACAGCTGTTAAAGGCAGGTTAAAAGAATACTTGTGATCCAAGTTAAAAGCACATATAGCTTAAGAATAAAACAGAAAAAAGTGGTGGAGTAAATGAAGAAATGGGATATGGGATGATGACACAATGCATGAATTTAGCGTTCTCAATCTTTTTGAATTTGCATCCCTCTTCTTAACTTGGCCTTCCAGGACCTTCCCAGCTTGGTTTTCAACCATCTGTTTGGCAGGTGAGTATGGGAAGGGTTTTTTGGGGAAGGAGTGTAAGAGAGCGAGCACAGCAATGTGCATCCTGCTGCTACATTTGAGAATGTGAAGACTGAAGCAAATGAAGATAAAAGATTGCAGCAGGAGCACTACCCTCTTCTCCCCACACCCCTGTCACCCTCATTCTCCTGCCTGGCAACAGGATCCACCTGGGTGCTCCAGGCATTGACCTCAGCAACAGGAAGTGACTGAGCAGTTTCTTTCTTTGGGTGCTGTTTCCAGGGTTTGAGGGAGAGATTCCCTAGCTGCCGCTTGTCTTCCTGCAGCAGTGGGTCACTCCCAGGTCCCCAACATAAAAAACCACCACCTTCCAAATTTCTGTGGGTGCCTTGCCACCCTTCCCCAGGTTCTAATGTATAACCTATGTATTAATGAACGATATAGTCAACCACACCAATTTCTTATGACCCTGGAGAATGGGAGAGCATTGGAAAGATGATGGCAATAGCTGTAGTTGGGGTGGTGTGCAATGTAAAGCTTGATCAGTATATACTAGGGCTGTCTGATCTGATTTGGGCCCTGATCTGGAGCTTTGGAACAGCCCCGATCTAACCCATGATGATCTTGGGTTGACCCAACTTGGATCCGGGTGCTGAACTGATTTGGGCGACTTGCACTGGCATGCAGTCTGGAGGAGACACGTGCCTCCTTCTCTCCCCCTCCCAACCACATATTCAATCATGTCTTAAATAAAGGGGGAGAGAAAAAAGAAAAAAGCCTTCCTTACTTTGAGCCTCCAGATCAGCACATGCCACATTCTGCTTAAAAAGTCAATTAAACATGAGTCAATTAAACATGAAGTTGGGAGGGGAGGGGGAGGAGATGCTCCAGGCTGCCTGTGTGTCTCCTTCTCTTCTCCCTCCTCACCACCAGACTGCCCCCCTTTTCACAGTGCTGGCTCCCTCTGGGTGTACCCGATCTGATTCACTGCAATCCTGGCCTGCCTTAGCCTGATCCGGCCGAATGCTGGGTCTATCCGAACTCATCCAGATCCAGTGCATAGCCCTAGCATGTGCCAGGGTTATAAGAAACTTGCATTGCATTCCCTTCTGGGCAGATTTCCAGGGGCCACATGAAAGCGATGGGAAGGCCCAAAGGCAAAATTAGGCCGAGCAACAAATGGTAATTTTGCCTTTGTACAGCAGGCTGGTTTCTGCACACACTCTCAAACAAGCAGAGAACAAGCAGCATTATCAGGGTTTGAGGACACATTCCAGCCAGGCAAAAACAATGGCCAGTGAGGGGTATGGCTGGGGAGAGGGCGTAGCCTGGGAAAAGACCTGAGGGCCAGATAGAGAAGCTTGAAGTGAAGTGCCACAAATTTAGCCCTGGGCTTGAATTTCCCCTCTCCTGGACAAAAGGTTGGCAAGGCACATGCAGTTGAAAGGGCCTGGGATAGGAAAAATGAATAGAAGCAAGGAGTCTGAGACCAAGGGATCTGAGACCAACAAAGTTCACAATGGGGTTTCAAAATAATTTTACTAGTGGGGTCCTGCATTTGGCTGGGATGTAGGATCCCAAGGACAAAGCCATTAATCTGCAGCTACAACAATGTCTTTTAAATTACCATCTGGAACTGGATCCTTTCCAGAATGAAATCAAAAGGAATTTGGCGTATAGAACATACACAGTATTTGAATTAATTCTGTGGAAGCCCAGTTTGGCTGGAGGCTGATTAACACATTAAAAGAAGTGACATAGCTAGCTGGCTTGGCCATTAGGGATGGAAGAGGAATCCATTTTAAATGAATTTATATTTGGTTCAGACCCAATGTGAGCTTTGCTTCCAACAGACCACGTCTTGCATCGAGCGCCTATATTTGTCCAAGCTGCTTGTGCAGTTTCCAGTGCTGGCATCCAATGAAATGTGGGCATGTTTAAGGGGGCGTGTTCATCGTTGGAGAAGCTGAGCCAGTGTAAATAGGAAATGAGTAAGAAGAGCAAACAGTCTTCCATGTATTGTGGATTTTTGAGGATATTTACTGAGATATTTCATGGGCATTTTAGGAGATACTGCTGGGCACATTGGTGCCCATGGGCACCATTTTGGTGACCCCGATAAAGAGTCTAGAAGATGGATGTTATAAAAGAGGACAGAAGAAGGTGGGTCTGTTTTCCACGGCCTAGGGCATGGATGTATCTTTTTCTGCTGCTGTTTGGGGCTCATCGAGGAAGTTGAAACAGGGAACATAAGGTCAGACAAAGGTCAAGACAAGTCAATCCAAAAGGTCAGGACTCTGGGTAACTCCCAGTGCATCCTGCTGACCGAGATTTGGAAGTTGTTGACCTAACCAAGAGCTGGAGCCATCCGAGGCCTCATTGCAGCTGGCCCTGCCTCTCTAAGAGCTGGCTAAACCGACTGAAAGAGTTCTTGTCTAATTCTGCAAGTGCTGACTCCTGCCCTATGGAAGGGATGGGGATGTTATTGGGTGCTTGTCGTCTGTGTCTGAGGAAGGTGGAAGAACTATATCCTTAGGCTGGGAGGGCCCAGGAGGCCTAGCTGCTGAGCTACCCCAGCAATGTAGCTTGTACTTCCTTCACATTTGTATCTTCTTCCACATCAGCTTGAGGGGGTCTGGTTTGGGGATCATGGCTGGATGGGAAACCTGTAGCCCTTTAGATGTTGTTGGACATCATCTCTGATTATTGGCCATGCTGGCTGGGGATGATGAGAGTTGGACTACAGCAACATCTGGAGGACCCCATCTTTGGTAGGGAAACATTTCTCATACTTTCTGAACTTGGACTTCCTTCTAAACATACTGAAAGCTTGGGTCCCCTGAACCCAAATCAAACATGTGTTCTGCAGATGAGCATGCAGAATTTTCTTGCATTGATTTGCATGTGTACAGCCAGCTGATGTACATGAGGAGAGTCTGTGGACATTGATCTAACATTAGAAAAGGAATGTAACAGGATCTTTGATACAATCTTCACAGGAAACCATCGCTAGAACAGAGCAGTAACTGTTTTCTCTGCGCTCCTCTTCAGAGCAAGATGATGGTGTGGTTGGGTAGTGTTTTTCCCTCCTCCAAAAAAGGCCAGTTTTGAATTAACAAGGGACATTGCCAACCCTATGATTTGCAAGTCTCCCCACACTTCTCCTTTCCAGCGCTGATGCCAGAGTTGCAAAGGAGAAGTGTGGGGAGGCTTCAGAAAGCAGTGCTGGGAGAGAGAAGCAGTTTGAATGAAAATGCTTTCCCCTCCTTGAGCAAGGCACACTCCTAATGCCATCAGCTGATGGGTGGTCGGGAGTGTGCCTTGCTCCAGCAAAGGAACCTTCGGGAGCCCACTTTAAGCTCCCGACAGTTCCTTTGAAGCCCTGCCTGTACCTACCCCACACCTGATGACATCAGGTGTAAGGTGGGTGGATGTGGCTTCCCCAAAACAGCCTCAGGGACCAAATGGGAAGGCCTGATAGGCCAAGTCTGGCCCGTGGGCTGGAGGTTCCCCACCCCTAGATGAGCTTTGGCTTTCTGTTCTCCAAAGCCTTTCAGGGGCTCTCAGCTAGAGCTCTACCAAGCATGACGGAGTGGCGCCTGAGTACTGCTTCCTCTCCTTCTGATGCCCTCAGTGCAAAACAGGGGTGACGAATCTCAGGCCCGGTGCCCAAATGCAGCCCCCCCCAAGCCTCTCTATGTGGCCCTTTGAACTGTCCCCAGGCCATACCTCCTCCTCAGCCACATCCTCTACTGGCCCTGCTTCTCTCTCCCCCCCCCCGCAAGCATTTTTGCCTGGCTGGAATGTAACCTCAAACTCTGATAATGCCTTTGTTTCCTTGGATAATATGTCAGTGTGTGTAGAAACTAGCTTGCTGCAGAAAGGTAAAAATTACATCGCTCCACTCACGTTTGCCTCTGGGCCTGCCCAGCAATGGCATGTGGCCCCCTGGAAGGTTACTGAAGGGAAGGCAGCCCCAGCTGGAAAAAGGTTCCCCATTCCTGCAACAAAGCTCTAGGATGAAACAATGGAAGCACCGTTTCTGTACAGGAATATCCTTTTTTCAAAAAAGTGTATATCGTTCTTGACTGCGCGTCTCAGTGGCTGTGACTATCCCAGAGATGGGAGGTCAAAGTTATTAGCAGTCCATCCAATCACTGAAGTCACTTGCTCTTGCCGAGACAAACCTTATTTCTTGTTCAATAGACCGGGCTGGCTGGGATGGCCGGAACACTGAGTAATGCCTCAAATCAGATTTTCACTGGATGGTGCTGAAATGATATAACAGCCAATTATGTGACTCTGTCCATGTTGGTTTCTTTGAAAATGGTGACTCTGGCCTTTAAAAAGAAAAAAAGCGGGGGAAACAATCCATTTTCTTCAACCCCTCCCCATTTACTTCCTGATGATCACCAAGCAGATCAAAAGGTTTGGGTCAATTTTGTCGTGTACATTTTGTACATTTTGGAGAGCATTTTAAAAGCGATGCTTCTCCAACTTCAAGCCTATCAAATGTTTAGCAGCTGAGAAGGATATTCGCTTTTAGGAGTGAGGCCAAAATGTCAGTTAAAAATTAATTTTTTTCTGAAACATATGGGAGCATTTAGAACACCAAGAAAAAAAGAGTGATTCTAAATATTGATATTGTGAGGGAAATGAACAATATACTTGCATATTTGCTGATCAAGACCTTGTCCACTTTCTTCCCCTTGAAAAGGGAATGCCGGCCATGGAATCTGTAATTAATCCTGACAGGAGCTCAAAATCTAGTATGAAAGAGAGGTCAGTGTTTAAATTCATGTGATGCCAGGTGGTACCTGTGCCCATTTCAATGACAGATGGCTGACAGTCTTCCACATGTTGGGGACAATATGTGTTTATAACTTATGAGTGTCATTAGCAGGAAAGCAAAGATTTGTATTGGGAAATGTTAGTAGTTTGAAATAAATCTCCTCTGCACAGATGAGCATGGGAAAAGAACATGGCTTGTGGTGTTCCAAACCCCACAATTGTATCAGGTCAGTCCAGGGGTCTGATATCGTTGGATGAGTTTGAAATTGGTATAGGTTATGGATGTGGACAGAGTGCTTGGTCAGGTTCATGCTTGCATGCTAGATCCTTGCCCCTTGTGGCTTATAAAATCTACCAGGGAGGGGCTGGCCAACTAGGCTAAGGAGTTGATTAATGCCATGTTATGAGAGGGGGTGGATCCTGGCCACCTCAAAGAAGTAGCAGTACAGCTACTCTTGAAACAAACTCCATGGGACCAAGAAGATCTTAGTAATTACAAACTGGTTGCAAATGTCCCCTTCCTTAGCAAGGTTCTTGAGTGGGTGGTTGCCAACCAGATTTAGATGTTTTTGGTGAAAACTGATTTTCTGGAACCATTTTAATTGGGTTTTAGCTCCAGATTTGGCACCAAGATTGCCTTGGTCACTCTGTGTGATAATCTTTGTTAGAAGCGCGATGGAGAAAAATGACCCTGCTGATTCCCTTTGCTTTGTAAGTGGCTTTCTATACTAAAAAGACTTTCAGTGGTTAAAATTTCCTCCAGAGTGACTGTCTGAGTTGCGGGTGAGCAGTATTGGTTTGCAATGGACTTGATCCTAATTGAACAGTCAGCTCCAGAACATGGAATGTGTGTGTGTGTGTGTGTGTGTGTGTGTGTGTGTGTAGTATTGCTTGGCCCTGTGGAGCCATGAATGCGGGGTTCTGCAAGGTTTGATCTTATTCCCCATGTTTTTTATTCAATATCTACAAGAAACTGCTAAAGGGGGTCAGCTGGAATTTTCAAGTGAGTTGCTATCAGTATGCTGATGACCCACAGCTCAATTTCTCTTTTATGTCTTCTGCTGGTGTGGTGGTGGATGTACTGAACTGGTGCCTGATTAAGGTAATGGACTGGATAGGAATGGGAGAGAAATTTGATTCAGCTCACATTGAAAACCGAATTGATCAAATTCGCAGTTTCCGAAACAATATGAGAACCAAAACACGTCCAGCCTTCAAAATTCACTCTTATCCAAATTTTGGATGCAGTTGTCCAACCAATATTTACAAAAATGCATATATCAGGTTAAAATGTGCATAAAAATGAATATATTACTGAAAATACCATAAAAAGGCACTATAAGGAGAACTTGCTTGCCAAAATGTGTACGTTAGTCAAAACTCCATGTAAATATGTGTAAATATGTGCAAAAAAGACCAATAATTGGGTGTTAGAACAAATCAAACCAGAACTATCACTAGAAGCTAAAATGATGAAACTGAGGTTACCATACTTTGGACACATAATGAGAAGACATGTGTCAGCTCTTCACTGAGACAGCAGTGTCGGTGGGGGTGCAGGCAGGGCTGGAGATTCCTTGGTAATTGCCAGGCCGTAAGTCCTCAGCCGGCAGCTTGGCTATAAATCTGCCAGACTAGCAAGGAGGAAGCAAGATAAGGGCAGAGGCCGTTTGAAGCTTACGTGCCAAGCCAGAAATCCAGAAGAGACGTCAATGAAGGTCCGGGTCTAGTTTGCCGAGAGATCAGTCCAAGTCAAGGTTCAGGGGATAGGAAGTCACACAGTGGTCACGCCTGACGTTGTAGTCAGCAACAAGCTGAAGCCAAGGTTTGACTTTTAAGGAGCAGGTTTGTCAGCAGGTGTGAGCCATCAGCGTTTTGGCCTTAAGTGGACAGGCCTGCCCCTCTTCTGCCTGACCTTCTGTTTACGTTCTGCCGGTGAGGGAGGAGTATCCTGTTCACTGACTGCATCTGGCTGAAGGGCTTCAGCTGTGTCTGGGGTGCTCTGCAGCTGAGGGGAAGAAGGAGCTGGGTTCTCAGGAGTTTCCTCCATTTCTCCTTCTGGGTCTGCTGCTTCTGGGTCTGCTGCTGTAACTCCCGAGTCATCCTCGTCTGATGAGTCCTCTGACGGGGCCCTGACAACATGATTCACTAGAAAAGATAATAATGCTTGGAAAAACAGAAGGAAATAGAAAAAGAAGAAGGCCAAACAAGAGATGGATTGATTCCATAAAGGAAGCCACAGACCTCAATTTACAAGATCTGAACAGGGTGGTTCATGACAGATGCTCTTGGAGGTCGCTGATTCATAGGGTCTCCATAAGTCGTAGTCGACTTGGAGACACATAACAACAAACTAGGATAAATTCACACTAAAATGCTGAAGGAGTTTCATAATGATTTTTTTAAAAAAATAATCACAAATTGCTGTAGAAAAGTGGATAACTGAATTTAAGATTGGAAAAAATGAGAAACAAAGAGAACTGAAATGGACATATCCTTCCATCCTTAGGATTGGATGAGGGCCAACAAGACAAAGCTTAATCTAGCCAAGACATGCATGCTGTTTGCGGTTGGTTCCTTTGCCCAGATAAATCATGTTCAGTCAGTTATGTATGGGGGCACACTCCCCCTGAAGGACCAGATTTGTAGCTTTGGGGTACTCTTAGATCCATTACTGTCACTGGTTGCACAAGTGGCCCCTATGACTTGGAGTGCCTTCTACCAGCCTCAGCTAGTGGCTCAGTTATGACCCATCTGTGTGAGTATAACCTGGTATCAGTAGTCTATGTTCTAGTAACCTCATGGCTAGATTACCGCAATGTGTTATATATGAGACTGGCTTTGAAAATACAGAAACTACAGCTGGAGAAGAATTCAGTGACCAGGGGGACCAGACGGTCCAAGCACATGACACGGTACTGGCCCCCAAAACATTTCCAAGCTTTAACCTATAAAGCCTTACACGGCTCAGGATCCCAATACTTAACAGAATTCATCTTCTGGCATGAGCCTAATGGAGCTCCAACCAAATCCTGCACCAAGGCTGTGCTTATGGGATTATCTGTTCTTGGTCCTTTTCTGAATAGTCAGGTTTCATTTTTTTTAAAAGGAAATTTCTACACTTTTTCTTGTGAGATATAAGGAAAAGTAGACAGGCAGACGGACAAATGCTCAAAAGACATAAAGTTGCTTCTGTCTTCCAATGTTAAGAATATAAGAACACAAGGAAAGCCCACCTGGATCAGGCCCAGGACCCATCTGGCCAGTAAGTGGAAAGGCACTGAGATAACTAACATGTGTTAGGCCAGGGAACCCATGGTTCTCCAGATGTTGTTGACTCCAACTCCCATCATCCCTGGTCATTAGCTATGCTGGTTGTGGCTGGTAGGGATTGGAGTCCAACAACCACTGGAGGGCCACAAGTTGCCCATCCCTGCGCTAGGCAGTTATTAATCTTCAAAACACAACCCTGTGAGGCACGTCAGGCTGAGAGAATGAAAGTCACCCAGAAAGCATCATGACTGAGGGTGGATTTGAACCTGACACTTCCTGGTTCTACTCCAGTAACCAAATCACTACACCTAGAGCTGTGCTGAGAATTTCAAGAATGACTTTTTCAACAAGTCATTGTGCAAGTGAGGTGAAACAAAACCCTCCTGAAGAAAACATAGAGAAAGAAAAATCATTCCCCTGAAACTTTCAGGAGGGGTTGCCACTTACCTTACTTAACCTTAAGAAGTGGCCAATTTTCCCTTGCTTTCTAGGTTTGTTGTTGTTGTTAAAGTCCCACATCATTTCCAGTAGTGTAAGGCTCTTTCCACAGCTCACCACCAGCCACACGTCCTGGAATTCTTTGGGAGCAGTGGTGGCCTTGATGGTTCCATTTCGGTGGGGCAGTGGAATCCACTCTGGGTTTAGGTCCAGACTTTCAAGGAGCTGGCCAGGGTAAAAACCGGAGCAGATTCTACTGCCCCACTGACATGGAGCCACCAGCCACCACTACTGGGGAGCAATGCCGTGTCACATCATATCAAAGGTATTCCAGGAAGTGAATCCAATGGAAAGTGGAGTGAGGCTCTCATCACTGCTTCCCACAACCACACTTCCTGGCAAAACCCAGTAGGGAAAGCAGAAAGCTCATCCCAAAACTTTTTAGAGACATTTCTGCCCCCACCCACCCACCCACCCACCCAAATGCAGCAGAAAATTGTCTCCCATTTGCACAGGGTGAGAATATTTTCTGGAACCTGGCGGTGGTGGGTATTCATCCCAGCTTAACTACACCACCACACTGGTTCACTTTTATTTATGCCCTGGCCATTCTGCAATGACTCTCTGTCCCCTCAGGTTCCCCTCATCATAACATTACTGGTTACAACCTAGCTGTGTGGGAAACCACAATTGGCTCTGGCTCACCACAGTATGTTAGTGTGTTATAACATCTGTCCAAAACTCTTCATCACAGGATAATATCTTAGGAACGTTTTCACCCCCTGTACTCATCTCCCAGCATTCTTCAAAGCTGGGATTTGGGCAATTGTTTATTGGGTCGCTGTGATGAGTTCCCACCACAAGCTATGTCAGCACCATCCGAGGGTCAAAGAGTGGTGGTGGAGAAGGGCATAAGCCACCCCACAAATGCTACAGCTGCCCATCACCCAGCAGGTGACAAGTACCACAGGGACATGAAGGAATAGGTCAGGTGTGTGTGTGTGTGGGTACACGCACCAGAATACAACACTGAGAAGAGAGCTGCTTGTTCTCATCTTGTTCCTTACATTTTGACAGTAATAGTTCTTAGGCTCATTAATCTGGATAGATTTGTTCTTCAGCAGTTCATTTTTATTGTGATGGGAGGGCGGCATTTGAAGGGGCCATACCTCTGATTGGTTGTGCATGCACTAGAGACAGAAAGCTTTTGCAAGGGACGATGGATATGGTAATGTTTACTTGCTACTTTGCTTCAGAAAGGAATTAGTCATCAAGTCTGAGCTGAACTTTCCTTTTCCTTCCCCAAAACATCAAAGCCAAAGTTTAAAGTCCTGTAACCTTTTCTTGAGAATGGTTCTCTCGTGCATTTCTGTTTCTTGTTTCGTTTTGTGGTCAGTAACCACAGGAGAAATTTGTCTTCTTTTTAAAAAACATATGCTGGAAATAATTTACTGCCCTTAGAAATATTAAACCACACAAAATAGACGTTAAAGTAATGTGAAGGGCCTGCCTATAACCCCCAAAGAGCCAGGAAATTGAGAGTTAAAGCCGAAATTCAGGGCTGACCCTCCATCCTTAATTCACCTTGGAATAGTTTGATTGGGCTGGCTTTTCAGGCTAGATGATGAAAGATATTGTGGGACATTTCTTCTGAGCATCTTCTCCAAGATGAGTCACATGCATATTGGACCCAAAGCTAATTTCTGTTCTATTTTTTCCCCCCAGCATCTAAGTGAGGTCTGGAGAAAAATGCAGATCACAAACATCTTCTTTATAGCTTCTGTTAATACCGCTATTTATTATTTTATTATTTCAATTTATATACCGCCCTTAGCAGAATAGCTCTCAGGGCGGTGAACAAACAAGATAAAATACAATATATCATAATAAAAATCATAAAAACATATACAAACAAACAACAAAAAACACTACAAAAACACAATACGACAAAAATTAAAAATACGGATTAAAAGATTAAAATGGTTAAGAAAATTAAAATGCCTGGGAGCATAAAAAGGTCTTTACCTGGCGCCGGAAAGATAAAAGTGTAGGCGCCAGGCGTACCTCTTCTATAAGGGAAGCAAAATCTTTACCTGCTAAACGTCTCATTTATGTCCCCTACCTCTACGCCAGGGGTGGAGAGCCTTTGGCCCTCCAGATGTTGTTGACTCTAACTTCCATCTGCCTCAGTCAGCATGGCCAACAGCCAGGGATGATGGGAGTTTGAGTCCAACAACATCTGGAAGGCCACAGATTCCCCTTTCCTGCTCTAGACTGAATAAATCTATACAATTGCAGCAGAACTTTGCTTCTTTGTTGTAACCAAGGAGGCAGCAATTCTTCTGAAACGTCTTTCTTTCTCTGTCCTGATATTTGCTGTTCCCATACATTGGAGAAGGAAGTTTTCCATCTGCTTTTCAAGCTGGAAGATTAAAGATATTGTGGGACATCTCTTCTGAGCATCTTCTCCAGGATGAATCGCATGCATATTGGCCCAAAAGCTAATTTCTGGTCTCTTTGTTTTCATCATCCAAGTATGGTCTGGAGAAAAGTGCTTTTAAAAAAGATTGTGTTCAGCTATCTGTCAGAGGCTTAAATCCAGAAGTGATTTAAGGATTCATCAAGTTTGATTATTGAATTTATTTTTTAAAACCTCTTAATTTTTTTTAAAAAGATGTTTAGATCGCTTGTTAAACATAATCTGGGGAGGGGAGGGGAAAGGAGGCAGACTTCAAGTAGGCTAATCCTTAGAGTCTGATACCTAGGAGCAAGCAAAAGATGACGGAGAAGCATGGTAGGATCTTACATTGAATCATTTTCTGCAGGACTGGCAGAAATGGAAGCTGGATAGGGGGGCCTCAGGCAAGGTGTCCTCAGTGGGGTCTCTCCTCTCCATGAAACTACCGGACACTCATTTGCCCTCTTCTCCTAAGCTAGGGGTGGGAACTTTTTTCAGCCCAAGGGCAGCTTTCCAGGGGCCACATCTCAGCGTTGGGCAGGGCCAGAGGCAAAAGTGGGTGGAACAACAAATGCAAATTTTACCTCTGTACAGTAGGGCTAATAAAAGTTATGGGTTGGGGGAAAGGGAGTGTGGCTGAGGAGGGAGCATGACTTGAGGAGAGTCCCAAGCAGTGCCGGATTTTTGCACAAGCTAAGTAAATCATAGTTTAGGGCTTCAGATTATGAGAGGCCTCTAAATAAATTTAAAAAATCGTTAAATTTTATGTCATGTGTAGAACAGCTTAGGAGCTTCAAGACTAAGAGTCTCCTGAGAATGGCAGCAGGAACCCTGCCTGGGGGTGGGCCTTGGCAAGGGCCCAACATTGCCTACCTCTGGTTCTGTCTACCTGGCTGCATTGGTCAGGTCTGTAATAGCCTTGGATAAGGGATGGCCATCATCTGCCCAGTGAATGGCCAGGATGGGGAATCTTGGCTAGGAAAAGGAAACTCATGGCAGGGCAGTACTGCATCATGCAGCGAGGACTTCAAAATGTTACAAGAGAGGCAGGGAGAACTCACCATGAGAACACCACATTTGATTGCAACCCTTTGGTGGTCCATCCCTTTGAAATAAATGGGACTTGTACACTGAACGTTATGCTCAGGACTCTTTGATTCTAGTGGAATTTCAGCACACCTCACTCTGAAAGCTACATTTTCATTTCTATCCACTCCAGGTGGGGCAGGTAGAGATTAAAAATCCTGCTTCTACAAAGCCAACTTTGACACTTTCTTTCCCTTGAGTAACATTGGTTCACTGGAGCAGCGGCATAAACTATAAAAGCACACTCTGGCATCTCTTTTTTCAGATTGGAAGTTGATCTGTGCTACAGATGCACTTGCTGCCAAACCTCTGGGTTTTAACGGCTGCATCTTATAGATAACAGCCTTTGGAGATTACATCACTGGTTTAACCCCGTCCTTTCTTTGCTTTTAATTCTCCCTCCCATTTTGCTTTATAAAGCTTTCAAGATGGCACAGTCTTAACTACCTCGCATGGAAATGATAAACTGCTCGGTGTGTCTTCACTTTGAATGGGCTTCTCCTGCAGAGTATCATATTTAAATAAATTGCCATATTGAGGAGAGCAGGCAGCACAATCATGTGCATTCAAGAGGAGTCTTTTGATCATGCTCTACAAGGCAATCAAGTACCACATGAAGATTCAAGGATGTAATAGACATTATTCCATGCTAAATAGGTAAATGGGAAAGGGAAGGATAGAGTATTAATTGTGAACTTCAACTACTTGACAGAAACATTAAAGCCCATCTCTGCCTCTTTGTTTTTTTTAACTTGTTTGTGTATAACTGCAAAATGTTCCTTCGCTATGATGTAATACAAGCAGATCAGCATTCACAGCCAAAGGCAGTTAATGTAGTATTAGAAATAAAATAAAATATATTACCTTTCTACTTTGTTTATAAGGACTTGAGTTTTTCATTCTCAAAGCGCATTAGGATCACCCTTTGGGAGTTGCTAACTGATGGATTGATTGGGGAAACCTACGGATGCTGTTGAACCTTAGCTAATAACTTAGATGATGGATTTAAGCAGAGGCAACAGACGTGGAGGTGGAAGCTTGTGAGGAATGTGGTGCCCTGCTTGAGAAGATACTCTGCTCTCATTTCAATTACAAATGAGAAAACAAATACAGTGAGAAAGCGATAACTGATGCTGTCTGGAAAGATTACACACTTGACAAGGGTGCTTTTTTGTGTGTGGAAGATTATTTCACACACACACACACACACTCCTTCTTCCCAATGGTCTACCTCTCACACCAGTGTATTTATTTGTATACCCTTCCATTCAGCATCTGGCATACAAAGTGTCCTTTTTCATGGGCTTCTAATGGAAGGAAGGACGGGATATAAATTGAATAATAAATAAAATAAATAAAATGTGCAGACTGCTATGGGTGCTTCCAGACAGAGAGTTTTCTAAGCCAGCCCACAAGGGATGGGCAAATGTATCAATTTCCGTTTCTATCAGTTTCTCATTTTTTCCAATCTTACGTTCAGCCGTCCACATTTCCACAACAGTTTGCAATTTAAAAATAGTCTTCACGAAAAATCATCACTATTTTAGTATGATTTTCTCCTAATATACATGTTTTACATGCAGTTTTGCCTAATATACCCATCTTTGCAAAGAGCTTTCCCCTAATATAAAGCATTTTTGTATGCTATTATAACTAATGTGTGCATTTACCCCAGTATATGCTTTTTGGTACACATTGTATGACTAGAGAACTGCATTGCAAATGGGTGAATTTCAAAGCATAGCTGTGTTTCAGTTCAAGTATTGTTTTGGAAAGTGTGAATTGGGTAGGTTTGCCTTTAAATGTGAACTGAATTGAATTGCTCCCCATCCCTACAATATTCAAGGGAAAATGATATTATAGCTGTGACCAGTGTATCTGGACACAAGGTCCAAAGCAAAGGAGTCCCTGTTATTGGAGATCCCCCCACCCCAGCTATGGAAAACTGTGGGAACATGCTAATCTTCATTATTTTATAGCCCAATTTTCTTTCTTTCATTCAATTTATTGCTTTTCTAGGTATCTGAAAAAGTTATTCAAGTAATCCTAGCATAGTGCGTCTGGGATGTTGTGTGAAGAAGGTGTTCAGCCATGGCATTCTTCTGAATAGGCTGTCTGAGTTGAGGGCCGGTTGGATGTACTGTATTGCAGAGGCTCCATTCCTACTCAGATGGTTGATTCCATAACTTCACCTTAGCAGTTATGCTACGGGATTTAGCCTGAAAAATTGCCTGCTATCTAGCTCCTCTATCTAGCTCCCTACCCCAGCCAACATCACAGGAGTAGCTGAGGACCATCTTGCCCTGAGTGCAGCAGCGAGAGAAGATGGAACAGCCAAGAGAAATCTAGCTCCCAAAGTTCTGGCTGAGGTGTCCTCTCCTCCATCCAAATGGCCACTTGGTATTTTAAACCAATTTTATATTGTTTTATGTAATTACTTATTATAATTATATTATAAAATATTTTATATTGTTTGGGGGAAGGGCCGTAGTTCAGTTGTAGACCATCTGCCTTGCAGGCAAAAGGTACCAGGTTCAATCCTCGGTATCTCCAGGTAGGGCCAGGAGAGAATCCTGTCTGAAATCCTGGAGAGCTGCTGCCAGTCAGTGTAGACATTGACATTGACAATACTGAGCTAGATGGACCAATGGTCTAACTCAGTATAAGGCAGTTTCCTGTGTTCCTGTGTAAAGTGCTTAGAGGTTTCTGTTGATTATCTGATACATAGATCTTGTCCAATAAATAAAATTTAAATATTGCCTTTACTGGTAAGCCTTTCCTCCAAGAAGCTCAAGGCACCGTCCCCACCCTCATTTCATCCTTGCAACAACCCCATGGGATAGGTTAGAATGATGAACAGACAGCGACTGTTCCAAGTTTACCTTAATTTATTTATTGCACTTCGATACCACTTTTTAAAAACAAAAAACAAAGCAAAATACGTTTCGTGGCTGAGTGGAGATTTAAACCTGAGCCCTCCAGTCCTAGCCAAAATCTCTAACCGGTACGCCTGCACTGTTGGATCCACATGTTTTGCTGCTGTTTGCTCTTTTAAGGTTTTATTTATTTCACAACGTATGTTCTTTAGCAAAATGTATATATTGCTGACTAGAACAAAAGACCTCCAAGTGGTTTAAAAGACGCTGAGTGCTTTTATGTAACTCTGCTTTGTGTAATTTATGTTTTATTATGTTTGTTATATTGTGCCCTGCTCTGGAATTTTTTTTAAAATTGAGAGTTGGTTAGAAACCACCTCAAGCAATAAATATGCAACACCCCACAAACAAGTCGGGATGTGCCTTGGTAAGAGGGAGGCTGAAAAAGGAAGAGAAACGTGACTCTCAAGATATTTCAAAAAGTGCTGCTAAGTGCTTTCTTCCTTTGTTGCATTGTACAGTAGTTTTGTTTAATGTCGCATTGCATTGCATTATTTATTTTATTTTATTATTTATTTAATTTTTATACCGCCCCACTAGCATAGCTCTCTGGGCGGTGTACAACAAATATAATAAATACAATAGAATCACATAGAACACTACAAAAAATAAATGCAAATCCATAATCTAAAACCAGTTAAAACATATTTAAGAAAAGCTAAAATGCCTGATAAAATAGGAAGGTTTTAACTTGGCGCCGAAAGGATAGCAATGTCGGCGCCAAGCGCACTTCTTCGGGAAGACTATTCCACAGTTCGGGGGCCACCACTGAGAAGGCCCTAGTTCTTGTTACCATCCTCCCAGCTTCTCTATGAGTCGGAACTCGGAGGAGGGCCTTCGATGTTGAGCGTAGTGTACGAGCAGGTTCATATCGGGAGAGGCGTTCCAAAAGGTATTGTGGTCCCGTGCCGTATAAGGCTTTATAGGTTAAAACCAACACTTTGAATCTGGCCCGGAAGCATATAGGTAGCCAGTGCAAGCGGGCCAGAACAGGTGTTATGTGTTCAGACTGCCTGGTCCTCGTTATTAGTCTGGCCTCCGCATTTTGCACCAGCTGTAGCTTCCGAACCGTCTTCAAAGGCAGCCCTACGTAGAGCGCATTGCAGTAGTCCAATCGAGAGGTTACCAGAGCATGAACAACTGAGGTGAGATCTTCTCTGTCCAGATAGGGACATAGCTGGGCCACCAACCGAAGGTGGTAGAACGCATTCTGTGCCACCGAGGCTACTTGAGCCTCGAGTGACAGATAAGGATCTAAAAGTATTGCCAGACTACGAACCTGCTCTTTCAGGGGGAGTGTAACCCCATCGAGAACAGGATGAGTATCCACCATCTGATCAAAGAAACCACCCACCATCAGCATCTCAGTCTTGTCTGGATTGAGCCTCAGTTTATTAGCTCTCATCCAGTCCATTATCGCAGCCAGGCAACGGTTCAGCACATTGACAGCCTCACCTGAAGAAGATGAAAAGGAGAAGTAGAGCTGCGTGTCATCAGCATACTGGTGACAACGCACTCCAAAACTCCTGATGACCGCACCCAGCGGCTTCATGTAGATGTTGAAAAGCATGGGGGACAGAACTGACCCTGTGGGACTCCATATTGGAGGACCCATGGCGTCGAGCAATGTTCCCCAAGCACTACCTTCTGGAGACGACCCGTCAAGTAGGAGCAGAACCACTGCAAAGCAGTACCTCCAACACCCAACTCCACAAGCCTCTCCAGAAGGATACCATGGTCAATGGTATCAAAAGCTGCAGAGAGATCAAGAAGAATCAACAGAGTTACACTCCCTCTGTCTCTCTCCCGACATAGGTCATCATACAGGGCGACCAAGGCTGTCTCAGTGCCAAAACCGGGCCTAAAACCCAGTTGAAATGGATCTAGATAATTGGTTTCATCCAATAGTGCCTGGAGCTGGCTAGCAACCACTCGTTCCAAGATCTTGCCCAGGAATGGAACATTCGCTACTGGTCTGTAGCTATCAAGATTTTCTGGGTCCAAGGAAGGTTTTTTCAGAAGTGGTCTCACTACTTCCTCTTTCAGACAGCCAGAGACCACTCCCTCTCGTAAAGAGGCATTTATCACTTCCCTGGGCCAGGTAGCTGTTCCATCCCTGCTAGTTTTTATAAGCCAAGAGGGGCAAGGATCTAGTGCAGAAGTGGTTGCACGTACCTGTCCAAGCACCTTGTCCATGTCCTCGAGCTGAACCAACTGAAACTCATCCAACAAAACATGACAAGACTGTGCTCCGGACACCTCCTTAGGATCAACTGCTATAAACTGGGAGTCTAAGTCCCGGCGAATGCATAAGATCTTGTTCTGGAAGTGCCCAGCAAACTCATTACAGCGGGCTACCGATGGTACTATCGTGTCCTTAGGGCCAGAATGAAGTAGCCCTCGGACAACTCTAAAAAGCTTCGCTGGGTGGGAAAGAGAAGACTTAATGGTGGCAGCAAAATATTTTCTTTTCGCCACCCTCACTGCTTCTAAGTACAGTTTTGTAGAGGCACTTACCAGTGCATAGTTGCATCCGTCGGGAGTTCGCCTCCACCGCCGCTCAAGCCGCCTCCTATCTTGTTTCATCGCTCTCAGCTCTGGAGTGTACCAAGGAGCTGTATGAGCTCTACACAGGAGAGGGTGCGCAGGAGCAATCGTGTCAACAGCCCGAGCCATCTCCGTATTCCACAGTTCAACCAGGGCTTTGACAGGAGCGCCAGTCTTTTCAGCCAGAAAATCCCCCAGAGCCCTTTGAAAACCCTCAGGATTCATTAGTCTCTGGGGGCGGACCAATTTAATAGGTCACCCACCCTTGCAGAGGGGAAAACCCACTGTGAGTCTGAACTTCAACAAGCGGTGATCTGTCCATGACAAAGGAAGAGATGTAAAATTCCCCACATCCAGATCGCCATCTCCATGTCCCGTAGCAAAAATAAGGTCTAGGGTATGCCCTGACACATGCGTTGGGCCATTAACATATTGGGACAGCCCCACGGTTGTCATGGAGGCCATGAAGTCCTGAGCCGCCCCAGACAAAGTAGTCTCGGCATGGATGTTGACATCTCCCAGTACTAAAAGTCTGGGAGATCTCAGCAATACCTCCGAGACCACTTCCATCAGCTCAGTTAGGGAAGCTGTTGGGCAGCAGGGTGGGCGGTACACCAACAAGATTCCCAGTCTGTCCCTCTGACCCAACACAAGGTGCAAACACTCCAGACCAGTTGTTACGTGGACATGGTGCTTGATGAGAGAGATGGAACTCTTATAGACCACAGCAACCCCCCCTCCCCGACCCTCAGATCTACCATGATGCTGAACCGAGTACCCCGGTGGGCAGAGCTGGGAAAGGCTAGCCCCGCCCTGCTCACCCACCCAGGTCTCGGTTATGCATGCCAGATCGGCCGCTTCATCCACAATCAAATCATGGACAAGGGAGATTTTATTATGTACCGATCTGGCATTTAGAAGCAGCAACTGGAGATCCAAGGGTTGGCTGAGAGGACAACCAACAACCCTGTGGGTGTGAGGAGGACCGGAACAAGGCACAGCCACTACTTGTCTGGGCCGCATTCCCCTTACCTGGCATGTCCTTCTCACCACGCCATACCTCCCTCTGCCCGTCACTACACTAATTGGGGCCCCCTCAAGTCCTCCCGTTTGTTGGTAAAGCCCCCTTCCCAGGCACATAATAAAAACTTATATATATCAACTTACATACTCATTCACCAACGAACACAAACACATATACACATCCAGACATTCAACCACACCAAGTACCAAACACAGTCCCACACTCTATACACACAAGCGCCGGCGTGAGAGCATTACATTTTGTAAACCACTTAGATACTGCTTTAAGTATAAAGTGGTATATAAATATAGTCAACCAACCAACCAACAAATAAATAATGCAGAAATAATGCTTTCGTAAGGGAAGTTGTCTCGATTCCATGCAACCAAAGAACAGCACTGTGTGAATTAGTTGTCTTACAAACAGCTTGTCTTGAAGGGTCTTAAGTCAAGAATTTTCAGGAAAATGTAAAGACTGAAACATAAGGCATCTGTTAGGATGCCCAAAGGCCTCACAGGGTCCTCTCTCTCCACTGAAATTAGTCTTGAAAGAAGGATTCTGTTGTCACCAACAGAACACATTGTGGTGTGTGCTTGGTGTGTGCATGTGCCCACAACAGTTTCTCCAGTTTACAAATGGACCTTTGGGCCCCAAAAGATTGGCAACCTCTGGCATACATGCATGCATTCACACATGCATGTTTTAAGAGAGACCCAGCCATCATTAATTTACTTGCTCCTGAGTCTGGACTAGAGCTCAGCTAGAAAACTGAGCTCATTGTATTTCAAAGATCAATTCTGCAATGCCAAAATTAGCTTATTTTTTTTTAAAGTCCAGGTTTTAATTAACTCATTTGACTGAAAACCATATGACTTTTTCAGTATCCTGCTTTTGTCAACGTGTCCCATGTTCCTTGAAGCTAGAAAACTTCATGAAGAGAGAGAGTAGATAGCACAGAGGGGTCACTAATGACTTAAAAGTGGTGGACGTTCTCCAAATGAACACATTACATATACTTTTCCCTCAAAACATATTCCTAAACATATAATCTGCAGAGGTTAAAACTTGATAAAGGAACAAAAGTGTTCCACCCCCCTTGATTTGTCATATCTGGATTCAAAAGTAGAGGCCAAAGTTGGCCAAGCAAAGTATATAAATTCAAGGTGCTTTTCAATGGGAGGTCAAAGTCTCTTTTGAAGTGCATAATTCAAATTGAAAGCTCTGGTAGAACATGCTCCATTTTGCATGAATCAGTCTTCCATTTCAGTTTTCAAAACAATAAAAAAGAAAGAAACCCCTCCCCCCTGAAGAGTTTCCCATGTTAGATTTCCACATTCAGATCCATATGGATGAATCTTGAGTAGAATGAAAGCAGCCATAGCCAAAGGTTAACCCAAAAGCTATTTCTGATGTTGTAGCATACAGCGTGAAACATAGAATGTGTCATAGAAAAAACCCTGGACTCCTCCCTCTATGATGCATGTAGGAAGATAGCCATGTGGATTTCATAGTCCCTAATGACTCCTTGCCAGTTTCTCATAGCAGTGTGGACCTCTGCAGTGTGAAAAATTCTCAAACTGTACTGACACAGTTTGACACAGGGCCCTGAAGTGAACACTGTGTAGACCAGCCATAAAAGTAAAGATGCTGCAATAATCCTGACCCTAGCCATCTACTGCTGTTGTGAAGGGTCACAGTGTTCAACCCTCTTCGCATGTTACTTGCATGTAGAGGATGTATTGAAAGGGGCCTTAGGACAGTGTGTTTAGTCCCCCCCGATGCGCTGTCACACTGTTGTCATCATTTTGTTCAAACATAAAAAGGAAAGGAAATATAGGGACCAATTAGGCAAAAATAAAGTGCTGTTAATATGAACTTGTACTAAAGTTAAACTACGAAGACAAGTTGATGAGCTACCTAATAAACATCCCTAAAGTGCTCAACCATAAAGTACTTTAATTATTCTAGTTGTTACTCAGCTGCCTAACAGATATATTGAAATATTCCAGATATTCCAGTTGTTCCAGAACTGCTGAATCCCATTTCATATGTCCTCAGATGATCGTAGCCATCTACTGCAGTTGTGAAGGGTCACTGTGCTTAGCCCTCTTCATGCATTACTTGCATGTAGAGGATGTGTTAAAAGGGCCTTTAGGACAGCATGTTTATCCTCCATCCTTGGTGCTGTCCCCACTGTTGCCATCATTGTGTTCAATGTAATAGCTTCAGCGAAGAGCCTTCTGTATCATCACATTACCTGGTGAACCAGCCCCATCCTGCCCATACATTGGAGGTGTTTCTTCAGTGGGAAGCCTACTGAACATACATTTCCTCAATGTATGGACAGTGTGGGAATGGGGCTGGCAGCAGACATGACAGCAGGATGTTAATTACATGGAGGTAATGACTGAAGGGGAGCTTGTGATTCTTGCCATTTGATGGTCTTTTTGCTCCCCTGTTTACATTTTTTCCTATCTGTCATGTGAGGATAATGCTCTGTGCATCTGATGAAGCAGGCTCCAGTTCACAAATACTTAAGCCACAATAAGCCTGTGAGCAAACTAGTAGCCTACAGCAAAGTGTTTCCATTGGACACACTTGGAGGGGGCTACAGGTTGATCTACCAATTGGTTGCAAACTCTCTTTAAAGCAATTCTTTTTAAAAATGCCCTCAAGCTGCTCCCACCAAGTTTTACAGTAAAAAAGGGGCAGAGGTTGACTAGTTTTGTGTGCCCCTGTGTTCAGAAAAGAAAGCTGGAGATGCACTGGAACTGGCAGAACAGTGAGTGTATCTCTACCCTAAGTCTACTAGTCTTTAAGGTGTCCTGAGATTTTTGTTGTTGTTGCAACAGACTGACACGGCTATCCCTCTAGAAATGGAAGCCGTAGTTGCCAACTCTTCCTAACTGAGCTGTGTAGAGATGCAATTAATTTTGGCAACATTTCAGAATTAAAAAAATGATACATCTTATATAGCAAACATCACTGAAGTGTGGATCTTTACACAGCCAAATAACACCAGCCATGCCCAAGGGGCTGGTATCAGCAGGCTTGGTGAAACCCCAAGGTTTACAGAAATCAAAACAAAATAGAAAAAAAAATCCTAAGCAGGGGGATCCAGAGACTACAAGGACCAAGCATGCTCAGTGGGCATGGAAGGCTGACTGACGCTTGGAGGGCAAAAATAGAAAATTGGGAGGGGGAATGGAATGGAGTATTCTGGAAAAGGACATGGCTCACTGGCTGGAATCATGTACAGAAATACTCCACACTGCAACATTTCCCTGCAGTCCCACAAGTGTGTACATAACATGGACCATTTCCAGGTTTTTTTTTCTTTTGGAGCTCATTTTAGATGGATATGTGTCAAGAACTTTGCTGATGCATCTTAAGGCAATAACATGAAGTTCCCACTTGCCAAATTCAATTAGTAAAGTCTGCAAAAGCAAACAAGCACCATATGTAACACTGTTCTGCTTCTCTGGATTGCTCTGATGGCCCTGAACTTGAATGGCAGCAGTACTCCCCTCAGTTTGCACAAGAAACAGAAGGCATAGTGTATGATACAGCCCAAGAGAAATTCCTTGCAGTGTTTTGTAAGCGTGTAGTCTCTAGCAAATGAAACTACCAAAGTGATCTGCTATATGATATCAAAATACTTTGGGAAGGGACATAGCTCAGTGCTAGAGCACCTGCTTTGCATGCAAAAGATCCCAGGCTCAATCTCTGGCATCTCCAGGTCGGGTTAGAAGAGACTCCCTGTCTGCAACTCCAGAGAGCTGCTACCAGACAGTGTTGACGATACTGAGATACACAGACCAATGCTCTGACTCAATATATGGCATCTTCGCATTAATATATGACCCTTGTAATCAGGGGCTTCCATCTATACTCTGTCAGTTATTGGCACAGTGTTAACCTATGTACACATTTTCTTTTCAGCATGGAATATTTAACTATGCTTGCGTGATGGTAGACAAGCCTGATACTAGAAACTTAGTGAGACCAGTGGGTCAGTCCAGAAGGAGTGGTTTCATTGCCACATCTGATTGGCTCTGTGCCTGCAGTCTAACACAGTAAAGAACATTGAACTATTAATTGAATGATTGTTCTACAAGCCTCCTCTGTGTAGCTGATTTTAGTTGTCTTTAATTTTCAGTATTTTAAATAATTTTTTTACTGATTCCCCCCGTAATCTATTTTATGATGTACCTGCCCTGATATCACTATCGATAAAGGACATGCTATAAATATATTAAATAATAAATAAATACTGCTGTTGGGCAGAAAGAAATCAGAGACATGTAATATTGGACAACAGCGGCGATCCAAACTTTTGGGTGTTTGGGAATAATAATTTCTAAACAATAGCAACCTATGTGACCTGTGAGAACTTGGAATATCATCAGCAATATCTTTAAAGGCCTATGGCTATTCTTAAATCACTGCCAGTGCTGGTTCCTGGGAGGGATGATGGAATCATTTCTACTTGTCCCTGGCTGCACATTAAGATCTGAAACAGAGGGCCTTCTTCAGGTGCTCTTGCTGTCAGAGGTGTGGCAGATGGTTATTGGGGAAAGGGCCTTCTCAGTGGTGGCACCTCAACTGTGGAATGCTTTCCTCAGGGAAGCTTTCCAGGTGCCTACCTTGATGTTATTTCAGCGGCAGGTGAAAACTTTTTCATTTTATCAGACTTTTTTTTTAATCTGACCTGTTTTATATCCAATATTTGCTTTTATGCTTCTCTTTTAAATGGGTTTTTATGGGCTGTATCCAGACTAAGTTAATTAAATTTAGGTACCACTGACGTCAATGTGAAAAAAATTTAATCATGACTAAGGTAAGTCCCTCTAATTTCAATAGCAGCTGAGGTCAATTAATTTAGTCTGGATCCAACCCAATGTGTTTGGGTGTGTGTTTTGGGTTTTCCCCCCTGTCCTTTTAATTCTTTTTAAGCTGCCCTGGCAACTTGTTGAAGAGTTATACATCCCACAAATAAATAACCTGGGAAGCTGACACTGACATAAAAATGAAATGACTAGTTATAGCACTGGATGAGAGCCCTATGCAAAATCATCTTCTGGAATTCCACTGCTCTCATTCATAAACTTCCACTTCCACCTCTGCCTCTGGGTGGAGAAGTGACCAAAGGAAATCATACAGTTACAGGGACATTTTCATTATGTGATCACCCCACACTATTGTAGATAATATGCGATCCATTGTGGGGGTACCTCATTTAACTACTGTAATTCTCTTCACTTCCTGGGAAGTGGAGTTTTAGGGAGATGCCAAGAATTGCATGTATGGGGACTGTTGTTGTCCCCTCCTAGAACTCCAGTTCTCTATGTTCCAAACCAATGCATATTTACTCAGGCGTCAGTCCAGGTTTATTGGATTGCAGCTGTAGAATTGGATCCCGACTGTAGTCCTACTTAGAGTAGACCCACTGAAATCCATGGGAATAATCTAAGAATTACTAAGTCTGGATCCAGCCCAAACCTAGAAGCTAGCTATTGTTTCCTTGTTGAACGCAAAAAGAATAATCATCATGTTTTCTACGGCAGGGGACTTTGAAGGAACCCAGAACATAATATTATCACTCTCCATTGCTTAATGCATTACTGCACTGTAGGTTATATCACTTCTGATGAAGAGGTGGCATGAAAGAAGTGTATAAAATTACGCATGGCATGGAGAAAGTGGAGAGAGAAAATATTTTCTCCTTTCTCTCAAACACTAGAACTTGTGGACATTCAATGACTATTCCCTAGATCAGTTGGTCATGGAACCGACCAGAGGGACGGCAACCCTGGACTTAATCCTCAGTGGGGACCGGGACCTGGTGCGAGATGTAAGTGTTGTTGAACCGATTGGGAGCAGTGACCACAGTGCTATTAAATTAAACATACATGTAACTGGCCAATTGCCACGAAAATCCAACACGGTCACATTTGACTTCAAAAGAGGAAACTTCACAAAAATGAGGGGATTGGTAAAAAGAAAGCTGAAAAACAAAGTCCAGAGGGTCACATCACTCGAAAATGCTTGGAAGTTGTTTAAAAACACTATATTAGAAGATCAACTGGAGTGCATACCGCAGATCAGAAAAGGTACCGCCAGGGCCAAGAAGATGCCAGCATGGTTAACGAGCAAAGTCAAGGAAGCTCTTAGAGGCAAAAAGTCTTCCTTCAAAAAATGGAAGTCTTGTCCAAATGAAGAAAATAAAAAAGAACACAAACTCTGGCAAAAGAAATGCAAGAAGACAATAAGGGATGCTAAAAAAGAATTTGAGGAGCACATTGCTAAGAACATAAAAACCAACAACAAAAAATTCTATAAATACATTCAAAGCAGGAGACCATCTAGGGAGACAATTGGACCCTTGGATGATAAGGGAGTCAAAGGTGTACTAAAGAACGATAAGGAGATTGCAGAGAAGCTAAATGAATTCTTTGCATCTGTCTTCACAGTGGAAGATATAGGGCAGATCCCTGAACCTGAACTAACATTTGCAGGAAGGGATTCTGAGGAACTAAGACAAATAGTGGTAACGAGAGAGGAAGTTCTAAGCTTAATGGACAATATAAAAACTGACAAATCACCGGGCCCGGATGGCATCCACCCGAGAGTTCTCAAAGAACTCAAAGGTGAAATTGCTGATCTGCTAACTAAAATATGTAACTAGTCCCTCGGGTCCTCCTCCGTGCCTGAGGACTGGAAAGTGGCAAATGTAACGCCAATCTTCAAAAAGGGATCCAGAGGGGATCCCGGAAATTACAGGCCAGTTAGCTGAACTTCTGTCCCTGGAAAACTGGTAGAAAGTATTATTAAAGCTAGATTAACTAAGCACATAGAAGAACAAGCCTTGGTGAAGCAGAGCCAGCATGGCTTCTGCAAGGGAAAGTCCTGTCTCAGTAACCTATTAGAATTCTTTGAGAGTGTCAACAAGCATATAGATAGAGGTGATCCAGTGGACATAGTGTACTTAGACTTTCAAAAAGCGTTTGACAAGGTACCTCACCAAAGGCTTCTGAGGAAGCTTAGCAGTCATGGAATAAGAGGAGAGGTCCTCTTGTGGATAAGGAATTGGTTAAGAAGCAGAAAGCAGAGAGTAGGAATAAACGGACAGTTCTCCCAATGGAGGGCTGTAGAAAGTGGAGTCCCTCAAGGATCGGTATTGGGACCTGTACTTTTCAACTTGTTCATTAATGACCTAGAATTAGGAGTGAGCAGTGAAGTGGCCAAGTTTGCTGACGACACTAAATTGTTCAGGGTTGTTAAAACAAAAAGGGATTGCGAAGAGCTCCAAAAAGACCTCTCCAAACTGAGTGAATCGGTGGAAAAATGGCAAATGCAATTCAATATAAACAAGTGTAAAATTATGCATATTGGAGCAAAAAATCTTAATTTCACATATACGCTCATGGGGTCTGAACTGGCGGTGACCGACCAGGAGAGAGACCTCGGGGTTGTGGTGGACAGCACGATGAAAATGTCGACCCAGTGTGCGGCAGCTGTGAAAAAGGCAAATTCCATGCTAGCAATAATTAGGAAAGGTATTGAAAATAAAACAGCCGATATCATAATGCTGTTGTATAAATCTATGGTGCGGCCGCATTTGGAATACTGTGTACAGTTCTGGTCGCCTCATCTCAGAAAGGATATTATAGAGTTGGAAAAGGTTCAGAAGAGGGCAACCAGAATGATCAAGGGGATGGAGCGACTCCCTTACGAGGAAAGGTTGCAGCATTTGGGGCTTTTTAGTTTAGAGAAAAGGCAGGTCAGAGGAGACATGATAGAAGTGTATACAATTATGCATGGCATTGAGAAAGTGGATAGAGAAAAGTTCTTCTCCCTCTCTCATAATACTAGAACTCATGGACATTCAAAGAAGCTGAATGTTGGAAGATTCAGGACAGACAAAAGGAAGTACTTCTTTACTCAGCGCATAGTTAAACTATGGAATTTGCTCCCACAAGATGCAGTAATGGCCACCAGCTTGGATGGCTTTAAAAGAAGATTAGACAAATTCATGGAGGACAGGGCTATCAATGGCTACTAGCCATGATGGCTGTGCTCTGCCACCCTAGTCAGAGGCAGCATGCTTCTGAAAACCAGTTGCCGGAAGCCTCAGGAGGGGAGAGTGTTCTTGCACTCGGGTCCTGCTTGCGGGCTTCCCCCAGGCACCTGGTAGGCCACTGTGAGAACAGGATGCTGGACTAGATGGGCCACTGGCCTGATCCAGCAGGCTCTTCTTATGTTCTTATGTTCTTAATGAAGTGCAATGTTGGCCAGGCAAAAGAAAGCACTTTTTCACTCAGCATGTACAGTAGTTAAACTATAGCATTCGCTCCAACAGGAGGTAGCAATTGCCATCAACTTGGATGACAAACTAAATGAAGGATAAGGCTATCAAGGGCTACTAGACAGGATGTCTATGCTATAACTCCATGTTTGGAGGCAGGATGCTTCTGAATACTGATTGCTGCATAACACAGGAGGGGAGAGTGCTCTTGCACTCAGATCCTGCTTCTGGGCTCCCATAGGCATCTGGCTTGGCCACTCTGAGAACAGGATGTTAGACTAGATGAGCTGCTGACCTGATCCAGCAGGCTCTTCTTATGTTCTTATGTCTCCAGTGCATTCATATCAAGTTGTCTGTCAGTGGAGAATGCATTCTCCATGCTAGCATTGGACTACTTAGCAGCAACTGGACTGCTGCCAGGGTTGAGCACATATGGATAAGTATCTATTGTCCTTTGTGGATTAAATTTCTTTTTAAACTCTCCTCTTTTGCATTTTGGAGAATAAGGACTGCTTCGGATGTTAGCATTCTAATACTGTATGCCTGCCACTAAAAATGGGGGAGAAATTCATTTGGCTTGCATTTCAATAGGAACCTCCCTAATTTACAGTTCCCAAAGCAATTCATGAACTGACATGCATCTATCCTTTGAGATTCACACTTGTCCAAATTTTGTGATGGATGTTTCCAACCAAAAATGTGTGTGTGTGTATGTGTGTGTATATATATATATATATATATATATAAAGAGCATATATTAGGGGACAATATGCACAATGATGTGTGCTTTAGTGAAAATAATGAATAAAAATGCATTGTGTTCAGGGAAATTGCTTGAAAAATGTGGATGTTATGCCAAATTGCATGCAAAAATGTGTATATTATGCTCTGAAGCTCTATATACTTAGTTGGAGTGGTATCTCTAGGTCACATAGGCATGGCAGCAGGTCTGCAAAGTTCTGAGACTTATACCCCCCTTATTAGGGACAGATGAATCTGTCAGTTCTGGTTTCTCTCGGTTTCACATTTTTCCATCTTCAGTTTTCCACATTTCCACATCAGTTTGCATTTTTTTTATTTAAAAAGTCCTCATGAAAATTCATCAACATTTTAATGAGACTTTCTCCTAATATTTATTTATCTATTGTATTTGTATACCGCCCCATAGCCGAAGCTCTCTGCATATACGTTTCTCTGCAATTTCCCCTAATATATGCATTTCTGCAAAGCAATTTCCCCTAAAATAATTCATTTTTTGTATGTTATTTCCACAGATATGGGCAGTTTTATGGGTGCTTTATCTGTTACATACATTTTTGTACACATTACATGACTAAAGAACTGCACTGCCAAATTCGGAGATATGTGAATTTTGGAGGAGGGCTATGTTTCAGCTTGTGTATTGTTTTGGAAAGTGTGAATTAGTTAGGTTCGCCTTTAAATGCAAAGTGAATCAAATTTCTCCCCCATCCCTTCTCACTATGCCTAGGATATTACTGGGATTTCCAACATCTGAACAATCACTGCAAGATCTACAGGGTGCCTTGACAGCTCCTGACAGCTCCTTTCTAGCCGTGTCCATACCTGCTTCACATCTGATGTCATATCTGATGTCAAGTGTGCATCAAATGGGTGTGCTTTGTGGAAAATGGCCTAATTAGGAAATTTCCTACCCCTGGCTTAGAGTGATGGATTCCTAAGATTGCAGCCCAGCTTTGCCATGGATTCATTGTGTGCCTTTTGGCAAATGTCTACATTTCAGGTTCAAAAGTCCCATCTACAAATTGAAAAGAATGGTAACCTACACATTTATGAATTTTGCATTGGGTTTATACAATTGTACTAAGGCCAAGCATCTTTTCCTTCTCAGATCCTTGGTTGGTTGGTTGGTTTTTAGCCTGGATGATGTTAAAGAAAGGCATGATGGAATAATAGAGGTAGCAAAGATGCAATAATCTCCCCCCTTTGAGAAATTGCTGCAACGTTTCATTGATAATTTTATAGTTTATTTTATAGTTTATTTATATACCACTTTTTGGCCAAAAGGCCCCCAAAGTGGTGAACAACATATTAAAACAGATTACAAAAAGAAATTACATAAGAAATAACCAGTAAAAAATATACAGTAAAAATACAATGCAACAAGAACAATGCAAATAGAAGAACAATGCAACAAGATCAAAGTAAAAAAATTGCAACAAAAACAGTATTTTCTTTGTTTTCAAATGATACACACAATGGGGTATTTGCTTTACTGACAATACAGCCGCAGGTTTTTTATGTGCTTAACATAAAATTATTTTTGTAAACTCATAAAAGGACACTTATTAGCAATATTAACACATGTTTTCGTTGTGCACTAAGCTGCAGTCCAGAAATTTGCCTATTCACCTGCTACAATTTCCAAGCTAATAATATATCACACTAACACCAAATCCCATATGTTTTTATTGCAGACAAAGACGATTAGGGGCGCATTATGCTTGTCTCACATCATCACTGTTCCACAGGGGGGGAAAGGCTAGACAACCATCCCCTAACAATAAGCAGAGCCCCACCCCAGTTTTGCCACATAGGCTTGATATAATTCAGTTTGTGTAGCTGTTTTCTAAAAAGAAGTCACTTAGACTAACTGAACATTGAGTTCCCTCTGCACTCCCTCTACTCCTTTCCTGGTAAAATTAAAGACTTCTCCTTCACTTCTCTATCCAATATATAGATTATATATTGCATCACAATTTAAGGCAAGCCGCAAATAACATTGAATCCTGACTGCTGAAATAATCCCAGTGCTTTGGCTACAAAGGATAACATGAAGGTACCATGCCCTTTGCACACATATTCCTATGGCAGTTTGCACATCAGCTTTCCATACATTTGGGGGAGGGTGGGGTGGGAAACCATAGTTCAAGGAAGCCAATATTTGGAGTGGAAAAATAAATAAAATCAAATGAGAATAAGCAATGGTGGGCCAAGGGAAAAACAAATTTCAATCAGCAAAGCTGCTTCTCACTCTTAACCTCAGTTTGAAGTTAAAGAGAATTTGATTGTTAAATGATGTCTTAAATGTTGACTTCATAAGATTTTCATGTGACCTCTTGGGGCATATGGAACTTCTTTTCTCATATGGGTCTATTTTTGGCAACTTTTTTTTAAAAAAGGACTGAAATGTTACATAGTGGCATGCAGACGGACAGTTATATCTCTCTTATAATAAAAATGGAAATACTGACTTTCCCATATAAAATGAAAATGACTATCCTGATGTATGCACCTGCTAGAACATGGGTGCCTCCAGATGTTTTGGACTACAACTCCCATCATCCCTGGCCATTGGCAATACTGGCTGGGGCTGATGGAGTTGCAGTCCAAAACATCTGGAGGATTCCACATTGGTTATCGTTATCCCCATGCTAGAACGTAGAATGGCAGTATCAGAAGCTTCAGGAAACAACCTAGTCCCATAAGGATCCAATGTAAAGGAACAGAACTCCTCCCATATAATAGTTTGTCATAATTTAAATATTGATATACAAACTCCTGATTTTTTTGCGGGGGAGGTCACAAATTTTGTCATGGGAGAGATGTGTTCCCCTTGTTTGAATGACATCACCACCACCACCACCACCATTATTTAGATTGTTTAGTTGCTTGTTATCTGAAGGTCTCCAAGGACTTACAACACTGTTCAAAACACAAATAAATATGTTATACCATAAAACAAAATTAAAAAACAACAAAAGAATAACAACAGCCCCCATAACAACCACGGGAAGCTTTGGCAGCACACAAATAACAAACAGTATCATCATCTTACTCTATCAAAAGCCTGGGAAACAAGATAAGTCTTTACCTGGTGCTGAAAAGATGCTAGCAAAGGTGCTGGCTGGACCTTGCTGGGGAATGCAAGGGGAATGCAAAGAGAAATCAGGAAGTGCAGATCGCTTCTGCTTCTGGTTGCCGCTGCCCTTTGTAACAGCCAAAATAGCTCAGTGTTGGCTTTCCATTTCTGCACTAGTGGGGATCTGATCCATAGTGCTATCTCATTTCTGCAGGAAACAAATGCAAGACTGTTCATACCTAGTGCTTTTGTATTGCCAGATCCCATTTGAAATTATGGACAGTTCATTCACAACTCCATTGTAAACAGTGGTGCTGTTTGAGTTACAACTCTATAATCTTGTTTCCTTAATTTTTTTATGTCTGAGTTTTGGGCTGTTTCAGTCATCTCATCCCAAATTTTAATGGAAAATGGTAACATTTTAAGAGATAGATACAGGGCTTCTTTTGTGAACGTACCCAAGGCAGCCTTTTTGTGTTGGCATCCACAACATTCTCTCCCTCTCTCTCTCTGTATATACTCTTCTTATGGCTTGACTTCTTTTTCCTTTTGATGCAACAGAATGCAATAGTTGATGCTGCTGCACTTTTCTATTTATGGAAGATAACTAGCTAGCTAATTATGTGAAATTGTTTCTCACAGAAGAATGCTTGTAGAAAAACAAAATGTGAGTTTCTTTTTAATTTATTTATTTATTTATTTAATTACATTTCTAGACCGCCCTATAGCAGAAAGCTCTCAGGGCGGTGTACAACAAATAATGAATCATATCCTGACATGTTCTTGTTTATTAAACCTATTTCATTTTAGGACAACCTCCAGGAAAAAACAGAGAAGATTGTTTTCACTGTGCACAAAATGCACGAACAAATCGGTGGAACACATGAAATCTAAACATTCATTTTCATTATGGACTTATCAAAGGAGCGTATTTTAGGAAATACATACTTAGTAAGCTGGGTACACCAAACATGGTCTCCTACAATGTCCAGAAACATACAGTGAAACAAATAAGAGAGTCCATGGATCTGTCATGCATCTACTAACTGCATCAGACCAGAAGATCAACTCGTGTATTCTGATATTGGAAAGAGTAAACCTGGGTTTTTCCCCCCATTTCCTAGGTTTGGTGTTTGATCAGCAAAAATAAAATAAGTAAAATGAAACTTGGTCAAACATTAGCCAGATCATAGGTTTGTGTTTGAAATCATACATCTTAGCGCTATATCTGCTAATTACAGAAACCTGTCTCCTAGAAGCACTGGTTTTCAATGTTTGTGTTATGGCCTACTCTGAGATCAGTTACAACAACAGGTACTGTTACAGGTGCCACATACAGGTGCCTACCCAGACACATAGATGTTGATGTTCTTTAATTTTTTTTAGTTACTGTTTTAGTTGTTTTAAAATGTTTTTAATTACTTGTTTTTAATTGCTTTATTGATAATTGTTAATCTTTTTGTAAGCCACTTAGAGGATTTTTACAATCAAGTGCATACAAATTTTGTTAAATAAATGGATGAATAGATAAACAACACTACCACAATATAAATACATAGTTTTTTTTAAAAGGAAGAGAAGTGGGTCCCCAAACACAGATCAGTCTTATTTTTGGTCTATATCAAGTTCAGATGTGTTTGCTCATGAGTCCATTCTATCCCATTTCTGTGTCGTTCTGTGATTATTTTTTTAAAAAGCACATGGAAGTGTACATTTTTTGTATTCATTTTTAGGTAAACAATGAAGTTTTGCATGTATTTAAACTGATTATATGCATTTTATACATATTTTAGGGTTTTTTTTAATTCAAGTTTTGCAAAACGTGGAGAAATGGAAAAACAGAAGGATAACTCCAGTCCAATTAATGGATTAGTCCAGGAGTTGTGAGCAGGGGGGTAGTTGTTCAGGGACTCAGGAGGTCTTAAACCCTTTACTTTTTTGGGAGCAGGTTCCCAGCAGGGTCCCTATGTCTCCAACATCCAATGAGCCAATCATCATGAAAGGAGAGTGTGTGAGCCACTGAGAAGAGTCTTCTAACATGCAGCAGACCTTTCCTGCTCATTTGGGGCCAATCAGAGTGAAGAGGTAAGCCAGCCACTGAGAAGACTGTTCTCAACATCGGAACACTCTGCCCTTTCACACCTATTAATAAGGATCTCATTCTTAACCCAGCAGCAACAAAACAAAACAAAACAAAAAGATGGGAGAGGGCGTTGCTGCGACTATCATAAAGGGACCCTACACTTCTGAATTTGCCACTGCTCTACTGATTGTGAGTCAAGCTAGTTTGTTTAAACATGCAGACCAAACAAAATTCTTAAGCATTTCTATTTTGGATTAAAGGTGGGTCCACTCCCAGAACTGAAAAGGTTGAAGATTACTGCTACACAGAGATTACTCATCCCTTGAACCTTTACTATACCAGGGCACATGGATGCCCCCTCTCCACAGCAAATGCAACAGGCTTAGTTATCCTCTTGACGTCTGTACACTGCCCCTCTGATCATTGTTTGTGTGTATATGCTTTCCTGGGACAGACTGGATTATATTTATCCCCTGATTTTAATGAGGGGAGGGGAGCGAATGCACATGGTTTCTCTCTGTTCACCTGGCACACTGGTCTCAGGTTCACTATCCATGCATGTACATTAGGGATGGAGTAGCAATGTGGTTCAGTTCACATTGAAAGGCAAATCTACCTAATTCAAAATAATATGCAAACCAAAACCATATTTTGACATTGGCACAGCCAGCCTTCAAAATCTGCACTTTTCCAAAATCTGCAGTGCAGTTCTCCAGCCAAGCAATGTGTATAAAACTGCATCTATTAATGAAAATAAGATACAAAAAGGCACTACATTAGGGGAAACTGATTTGCAAAAATACTAAGCAAAATGTATGTACACTGCTTAAAAATGGGAATGATGAAGCAGTATATAAATGTCTTAAATAAATAATAGGCAAAATTGCAAATGAAAGTGTATATTAGGAGAAATCCATACCAAAAATCTGTGGATTTTCACGGATACTTTTGCAAGCTGAGATGGGAATGTGGAGAACTGAATTTAAAATTAGAAAACTGAGAAACTCGGAGAAACCGAAATGAACAGAAATATTTACTGTATCTAAACTGCTAACATGATTTTCACCTACGTTCGTTGAACTATATATGCAGATGCTCCATTACATGTGAAGCTGTTAGAGGAAAACCTGTTGCACCAAGTGGGCAGGAATGAGTTGCATGCATTACACTCTCTTCTCTCTAGGCATTTGGCCGGATTGGGGAAAATGTAGTTTAGTTTTAGTTTAGTTTATATGCTTTGATATTGTAGTTACAGTTTGTGGCAAATAAGAGAACTGTGGCCATTTGTCTTAATTGGGACAATTAGATGCTTGCTTCTATGTGCTTGCTCCCATGTGTGACCATGTTCAAGTGAGGAGGATGGAAGCTTGTCTCCTGCCATTGCTATTGGCTGACACTATGATGTCATTCTTGACTTCATGGGACATTTGGCAGCATTTTATCATAGTCAAATAACAGGCAATCAACAGAGAGACAAATGGAAAAATGATCAGTGAGCACAGACAGTGACTCAGACCTTTGTTCAATCTAGCTCAGTATTATATACATTGACAGGCTGCAACTCTAGAGTATTTCAGAAAGGGGTCTTTCCTTAGCCTGGAGATGTTGAGGACTGAACCTGGGATCATTTGCAGGCCAAGAATGTGCCTTACCACTGAGATACATCCCTTCCAACAACACACCCTAATCTCACAACATGCCCTATTATCTCAGTTCAGCCATTGACCTTCTATTGGATCATGATGTTGCTTGAGCTGTTTCTGACTCAAAAAGATTCTAAGGGGAAGGAAAACCATTAAACATTGGAAATAGTGGTCTTGTGAACTGCCAAGTTGGTTTGAGACCCCTTTCATGCTCTGAAGACGCAGTATCTTTGTGATGAAGGTCTTGTCCCCCCCCCCCCGGTTTTAGTGATGAAAACATTCTTACCTGGCCCCCGGTGTTTTGTTCAATCATACCATCCCTCCCTGATGTGGAACTGAAAACATCTCCCCCCTTATGAAGTTGTTTTTAATCTTTTAGTAGAATTTCACATAATATACCGTCTTATTTGTAGATGTGACTCTCTAATGCTAGAGGAAGGAGGAGAAATTGAATTCCTGTAAGAGAATACAGTTTTCCACTGAGTGAATGTTTAATTGGAATGAGGGTTCAACAACGCCTAGTTTGGGAATGAATATTTTTAAAGATTTCAGCCCTGGAATGGAATCATAAAGGAGAGTGTGTCTTTATGTATGTACAGACTATTTTTCCTCCAAAAGAAAAGAGCCATAAACCATCACAATGTAGGATTAAGGGGAAGTTCTGCCAGATTAAGGATGTGAAGCTTCTTATAGGAACATAGGAAGTTTCCTTATACTGAGTCAGACCATTGCTCCATCTAGCTCAGTAGCGTCGACACTGACTGGCAGCAGCTCTCCAGGGTTTCAGGCAGGAGTCTTCCCCAGCCCTGCCTGGAGATGGCAGGGATAGATCTTGAAATCTTCTGCATGCCAGGCAGATGCTCTACCACTGAGCCCTTTTCCTTGAAGACCTTCAAAATTCTGTATCCCCATACCTCAACTTAACTTAAACTGTGCACGCATGCAAGATGCTCTTGGTGTTACAGCATTTTTCAAATGGAAAGAAAGTAGGCTTGAGCCTTTGACACAGTGGCAAAATGAACTAAATCAGAGCTTGAAGTTGCAGCCTTAGATCTGAATAGTTTTCTTTTTCTTTCTGTGGTTTTTTAGGCTGATGTGTAACATTGCTTTCAGATTAATGCTTGCGGTTCATTTTTTATGCACCCCAGCTTGATGGTGCTCAGCATCTCTCAGTTTTAATAGCTAAATTCCTACGATTCAATGAGGGTGGCAAGTTCAGATGAGACTTCCGAAACTTCTATTTCATCCAGATTTTTTCATCCAGATTTTTAATATATTTCTATTTTTAAAAAAACAGCCCAACATCAAATGTTCTTATTTCAAACAGGGTTGTTTAATGCACACAAGAATGAGAGTAGAGCCAAATAATTATACAAAACACAAGACCAAAGGAGCTTTTTCTTTTTCTTTTTCAGCCTGATTGAAGACTACTTCAAGCAATCCCAGAGCTTACATATTTACAACAGACAAAGGTTTGGAGCACATGATTGCTTTCAGTTATTCACTAGATGCTCTCAGATACAAGAATGTATCAGGAACAATAATGAGAATGATGCTCCACAAAATAATGCTCCACAGATTCCTCCTTGTCATTCCAATACAATTCTCTTTAGTGCCCTTAATGATCATCTAGAGCTTTGCAAATATAACAGTCTCAGCGGCAGTGAAGTTTTTTGGGCCAAATCAGATGATCTGTTAAATGCACATAGGAGCTGAACATGTTTTTACTTAAAAAAAAAAAGTATGGTAGTAGGGCCTGATTAGGTGTGTGGAGAGGGAGCTTCCATTGCTTCCAACAGCAACTTCCGGGGGGGGGGAGATAACAGTTTGGGGAGGGGGCAGTTTTTCATGTGTCTATTCTGCAGGGCGAAACCTGAGTGCTACAGTCCTGATTCTGACTGGAGATCTCCATGGCTGCTTTTAAAAAAATAAAAATAATACACATTAAATGTGCACATGCTTTTAATGTATCATCTAGTTTCCACCCACCCACCTACGCGTTAGGTCTACCTTATAGTGGAAGTAGGGGAAAATGTTGACTTTTCCCCCTTCAAGTGTAGACTACAATTTGTGATGCCAGTATGTGGATTGTTTTCCTTTATGGCATCATAGTTTAAAATAGTTAACTGTCTAATAGATAAAATAACAATAAGGGGAATGTTTTTTTAATAACAATTAAAAGGTTCATTAAGGTCTATGGAAAGATTTCAGGGATAGAAAGGACAGCTGTACATTTAAGTCTTTAGTTCTGCTTTCCATCTTAAACTCAACTCTTCCAGAATCCAAGCATTTTAAGTTAACTCAATTATGTGAATCCTACTCACCACAGCCCAGTCAATAACAGGAGACACTTGAGGACCATACCAAATGAGATGTAAGGGATCAGTGATTGGATCTCCTGATGTTTTAATTTGAACAAGAGCAGCTGTGGGACCACCCGAAATTGGATTGCGGCAGGGGATCTGCAGGGAGGGGGTATTAACCCTTTCCCTGATCTTGCTCCAAACTAAACCATCCCCCTCCTAATCTGCTTTAAAAACTGTATCCTGCCCTCTCCAAATGGTGTTAATATACGCCTGGCCCCATCGTTGCATTCCATTTCAGGGGGTAGCGCTGCATCTACTCCTAAGTTAAAATAAAAACCGTGGGAACTCTGATCACTCTCTGTCTTGAAAGTTTGGAGTAAATGATATTTTTTTTCAGAGAAAGAAGTAGTCTGAAAATGGATGGCTGCTCATAGTCTGTGCGCTCATCCCTCTTTTGCCCCTTTTTATGTTTGTTTCAAAAACCTGCAAAGCCTGTTTGATCAGAAGCAATCGTGCAATGAAAGAAACCTGTGTGCACACCACAGCTTCTTTCAACTGCCTTAAAAAACTATTGTCTATCTCCAGCTATAGCTGGCGTCAGCTACATTTGGATCTGGCTCTATGTGTTTCTCTTTTTGCAGATGTGCACACCAGCCTGGAATGTAATAAATACCATTGGGAAGACCTCAAAAAATTAAAAGCATCTATCTGTGCATTGTCATAGAAGAATTTGCTGCCAAATCATATACACGTCTATTCAGAAGCAAGTCCGACTGAATTCAGTGGGACTTACTCCCTGTAAAGTGCGTAGGATATTGCAGCCTTAACGCCGCAGCAGTATTTTAAGAAAAGTTCACACACACACTCACCCCACACACCCCTCACAAATGTGTGTGTTGTGAGTGAAAACTCTCCTACTCAGGGATGAGGGAGAACTTTGATTCCGTTTGCATTTAAAGCTGAATTTATCAACTTTGCACTTTCTTATAAAATATGAGAACCAAAACATAGCCATCCTCTAAAATTCACACTAATACACATTTTGCAATGTATTTCTTTAAGCAAACAATGTTTACAGAAATGTATATATTAGGGGAAAGAGTGCATTAAAATGAATATATCAGTGAAAACAACATACACAAATCAATTATATTAGGAGAAATTACTTACAAAATGTGTACATTAGTCAAAACTCCATACAAAAATGTGTTATGAGAAACTGAAACATTTTGCTGCCCTGGGCTCCTGCTGGGAGGAAGGGCGGGATATATATCAAATAATAAATAAATAAATAAATAAATAAACATTTTCTCCTTAAGAATTTTTATGATTTTTTTTTAAAAAATGCAAATTGCTGCAGAAGTATGGAGAACTGAATTTAAGATTGGAATAATTAGAACCTGAGGAAGCAAAACTGACAGATCTTTCCATCCCTACCATGGTGTATTTATTCTTGCAATTAGCTGTGAAATATTTTGTACTTTTAAATATTGCCTTTTCTTTATTGTCTGATGATACTTTACTCCGATAGTGGGCAAACTTATAACACTGTGAAATAATTTATGCAAGGGACAATTTGGGGATTTCAGCAACGATCCCCCCCTTTTCCACCTAAAGCTCAAACATAAATGTCCTGATCCAATTAAAGTTTGTCATGCCATTGCCATTGAGTTACTTGCGACTAAGAGAATTCCGCTCTTTTGAAGGGACATAGCTTGATCCTATGCATGGAAGTCAATCCATGGGAGTTCAATGGGATTTTAACACACTCACATCCTACAAAAGTGTGCAGAATTGCAGGCTTAACCACTAACTTCAGTTGGAATGGGGCTGAAGGGTTCTGTTTTTGTTACTGAATTGCTTCTTACCAGGGTGGGGACAGGGAGTTTTTCTCTTTGAACACTGCATGACTTTGCCTATAATGCATCAAAACCTGATTAAACATCAAGCACAAATGTATTGCATGTTCTTTATTCTGAACAAAATGAATTGGTACAGGTGCCCTTACAGGACTGAACGGTGATAGGCATAACAGACCATGAGCTGCCTGGTCTGGTTACCCCAGGGACCTCTGAACTTGGGTTTCTTAAGCAAGTTAACCAGCAGCCCCCCTCCCCCCAGTTCTTAAGGAGTGATTTTTAGGAGGAAAATGACACATATATATTTTTTATTCATTTAATTAATTCATTTATATACTGCTTTCCATCACAGGTAACCTCAAACCAGTTTGAGGTCACACAGAGAAAGGGCTAATCCATTTTCCTCCTCTTGTTTCTCTTCCCCTGTCCTCCCTGGTTTGCTTTTTCTTAAGAAACAGAAGTAGCAAGTCCTAATTGAGTTTTTAAATCACAAGCGTAATGTGATGTGCCATTTGGCACTCCGAAGCAGCTTAAGATAAAGCAGTGGGAGGGGGGCAGTGACAGCCTGCCATTCAAAGGGACGAAAATTGGCTGGGCGTGCCCAAGTCTTCAGGTGCAATTACAATGGCTCTTTGGATTCTTGACTCTGTCTGCATCATGTTTAAACACCATACAGGGATGCAGACTGGTATCTGGAGAACAGGGACGGAGGAGCTCTTTTCTCCTAATGGTTCAGCGGGGTCAGAACACAATTTGGAGGCAGTGCAAAGCGTTTCTATAAGAGCCACATTTGTGGTTTCAAAAACAATCATAAATAAGAGGGGATCAATTGGCTGGTGTTTTCTTTGGTTTGTTTTTAAAAATGTTTCCTTCTTACAAACAATCCTGATCTCACATGGAGCTCCCAGTGAACTCTGATCCAGAGAGGTGACCATTAACGTCCTGGTTCACATCTATGGGGAAGGGCCATGCCCATATCTCAGAGGGAGATTCCAGGTTCAACTCCCAGCATCTTCAGGTAAGGCTGGGAAAGACCCATGTCGAAAGCCCTGGAGAGCCACTGCCAGTCAGTGTAGGCAATACTGAGCTAGATGGACCAGTAATGTGACTCAACATAAGGCAGTTTCCTATGCTTCTGCCTGCTGTCTTAAGCAGTGCTGCTGCAGCAGCTGGTGTTTGTAGGCTATTCTCTGGGCTCTTATTGGCAAATGTTAAAAAGGGTGCTATTTTTAACTAATGGTAATTTCTGTGCCGTTTTGGATTGTTATGCCACCTTATCCTAAGGTAATATAGAATAAGCCCAATGAAATAACAAAGCAGCTACATCTAGTATGAGCCGAAATGCATCATGTGAGTGTGTGCAGCAGATCTCTAGGTCTATCGATCTGCTCAGCAGATGATCGGCAATGGGACTGTCACTTTGACATGACTGTTTGTTCAACTTAGCTTTAACATAGCAAAATGAGGATGTATCACAGGCAACCACATGTGAAATCAAAAGGGTAAGTTTAAGTTAAAGACAGATAATATGCATGTTTACTCAGAAGGAATTCCTCCTGGGTTCAATAGGACTCACTCTTATTGTGCACACAGGCTTACAGCTGTAATTTGTTTTGGTTCTGTGTATTAAGCTAAGTGCTATGCAGCTGAAACGTACACATTTCCACACTATAAATGCAAAGCTTAATGGCTCATATTTTATCCCATTCCTTAATTTTAAATTAGGCTTTAAAAAAAAAGGATTTTATCTATTAAGTGGATGTTTTCAGCACTTCCATGTTAAATATGATGCCACAACTTTAAACCATGAAAGTTAAATAAAAAACACCATTAGGCATGGTGGTTGATTTTTCATGAAACATTGTTTATAGGATGACTATTAGACAATTGGAGTAATTTGTCAACTACGATCACTCAAAGAAGCAGTTAGAATATATTGCCTTACTCACAAACGTAATCCTATTGGAATCAAAGGACTAGATTCAATATCCATGTTCAGGCCATTTAAAGTTCTTCAGATTACTTGTAATATCCAGGAAAACAGGAATTAGTTGTTACATGTTTGGGTAGCGTAGGCTTCGACTTTTCCAATTATTAATTGTAAATATCCACCTCATCATAATGCTTCCATAAACAAAGACATGCTCGACTCGGCTAAATTTTCCTTCCTATTTCAAGCACTGTCTCATATTTCCAAGTTATATCAGGCAATTTCCATATAAGTAGGAAAAAGTCTCAAATTAAAATGTTAATTGTAAACAAACGTAAGTGCATTGAGGGAAAAATGCAGGCCGCCTATAGAACAAAAGAGAATTATATAATTCCATTTGAGTGAAATCTTTCATCTTTGATTTACAGGTTTGAGTCTGCTATAACTCAAACCACATTGCTCCATATCTTTCATACCACGGCTTTCCCTAAAATCTTGTTTTAATTAAGGTTCCTTTCAGAGTTCTGAATAAAAAGCATGACAGTGTTCACTTATGGATTTAATGTATCCTTTGAGCTTGGAAATATATAAAAGAAGAGCATCACTTGCCATTCAAATAAAGGCCGATTATCGGGTACAGTAAAATAGAATGACCAACGGTAGATAATAGTGGTCTGTTTACTTCAAATGTGTGTTTGTGTGTATGTGTAGGGAGGAAGGGGGGGTGTCAAACAACTGCTGTAATTCCTCTGTCATTATTTGCGTCCCTTAAAAACACTCTGATTCTGAATAAGTGCCATAGTCCCTTTCCCTTTCTGTGAAGATAAGGCAACTTGTGTAAGAGTTTAAGCTTCCATTATCAGTGAAAGGCACAGCTCTTCAGTAACGCTCATGAGTTGGCAGTTACTCATATCACAATCTCACTATACTTGAAGGTGGAAAATAAATAATAGGAGACACCTCATCGGATTTTTCTACTACTAGGATCCAACCCTCAAAAAGTCTTAAAAGGAAAAGAATGACTGACACTCCAATCAGGTTTAAAAACAAGATCTGCAGAAGCTCCTGAACCTTGAGCACAACTCAGGATGGTCCTTTCCGCCTGCTTCCCTTAAAGCTGGAGCATGCCAGTAGTTTGAAGCACGGTGAAGTCAAGCGGCGGAAAGCTCTGGACTTTTGCGAGCTAACTGAAATGTCTTGCAATCACATTCTAACTAGCTAATGACAGCTCCAAACTGTGCAGCATTCTACCAATCGCTCCTTCCTTGCAGAGAGCCTTTTGTTGCTCGGGTTTATAAAATGACACATTAAAAGAGAACAAATAGAAAATAACAACAGCAACAAGAAAAAGCTAACTCAAAAGAGCCATTTTACACAGTTCTTTTGGGGACAGCTGAAAAGCAGTGGAGCAGAGCTTTCTTTTGCCTGAGGCTTCCTGACTCAGCATCTTTACAATGGCAGTGTGGAGGAATGACCCATCATTTCATTAGCATCACGAACATTAAACCAATCCTATGAACTATTTTTAACAGTGTGAAAAAAATGATCCAGGAAAACATGTTCAAATGTCAGAAGCAGTGGGATTTTTTTACACTATTTTGTTTTTCTCCAGCGGTTCTGCAGGCTGTTTCAATTTTCATAGGCAACCATATTCAAGAATGTAGAACTGCTTTAATGTTTCTGTTCTACCATTTAAGTCAGTGAGTGGATCACACATCATACAAAAGCAGGCTCTAAGCTCAGTCTCTCTTTGCAAGGTCTGGTTTACTGTAACTTTAGAATTGCAGTGGTTACACTGAAGGAGTCTTGGAAGGCCCTTTTAAGTCCATCCAACGAACAAGTGAAGCTGCTGTTCAGAATTTTGTGCCCAGTGTTTATGTTCCATCTGATCTCTGCCACCCAAGCAGCAGACAAGACATGTCTAAGGGTGCTTTTGGGGGGAGGGGGGAATACACAATGATGTCACACACAGGAAATATCAGGGAGGACTTGGCACTTCACAAAGCTGGCTCTTCTTCCATGGGCTCGCCAACAGCTCTAGAAAAATAAACAGGCAATCAGAATATGGAACCAGAGTACACAATGACATTGTAGATTTTCATACATAATCAAAGCTGATTTTTCAGCTCTCCCCCGTGTTTATTTGTATTCTTCAGCTATCCATAAATAAATTTTCTTTCCTAGGAAGTATAAACAAATGTCAAGTGGAAAAACATTTTCGATCCAAGCAATCACTGCAAAAGGTTCCTGTTTATATTAAAATTGTCAGAATATTTTATAACTTTAGGTTCAGAAATACACATGCTTTGTGTCAGCAAAATCGAAAAAGTTAAATGGAAGAAAAGGTGCAACCCCCTTTTTTAAAAAAAAAATATTTATGGATCCAATTTATCCAATTTAACAATGAAATACCCTTTTGAAAATCAGGTAACACATAAGGAATTTAGCAGAGTTTCCAAGTCATCTCAGTTGTGCTGCTGTGCTTTTAAGACAGTGCTGGCTGCTTGCCCGCCTAAAACTTCCGAACTCCAATTCTGAATTTGATTAGCAGACCACTGCCATAAAGCAGGTATCTAATAATAATAAATAATCTGATTATGCACATCGTCTTTATTAGGAATCACCTGGGAGACAGCCAACAAACTGAACTAAATTGGCTGTTGGGAATGTAAAAACAGAGAAGACAAAGTATTCCCCTATCCTAATTGCTCTGGAGAATAAAAGAACAGAGATTATTTTTAAAAACTACATTGCTGACAGAATGAGAAGTCAGATAATTTATGAATGTAATCCTACACTGATGCTTGAGAATATACACAAAGACACTTCATTATAGATGGATGTGCATTTTCAGGTTACTTTCACCAGTGAAATTGCAATAGAATGGGAGAATTCATAGTTGTCCAAAATATTTATCTTCGGAACTTGCCTTGAGTTCAATGAATTGCCACAAGGAAATGGGGGCATTCTTTTCTCATGGAAAAAGATGTGCCTGATGCATTGGTGATTCTTTCATGATTTACATGATGTATCACAATCCTCATACAAACTTGACTAATGGCATATAGCCCCTCCCTGTTAGGAATAATATGAAGAGACTCATACAAGGGAGAAAGCTACGAGGAGAACCTCAGTTTGTAGAGCCAAAAGGGATACATATCATTACCTATTTTTATATGTATATTATTTAGGCAACATTTTAAGCCACAGCCCTCACAAGGCAAGGTATGCAGTGAAATAAGATACATTAAGATACAATAACATCCTCAGTTTATAACACACAGTTGTACGTCAGCAGCTTAACAATGGTGGCCTAAACCATACCACAAAGATTTACATAAAGCAGTCTCTCAAACCCAACAACAGTTAGGAAAAGGCAGCCCTGAATGGGTAAGTTTTTAATGCCATGCATCTGAAGATGTGGATAGCAGGGGCCACGCCTAGTGGAATTGTGAGTAAATGTTGGAGTGCAGGAACTCATCAGGACAGCCCCTATAGCCATGGCTCCAAGGACAGTCCAGAAAGGCAGGCAGCTGTGTCGATCCATTCTTTTAGTGATTATTGTATTACATTACATTATGTTCCAACATAAGAAGAGCCTGCTGGATCAGGCCAATGGTCCATCTAGTACAGGATCCTGTTCTCACAGTGGCAAACTAGAGGCCTACACACCACAAACACATGCCCAGTGCATAGCACAATACCCAATTAGGATCAGCATGCAGAGCCGGGGCCAGGCACGACTGGGCCCTTGGGCACCAGCTTGCCCTGGGCCCGTGGCACCTGCCCACATGCACCATCTACGTCTCCCACTACAGTGAATGCTGTGCATGCATGTCTGTCCTCAACCAAGATGGCAGCAGGGGCTTCCCTAAGGGGCTGATGCCTCCACCACCATCTTGGTTGATGGCACACGTGTGCTATGGGCTTCACGGGCCTGTGTGGTTGTATGGGGGGGTGCCTGGGAGCTCCCTCTCTGCAATCAGCAGCAAGGTCAGGAACCAATGCTGCTGCAGATCGCAGGACAGAAGAGCTACCCTCCCACCCTAAGGAGGGGCCCTCAGTCAGAGCCCGACCTCTGGTGTCGGCCTTGTGAGCATGACTGCGATACTAGTTACCAGGAAGTGAGCTCCAACAGTGGCACATACTTCTCACTGCATAGGCTCATTTAAAACACATTGAGCTTTACCAGAAGTTCTTCAGGCAGCTGAAATGCAATCTCCAGCTTTTACTTAAAAATGCAGTCTTGAAAAACAAAATACCACTAAGCTGCACCAAGTAGGAACCCCTTCAAAACAAAGTAGTTCCCAGTCTGTTTATTTACCTCATTCTCTAACTACCTCTATTCTAACAAGCAAACTATTCTACAAACAAACTTGAAAGCCTCATTATTACTTCATTCATCTGCCAGAATAAGAACAATCCATCATATTACCCTGGTGCTCTGGCAGATGATGTCATCACTGACATGTTCTGCCTCAAAACACCACAAAACACAAAGACAGACAGACAGACACACACACACACACACATTCTCAATGCTAGCAGAAGCTAGCAACACCTTATGGTATCTAACTTTATGATAGGAATTCCCTAGGTAAAAACAAATGCTGTGATCAAAACCTATGGCATCTGTCTTGCAGACATATGAAATACAAAAATAATGGTAAAATTTCTATGACAGCTGTTAAGCATAATACAGCACAGCATTGAGTGATGTTCATTTTTGGCACTTGTTTTTGGAAAATGCATAGCTCATTTACAGCATCACACTTTCTCTTTATCAAGCTAGACTTATTATTGTATTTTTCTTGGTATCCTGGGTTCTGCTGATAAAATGTTGGACTTGGATCTTGGAGTTGTCCATTCAAATTCCAGCTAAGATTCACTTGGACAAATTGATACATCTCAAAGCGATTTCCCATCTGCAAAGTGGAAATAAGAGCAGCCTACCTTGTGGGTTAACATAAAAACAAAATCATTGCCTTGCTGGACTGATCTAGTTCATCATTCTGCTCCCAGTAGTTTCCAAATGGGTGGCTCTAGGAGCTCATAAGCAGGGCAGCATGAAGCTGATGGCCATCCCTTCTTGTCCCCAGCATCAGGTAGTCAGAGATATGCAGCATCTGTTCATGAAGATTTCCTTCAGCTCTCAGTCCTTCAGCCAACGGACACCATTAATCTATCCTGTGATACTGTGAACAGCAATGGAATGGATGCTGAGCTGCCCTACAATGAGGCAGAGTGACGCAGCTGCCTCAGATGGTAGATGCAGAGGGGCAGGAAGGAACAGCAGGAAGACATTAGAGACCAGAGCTCTGGGGACCACATGTTTTGCCTGCCAGTGACAGCTGGTAACATTTTGACTTGGTAGGGCTGTAATTTTTAACCTTGCTGTTTTCATCACAATAGGACTTGTACAGCGCTTATTTAAGGAAGTGTGCCATTACACATATGCAGAGTGCCACTGTCTCCTAACTAAAAATATATCAATTCTCTGCACATCTACGGACAGTGGGAGAGCTTCTACGTAAGAGGGTCAAGTATGATTTTCAGTCATGATTGATTCCATAGCTCTTTTTAGAAATTAAGCCACACCACATTACATAAGTTTTTGAATTCATGTATCAATGACACCTACACATCCATTGCCAAAAAACTAAACACACACACACTTTTACAATGTGAGGAATGCTTGCTTCCAGTTGCATACAGTTTTCCTTCCACCGAAAATCAATTTAACTTTTCATTATCCGAAACACTTTTTTCTCTAAATTAAAAGAATTCCAATCAATAGCCCCCCAAAAATGGTTTCATTTGAGTCAGTGCACAGCAGAGCACAGCAGAAGGTATTTGTGATACCTGAGCTCAGTCTTGAAAATGTGATGCAATAATCACTGCTCATGTGCTGAGCACATCATCCCAGACTAATAATAATCAGCCTCTGTTATGTCTGAGATTAGGGAGAATATCTTCCAGGTCTGGGAAAGAATGTGGAGTCATATCCAGACAAGCACAGAGCTTAAACTTTTTATTTTAAAAATCATTGACAAAAGTCATAAAACTAGAAATAATAGCACCAGCATGTCCCTCAGTTCCTCTGCATTGAAAGTATTCTGAACTTAAACTATGGGAGGGGCTTACAAATGGAAGGTCCTGGGAAGGACCTCTTTGCCATAGCTATACTTTTGGATTATGATTGGATGCGTGCTTCAGAGAGCTGGTTAGCCAGAGAACAGGAGACTGACATAAGTGTCTTCACCAGCCTCCGGAAATTCAAGAAATGATAAAATTGTGTGTGGGTCAGCAAACAGTGTGCAGTTTTGAGATTTGGGTTTTTTTTTTTAATTGCTTGACATTCTCACTGGAAGGGCTGTGCCCCAGTAGCCCTAGCAAACTATCCTCCACCCTGCCAGCCATGCACCTGAGCTAGCCTGCTGCCCTCAGGTGTGCTGGAAGATGTTGTCTCCAGTGTTGAAGTAAGATTCAACTGCATGTCCAGTTGGCTTCCATACATGGAGCAGCAGAGGGCAACCATCTTGTCCTTTGCTTCAAGCAGCAAAGTGTCTTGGACCAGCCCTGAGGATAGCAAAGCCCTTCAGACAGCAGTGAAAAGAACTCCTACGTCAATTGGAAACAGCTCTCCTGGTGGGGTGGAGCCAAAACAATCTTAGCTTCCCAGAAATGCATCTGCCACTTACCAGAAGGGAGAGAGATAAGGAAGTACCAAGGATGGGGCTGCATGGCCATACCGAGAGTAGTGCTGGGTTGTGTGTCTTTCTCTGTGTGCATGTTATATATATGTTCAGAAACTTGTGGGCCTCTAGATGTTCCTGGACTGCAATTTGCATCATCCCTGACCATTGGCTATGTTGGCTGGGACTGATGGGAAATGTATTCCAACAACATCTGGAGGGCCATAGGTACTTCACCCAAATATATATAGTCCTTTGTGTGGGATTTTTTTATATAGCATCATGTCATCTGTCCCAAGAATTGCCTAAATTTGGAAGTATTCAAAGGCGGGTCCTCATTGTGAATGATTTCAAAGTCAGTGAGTATGGATGCAGCTCTCTGTCTAAAGCAAGGCTCTAATCAGTCCAGCAGTGTAATCTCATTTACAGAAAGGAATGGTTACTTATCAACACATATGATGTGCAGAGCATTATAGGACCAGGGCTGCTGTTTATGGAACAATCTTTTCATTTAAATAAATCATAGCATCATTTTCAGCCTTTTTCTTTCGTCTTCCATCAACCACATCTCTCTTAGTTATTTTTCCCATCTCTTGACAATTTCAGTTAAGTTCCTGCTGCACACAAACACAGAGAGCTCTGCTTTAACAAAACAAAACATTAAAACACCCAGAAAATCACAGCTTCCCCCCGAAGCTGGCTCCATTTGGCATGTCAGAATAAATCAAAATGAAATAACTGTTTACCCGATGATGTCACTTTAACCAAAAAGAAAGAGGAAGAGAGGGAGAAGGGAGAAAACAAGAGGGAGGGACCCAAAGAATGATACTTAGCCAGACAATTCTCTTGCTTCTGTCGGTGGTAAGTGAATCAGATATTAGCTGGCCAGGAAACAAGCCACTTTATTCAAATGCTGAGTTGGAAATGAGTCATCTTATTCTGCACACCAATATAACCTCGAACAAAACTGGCAACTCTTTTGCAAAGAGAATGTTTCTCTTACCACACACACACACACACAAATATACTGGATAACAGATGTCAACTAATCAATCAGAACACAGGGCTAGGTTTTCCAGCGACCTCTGTTTGATGTGAGCATGTTTTGGTGTGCTGTCGAATAACACTGAACATCATGGCTTGCTGTGCTGACAGTTTTTAACAGAAGAGTCTTGGAGGAAATGGGAGAGCACTGTTGTTTATCATAGGAATGTGCCTTATATCAAGTCATTCTATTTATGACAGGTGTACATTGGTTCTGTGTGAGGACTGAATGATGAGGTGAAGTGGGGTGATATACCCCCTTCCCAAGTCCAAGTGCAATGTCAGTGATTCCCTCCCCTAGAATCTTTTGTTTCGTTGTTTCTGTCCCTTTCTGCACCCTTTTGGCTCTATGTTTCCCAATATCTCTATGCTTCTCTAGTTCCATCGGCTTTGCAAGAAGTGAGGCTGTCCAAATTGTTCCCTGTGGAGCACTGAAGACAACTCGATGATGATGATCAGGGCCAGTGCCAGAGGATGGCCAAGTTGGGCCCTGGCCAAGGGGCCCTGCAGTTCAGAGGGACCCCTGAAGGGCCCCTCCATAGGGTGGGAGGGTAGTGCTCCTATTCCATGATCCTTGGCAGCGTTGCCTCCTGACTCTGCAGCTGATCAGAGAGGGTTAACTCCCAGGCACATACCCCAATATAATAAATGTGGGCTTCAATAACCCCGCATGCGTGCCCATGTACCCCTCCCTTCCCTATGAATGATGTGCATGCTGTGTGTACATGCCTACCATTAACCAAGATGGTGGCGGGGGCTTCCCTAAGGGACTAATGCCCCCACTGCCATCTTGGTTGATGGCAGGCATGCACACACAACACACACATAATTCACAGGGATGGGAGAGGAAGGTAGGATGCGCAGGCAGGCTTATTAGCCCTGCACCACCTGTATGGGGGAGTGGGCTATGATGCTGCAGGCCCAGGACAGGCTAGTGCCCAAGGGCCCAGTCATGCCTGGTGCCAGCCCTGATAATGATGATGATGATAATTAAAGCACAGTATTGGAGTTAAAAGCTTCATTTAAATCAATCCTATGTTAACCACTTTAACAATAGCAACAAAACAGCCTCATATTAGAAGTCCTATTGGAGGGTTGCAAGTCTGGTATGAAGCTGCAAAGTTTAAAAAATGTACAGGCAATAATGTGGATCTTATTTTAAGGTGAGAAAGAGGAAGAGGCAATCCCTCGCAACTCCCCATTTCAAAAATATTAAACTAATGTGGATTTTGGAATTTAGTTAGCCTAATATTGCCTTAATAGGGATTATGGAAGAAAATGAATCCATTACTTCCTCCATAAATAGCCCCTGAAGCTATTTGTCTGCAATTTGGCAGGCTTAATCCACTCTGGAGAGGTTCATGTGCCTGGATCCCTTCTAGCTCTTGCATAATAAATACCACCTGCCACCAGGTGGGGCACAATTCTAAAAATGCTCCGTGTTTGAAACTGAGGAGACAAAATGACTCATAATATTTCCCTTCACACCTTGATCACATAAAGAGGGTCTGTGCATTGAAAAAGGTTGCACTGGTGGCCTTGCCCCCAAAGTCATGTGGCTTCCTGGTCCTGCCGCCTCCAATATTGAAATGTTAAACATCCATGTAGGTTTCCATAGAAGGTTTATACATATGGGCTTGCCTGGATCAGATGTCCATGCACAATGCACAGATGTCCAGGACAGGGGCTAGGGACAGCACAACCTCTGTACTACAGGCGTACTCCTTCTTTCAGTGCATGGGCACCCTTTGATGATTAACCTGTCATGATCTGTGCAGTCCATGCATTGGTAACTTCAAGGCTGGATTACTGCAATGCGCCCTATGTAGGGCTGCCCTTGGCTGTGGTTCAGAAGCTCCAACTGATGCAAAATGCAGGGGCCAGACTGCTGATGGGAGCACATGGCTGACAACATGGGACACCACTCTTAAAACATCTGCACTACCTGAACCAGGTTCAAGATCCTTGCATTAATTGACAAAGCCCCGAACAACTTAGGTCAGAGTATCTTTGGGACTACCTGAACCCTTATATCCCAGTTTGATCACTGAGGTCATCTGTAGGAGAGGCTCTGAATGTCTCCTGAGTTGGCTGTGCAGCCTTAGAAGTCCACTGAAGTTTGGTTTATCCATGAAATACAAGTTTTTTTTATGGCTATGATGGTCATGGTAACTTACAGTGCAACCTCATCATATTCATGTTTACTTGGAAGAAAGAACTACAGTAAGCCCACATAGGGTGGTGGCATGGTGTCAAATTAGGTGTCATACTACAGTTGAGAAAGCAAGGGTTCAAATAACCCCCCTCTGCTAGAAATGCAATAAATCGTTTAAAAAAAACACCATGTTTACTTTCTTACATTTATATCCCACCTTCATTTAATCAAGGAACTCAAGGCAGTGTACATGTGATTTGCAGGTGGTCTCCTATCTGGGCACTAACCAGACTCAGACCTGCTTACCTTCCCCAAGGTGGTGTCTTCATGTGCCTTCAGACCATACTCTGGGCCATTAGGCTTTCTCCCCTCAAGTGTGCAAAGGACTACAGCCTAAGGCGCTGATGCAAGCAAACTGTGGAGACTTCTGAGCACATCAACAGATCCTTTGAGGCACGGGTTGCCCATGTGATGCCCTCCAGATGTTGTGTACTGGAACTCCCATCATTCCTGATCATTGGTCATGCTGGCTGGGAATGATGGGAGTTGTGATCCAAACCTTCTGGAGGGCACCATGTTGGCTATTCCTTCTTCAAGGAAATGATGCCGTTTTTCCTCCCACTGAACTATTTGACATGATGAATGTCTACTGATTTCAGTACTGACTGATGAACTGTAATGAATCTGGAAAGTGAACTGCCAGAATTCCACTTTATCTATATTACCCTGTGATCCTTTTTCTTTTCCCCCCTCTCACTCCCCCCAACTCCACTCCTCAGTTCAATTTGTGTGGTGTATTTTTTAAAGGTTTTGGGGGCTGAAATGGCAACATCTGATGCTATGATGGCTCAACTAATATATTTGCACAAGTAAACCCATTGTTAGGAGGAGGGAAGGTGGCTTTGTTTAAGCTCTTGGCAAATCAATTACTGTTAAGTAGCAGTGGTTTCAAATTAGCACACTCTCAAAATATTACAATTAGTTGTTAATTAGTTTAAACTGTGTAATTTGATATGCCAAACTAATTATGCTTCATTTTCATTAGTCCAAAACTTGGCTTTATTTCACCATAAAAATTAGATTCACTCAGACCTAAATCATGGCTTGCATTTTATTTTCAGGTCTCTTCACATTAGTAAAAGATGTTTCATGTTTACATCTTGGGCTGATAAAAAGAACTCTGCAATTCTGATAATCTGGCTTCCAAGACAATTCAGAATCTGTACTAAAAATAGTAGTCTAAATTCTGCCCTCTCCCCAAAAAACTCCTAAAATCACCATGCAATCACTGCTGTAATCCTGTACTCACCCAGGAGGTAACCCCATTGAACTTAATTGAACTTACCTCTCAGTAGACATTATTGGATTACACTGCATATGAAAACAGCTAACACTTATGACAATGTGCTTACTTTAAATGAAAAACTATTGTGTTTAATTCTGAAACCCATTCTGCATTATCGTTGAAATATATATTTTGTTTTACAAGTAACAGGAAGAAAAATATGAGAGAGTAGGCAGTAGGTACCAGCGCCGGCACCAGGCATGCAGGGGCCAGATGGGCATCAGCTTGCCCCAGGCCATGACATGCACGCACACACACACGTGTGTGCACACCCCTCGGCCGCCATCTTGGTTAATGGCAGCCCTGTGCACACAGCCCGCACAACAGCAAAAGACAGGAGAGACAGGTAAGTGGAGCCAGCCAATGGACGGGCAGCTGGGAAACTTTCTCCCTGCCAGAGTACTGCTGCAGATCATGGAAAGGGAGCGCTACTCCTCCCCCAGCTTATCGAGGGGCCCCTCAGGGGACCCAGGCATGACCTGGCGCCCTTTAGTGCTGGCCCTCGTAGGTACATGTGCTAAGGAACATGATATATGGTTTTGAGATAGGGTCATACAGGCCATAGCAGGTCTGCCCTCTGAAGATCTTTGCAGGCACTTTCTGCACTTTTTCTGAACATTCATGAGGGCCAGTAGCTTGAATCTTGTTTTTTAATGAAAACTACAATACTTCCAAATCCAGGGTAGGTGTCAAAATGTACCACACTAATAGTGTGATCCTACATGTATCTATTCAGAAGTACAGTAATACCTCAGTTAAAAAAGTAGATGCGTTCCTGGACATTACTTCTTTAACAGAAACTTTGGTACCAGAGGTAGGAAAGACATGGAAAGAATAGGGATACGTTCCTACACCACAAAAAAGAGCAGTTCAACATATTTCAGCAAACATTTTATTCAAAACTAACAATATGCATGTCTGAAATGAAACAAACAGGTCACGTAAGACCACTTGAAGGCTTCTTCCAAAATGCATCCAGGGATGCCTTGCCTTTTTTTTTCTCATGTAGCATCTTGCTGTAGCAATCTAAACCTTTGAGCGCAGTTCTCCTCTCTGTACACTCAAGCAGGCAGGCAAGGGGCAGCTGCCACAGCCACCCTGTGATTGCTCTCTCTCTCTGCCATCTTCCCCTATATTCGAGCAGACACATCTGCAGCAAACAGTGCTTCCAGGGCACCCGAAGCACTGTTCACTGCAGTGGTGCTGCGCCACCTGGCAAGGAGTGCCACTACAGCCATGCATGAGAGAGCTGCCTGCAGCAGCTGCAATCCAGTAGACAAGGAGCCACATTATGACTGTCAAAGTGTGTACCGCCCTCACATACCCTGTATCCAGAAAAGGCTAAAGGAACTTGTTTCGTGGAGGATTTGTTAACTGAGGTATTACTGTATGTCTCATTGTTTTCAATGGTGTGTACTCCAATGTAAGGGTATATGGAATTGTTGCACATGTGGAATTGCAGAAAATGAATACCCTTCCATTTGTGTTTAAGTCCTTCTTATAAAGGTAAGTTTGCATGTGCAGTTTTTAGAGGTTTGTAGCCATAGTGCTTAGAAATTACTGTAATACTTTGGTGTTTGCATAAATACAACCTCTGTGGCAAATCAAAGGTGTAACCGGGGATTTGAAGTAAGCAGTATTTAGAGCATGAAATACATATTCCTATGTTTGGGGTGTATTTATATTTTCCATTAAAACACAGAATTATATGGATTTCTAACCACTGTGTATAGAAGTATCTGTAAAAATGCTCAGGTAAGCTCACCTCAAATGGCCTTAAAATCTCAGATCAGTCGTGGCTTAGAGTGTGTCTTTGGGAAAATCCATCTCTCTTCAACTTTTCCCCCCATTGATTAAGCAGTTATATGATCTATATGGCAACTGAATACTTTGTGCAGAAAAATATGATTTGCTGTTACCCTGGTATTTCCCAGGCTTAACATGAAAAGTGTGAATAACATAAGCACATCTTTTAATATTCATGAAATTTATTGAGGGACCCCAATATAAACAGAGCTCCCTAGTATTTGGGCATGAGTATTTAAGAGATGCATGTGTTACTCACACTTTATGCCACAAACATGATTGCTTTGAGTACCTTGTTATTAGATATTGGTGGTTCTGAAGCAAACTCATAAAGAAGTGGGAATGGCATATGGTTATCTTTAAACAACAAAGACCGACTCCATGTACAAACATGCACGGAGGAGAAGAAGGGACCTCTGTGTCTAGGGAATTGAATAAACCATTCATTTATGCTACCACTGGAGGCAAATATGGCTGCACACACCCCATATATTTAAAGCACCCCCCCAAGAATCCTAGGAACTGTAGTCTACCCGTCACAGAGCTATAACACCTAGCACCCATAACAAACTACAGTTCCCAGAGTTCTTGGTGTGTGTGTGCTTTAAATGTGGTTAATGTGTATGGTGTCTACATAGATGAAATCTGTATACTGTAAATTATTAGGTTGCCTTTAAGTTCTCAGTTGGATGGGCTACACCAGTATTCTTTAATCCTGTGTCCCCAGATGTTGCTGGACTACAACGCCCATTATCTCCAACCAGCCAATGATCAGGGATGATGGGAGTTTTAGTTCAGCAACATCTGAGAACACAAAGTCAAGGAACACTGGGCTACACCAAATGTCTCTCCAAGGCATCCACAAAACCCCTCTTTCAACTGTGTGTCCAGCTTTACTCACAGCATCCAAAGATGTTAATCTGTATGGGATGTGGTTTTCTTATCCCTCTTTCCTCTTTCTTTCATTCAATGGATTCAGACCAGTTCTACTACATTTGGACTTTCCTTTGCTGTGCAGAAGTGCCAAAAGTATTTGGCATGAATAAACATTAAGAACTCTATAATGCCGTTTTTTTTAACAGAGTCACTTTTCTGACAATATGATGTTCTGTGCATGGAGCTATTCACACATCATGTTGAAATACTTGGATCAGTGAAGTGCATTGGCAGTTGTTCTTTCATTTTATAGAATTGTTAAATTCATGTCCAAGTCAATTGTGTTAGGTCAGTGTGAAACAACAGCTGGCAGGCAGGAAAAATGAACACTCCCTTCTTTATTCATTGATTAGACTTCACTGTAGAAAACAAAGTATGGTTAGCCATGTTCACTGGAGGGCAACTCCTGATTTTGGTCAAGCAGATCTATGGAAATCAATACATTTTCATTAGCATAAGAGTTCTTTTACACAGAGGTAATTCTTGTTTATCCTTTTTATATCTAGGTGATGCCACTTTAAATTCAAAATACACTAGTTGTACTGCATTTTCATTTAAGGGATTAAGACTAAAATATAGCCACCCGGTTTTGATTCAATCAGGCTTTAATTTCACTTCATAAACATTATTTTTAATTCATATACTATAATGGATGTGAATGGGCCTGGGCACATGACATGCTGTGGCCCCACCAACTCTGATCTACTGTCTACATTGTCCTCTCTGTCAACGGCAGCAACAACAGCAAATACCACATTTTCCCATTTTAAAGCATGTGCAGAGAGGCAGCTAAAACAAAGTGGCAAATACCAGCAAAATTATGCATTCATTTATATCCCACCTTTCTTCCATCATGAAAATCAAGGAGGCACAGACAGGATTCCCAGGTGGCCTTCCATGCAGCTACTAACAAAGGTCTAGATCTGCTTAGCTTCAGCAAAGTTCCTGCATCACGTGCATTCCAAGCAAGTCCTGGGACCTGCTCACTGACTGCTGCCAAGTCCCTACCATTTCACTGACCAGTTCTGTTTAATTTGTGAAGGCTGTGCACTCCCCCTCTTGTGACCACTGGCACCTCCCCTGAATAAAGGGACCTTGTCAATTTCAATTCCCCAGTAAATGAAATTGGTAACATTTTGAAGCAAGGCATTTCCCCATTTGTATCCATTTCCCATGGGAAATGGATAATAAAATCTATGAGGAACCTGTGAGAAAAATATACAAGGGTAAAAAATGTGGCTAGGGCTGAAGCATACTTTGTAGGGCTGTGTGAATAAGCTTCAAAGAACACTATGTGGAGTGCGGGGGGGTATTCCTAGATAATGACACTCTAGCATACTGTCCAATTGGTCTGGGATCATAGGTAGTTTAGAATAACAGCTAAGCCACTCTTGGAGATGAATTTGGGGTCAGTGCTTCTTACTAAATAAATATTGCTTGGTGGGCATCATGCTTGGATTACATTTTCTGATAGTTCCCTTGGGAGGCTATGGCAGAGGGCATGATTTGGCTAAAATTAGGAGTCAGAGGGTGGGTATGCAGATTTTATTGAGGGCCCTCAACCTTTTCCTCATCATTTTAGCATTACTAGGCTTGTTTTGATAAGAGTTTTGTAGGTATGAGAACAAAGCTCATGAAAGTAATTTCTACACGGAATAAAAACTCTGCTGTGGCTACTATAGTTTTCAGCCCCTCCAGACTGTGTGTGTGTGTTCTGCAACATGTCATTGATGCAATAATAGCGCATTGGTGATGGATTTGTACTGAATTGTCCATAATCATGCTGCTTCATTAGTTGTTCTGCAATGCTTCTCTAATGTTACCACATTATTGCTATTGGGGGGCGGGGAGCATTCTTGTATTATAGTGCAACAAAAGCAGGACAAAACCCCCTGTGGAACATTTGTAGTATGAAAGTTACAGGACTTCAGCAGAAAGCTATAGGATATGCACTTGGAAATGAGGCAGCATGTCTCCCCAAAAAACTTTGCAGGTGCAAACAGCATTGAAAGCGGAATTGCATGTACCACCCCAATACTATCACGTGTATAAAGGCTCATGAATGCACAATAAGAAGGACATCTGGAAAGGCCCGAGCTTGGAAAAGTTACTTTTTTGAACTACAACTACCATCAGCCCAATCCAGTGGCCATGCTAGCTGGGGCTGATGGGAGTTGTAGTTCAAAAAAGTAACTTTTCCAACCTTTGGATGAAGGTCTGTATTATCCTAACATTCCAAAGCCAACGTATCTTTCTCTGTCTCTGGTTGTTCCAACATTTTCTAGGAAAAAGATGAAGATTAAATATGCAAAGAGGCTGGACTTTAAAAACAAAACAAAAGGCTGGTCTTTAAATTTTCTTCAGTCACTCAATACAAGTACATGAACATTTGTCCTTTGCAGTTCTAAGATTTTGTACATACCTGCCATGTTCTCGTGGAAAAGACTGCTCAACATCCACTGAGAGTAAGGCCATAGCTGAGACTGCCTCTGTCTCCTCTTTCTCTTGTTTCTGAGTCTCAGCCAGCTTACAACTAACTGGCACAGCATAAGTCTTCACAGACTTCCAGTACTTGCCTAAAGAAAATACACCATAATTTATGGGAATTTTAGCTTGCACGGTGGTATAAACCCTAGTAATTGCTGAGGTCCAACACAGAGTGCTTGTAAGTGTGTGAGCGATTGCAATAGGGATTTCAGACTGAAGTTATGTTTCTGGATCCCACAGTGCCAAGCTGGAAAGTGTTCTCTTTCCAAGGTCTGTGTCATAGCCTTCCTGAGAAAGTAATAAACTAAAAGAAAAGCATACAGTTTAATGAGCTCCTAGTATCTGGGAAGCAGCCAGAAGTGGACTCTTTCTACAGTGTGAGCATTGGTTGCAGTATCAGCATTTGCAAGATCTGACATTTGTAAAAATGGCAGGTACATTTAATGTAATCATAAAGAGCAGGCAGGGGGAGAAATATAATAAGGACAGAAGTTAGGTGTGCCAGAAGGGACTGCACAGTCATGTTGCCAGAACAATCAGATTTGTTAGTCCTGGATGTTCTTTTACTTTAACCTCAGGGTGTGTACTAGAACAATAATTTATTTTAAATGTTAATATATGTACTGGCCACTGTTGGAGCATTCCCATATATTATAGGGTAGCTTAGAAAAAGGCAAGCAAGGGAATTTTGGTACATTATATTATGTGTGGAGTTTCTTTAAACACACATACATACACACAACCCTGAGATTCTAGCTGCCTGCTGCAACAACAAAAAGCCTCTGAAGCAAGCTATCTGGAGGAATGGAAAATAATCACTCACAAATGGAACATTATTAATGGCACATACTTATTTATTTTTATTTAGCAAGATTTATATACCACTAAATAAAGATAACTCTAAGCAGTTTACATAAAATGGCAAAAATAATTATTAAAAATAGCAATAAAACAGACTTTAAAAACATTGTCATAATAAAAAACAGATAAAATAAACAGTTTTAAAAGCAAATATACATAATAAAATTACATGTGGGGATCAGCTTGCTTAAACAAAAATGATTTAAGCAGGTATTGAAAATGGTACAATGAAGGTACCAGCTGAATATTAATAGGCAGGGCACTCTGGAGAATAGTTGCTGCCACAACTGATTTCTCGCAAGTGTGGAAAAAACATTGTGTGGCACTTATAAAAGTGCCAGTTCTGCAGATCAAAGTGGTCAAGTGGGCACATATGCGGAAAGGAAATCCTTCAAGAAAACTGGTCCCAAGTTGTGGAGGGCTATGTATTATTTCTAGTCCCCTAATCTTTCATGCACTTATTGATTTCCAAATGGATTACATGGAAGTGCTATTTGGCCTGTGTATTCTGGTGTGAACAAAGACACAACAGTAGCTGGAGCCCAGGCATGTGTGTGTACCCAGGAACTGGCAGATGCTCTCATGTTGGAGAACAACTTCCTCTGAAACCCCCCAAACAATAGTGAATTTCATTGAAAAATTGCTGTCTTGCAGAATCTCAAGCAGCCAGCCTATGGCAGCAAAAGGAGAAAAGAGCTTGAGCTAAAATGAAATTTTGCATAAATTCAGTATTTGCCATGGCTTCAGAAATCAAATTTGAATGCTTAAATTAAGACAGTTGTCAAGTCCTGCTTTCAATATTTGTGAATGTAACTTCATGAAGCAGAGTTTTTTATCTCTCTATGTCAGGATGAGCTCAGTGTTGTTGGGGATTTTTTGTTTGTTTACTAAATATCAAGGTTGCATTTCCATCCAATATGTTCCACATAAAACTGATGTGGTAAAGGCACTTTAGGCCTTGGTGTGACCCTTGGAATGCTTAGCTGGGCAGCTCTGTCAAGCTGTTTACTAAGCTGAGAATAATGAACAGATCCCAACTCTCAAATAGTCCTGGAACATTATAGCATGGACACTCCAAGGGACTGGGTCACAAGTCAGTCATAATAAAACAGGAGATCTATGCTAGGGTTTCGACAGCCAATAGATGACTTGGTTATACTTATGTGTAGCTTTGTTGGACACAGAAAACTGCCATATGAACAGAGCTTGGAAAAGTTACTTTTTTAAAACTACAACTCCCATCAGTCCAAGCCAGCATGGCCACTGGATTGGGCTGATGGGAGATGTAGTTCAAAAAAGTAACATTTCCAGGCTCTGCATATGAATCAGACCATCTAGCTCAGTATTGTCTATCTGAACTGGCAGCAGTTCTCCAGGGTTTCAGGCAGGAGCTTTTCCCAGCCCTACCTAGAAACACCAGAGATTGTACCTGGGACTTTATGTATGCAAGGCAGATGTGCTGCCACAGAGCTACAGTCCTTCCCCAATAAGGGCAAGTCGGACCTTTGGTCTATCTAGTTCAGTATTGGCTACACTGACTGGAATCAGCTCTCCAGGACTTCAGACAGGAATCTTTCCCAGTCCCACATAGAGATGCCAGGGACTGAACCTAGGAGCTTTTGCTCTATGCTTTGGCTATAGCTTGAAGGAGTTCAACAGCTAGTATGAGGAATTAGAGCTTAACTGGATGAAATTCTCTTCCTCATGATTTGGGATGTAGCATAGCTTAAATCCTTTCAGGAGATAGGATTTCCTTCATTCACAAACAAAAGAGATGACATCAATAGAAGAAGAAGAAAAGCCAAGCAGAAGGGAAAGGACAACCTATTTAACCAACTGGTAGCATGATAAGAAGGTGGTTTCTTTGACATGTACCCTCATGATCATTTGAGTTATTAGCAGAATCCTTACGAAACAGAAAATTTTAGGGTGATTCAGTCTGCAGCACATTATGTATCTAAAAAAAATATATATCTTCAAGTGATAGAAACTTGGCTTTTCTCCAACAATATAAAATCCATGACTTAAAACTCTGTAAATAAAGCACTAAACAATTGCTGTGTCTGGCAAAACCTTTTTCTTTTTTCAAACATAAGACAAAAACATTCACTGTTAACGGTCCATTTATAGTCTATAACCTCTATTCATTAAAACAAAACAAAAAATTAATTAAAAAGTTATATAGGCGTTCCACAATGTTCCCACAGAACATTCATCCAGCAGTTAGAGTTTGTAACGAACAAGCAATTCAAAACCTATTATTTATGGGTTTCAGTGTTCACAAAGTGGGTGGGGGGGCGTTGCTAGAAAAACAGATGTGCAAGAAAACCAGATCTGTTGGCATAGGAATAATACCCTGCTCTACCATAAAAGAAATGAACCCATGTTTACTGCTGGAGTTTTGCAAGAGCATTAATAAAATATAGTAAATCTAAATTTTGACTCTACTCCTTTGGATTGTGGCCTTCCCACAGCCCCAACAAATTTAACCAGTCAAATATTTGCAAACTGCACTAGGTGCAGAACTTGAACCAGGGTGGAATCAGACTGCTGGCACTTAAAATAAAAAAGAAGGCAGAACTACTTTTAAACTGATCCCTGAAGGAAGGCTGACAGAAGCTGAGAAGCACCCGGTTTGGGATGAATCATCCCTAAGGGATGAGGGTGAAAATCAGAGCTTGGAAAAGTTACTTTTCTGAACTACAACTCCCATCAGCCCAATCCAGTGGCCATGCTGGCTGGGGCTGATAGGAGTTGTAGTTTAAAAAAGTAACTTTTCCAAGCTCTTGTGAAAATGTTTATGGTTGTCCAAATGGGGGCAGGGCAGAACTAGGCAATGAAAGAGGAAGGGGACATGATAGCCATTCAAAGAGGCCAAAGCACTAGAGAAGAAAAGTCATGTGCCAGAGACATTGGGAGACAGACACAATGTATATACAGGCATTTGTATGCTAATACTATAAGCCTCCAAACCAAGAGGGGGACGCTAGCATGCTTGGTTTTAAAGGAGAGCACATATATTAGGGCTGTGCTCTGGATTCGGCCGAGGCCCAAGCCAAATCGGACCCATTTGGACTTATCTGGGCCTCAGCTGAATTGGGTTCTGTCATGGATTGCTACAGGTTGCATTCGATGACCCAGAGTACCTGGGACTGTCAGAGGTTGGGCCATCAGGCAGGGAGAAGAGGCAGCCACAGCTCTCCTTCCTGCCTGAGCACTGCTGCTGCCCCACAGGATCACTGTAGGCGCTAGTTTGCAAGGAGCTTTCCTGCAGGAACGCACCTTGCAAACCTGCACCACACAGGTTTGCTCCCTCTGCTGTTGTTGAGCCCATGGAGCAATCCTGGGGGTAGTGGTTTGCAAGTAGGGTTACCAACCGTACTCTTTCAAGAGTACATGTACTCTTTTTGAGATGGTGCAACAGCTTACTCTTACTTTTCACTTATCGAAGCCAAATGTACTCTTTTTGAAATGACAAAATGATGGTAACCCTATTTGCAAGGCATCATGCAGGATCACTCCATGGGCTCAACAGCCAACAAGCTGGGGGACCGAACCTGCATTGTGCAGGATCAATCCCTCAACTCGTTGGCTGTTGAGCCTAGGGAGAGATTCTGGGGGGAGGGTTGCAAGGCACTTTCCTTAGGAAAGCAGGTTGCAGAGCATCACCCACAAAGGATCGTTCCCTCTGCTGATTGGCTGTTAAGTGGAAGGGTTAATTCTGCAGGATACTGCAATGCCCCCCCCTTCATCAGTACCTCTACAGCACCTTGCAGAATTATCCCCCATCTCGGTCAGCTCTCCCAGCTGTTTGTTTAATCAGGGTTTTAAACCCCATCCCTGAACTTATTTGGGCCTGGATCCAGGGTGGGGGGGTGGTCCCCAGGTCAACACAAGGTAGGTTGACCTGATGCCCTTCAGATGGGAGCCACAGGACATGTGGGGGGGGGGGCTGTGCAGAGCGCTAGCAGATACAGTGGGCATAACAGAAACCTGGTGGAATTGGGAGAACCAGTGGGACATGGTAATTTCTGGCTACAAATTTATAGCAGGGATAGGTCTACTTTCCCTCAAGAACAATCTTCTGGGGGCCATGTGACTCTGGGGGCCAGGGGGCTAGAGGCAAAAGTAGACAGAGCAGTGAATGTGACTTCATACAATAGTCTTCATTCCAGTCACACGAAAGCCAGCCATTTCTGTATTCACACATGCACACCTCCATCCGGGCTAGCAATGAAGGAAGCTGTTTGAGGCAAGAAGAATACTTTCAAACAATGGAAGTCTTGCCCAAATGACGATAACAATAACCACAACAAAGAACACAAACTATAGCAAAAGAAATGCAATCAAAGACTTCAAGCAGCATATAGCTAAAAATATTATTACCAAACATAAAAACAATTAAACCCGTTAGAAGCAGGAAACCGGTTATGGAGGCGGTTGAATGATAATGGAGTCAGAAATAAAAGGAGATTACAGAGAAGATGACTGAATCCTTTGCATCTGTCTTCACTACAAAAGATATAGGACAGATCCCTGTACCTGACCTAAGTTTCTCAGGAAGGGAGTCTGATGACCTGAGAAAAATAGTGGCAATAAAAGAGGAGGTTCTCATCTTTTTTGACAAATTAAAAATGGATCTAGATGGCATCCACACCCGATAATTTTTAAAGAATTCAAATGTGAAATTGCTGATCTTCTAACAAAAATATGTAACTTGTTCCTTAAATTCCTTCCATACCTGAAGACTTGAAAATGGTCAATGTAACACCTGGTTTTAAAAAAGGAATAGGGGGGATCTGAAAAATTATAGGCAAGTTTCTTTAATACCTTTATTGGGAAAACCAGTGCAAAGCATTTTAAAGATAGAATTGCCAAGCATTTAGAACAAGGGTGGGAACCCTTTTTGGTTCTGGGGGCCAGATCTTTATCTGGCCCCACCCCACGGGCCAACTTTGAAAGGTGGGTGGGGCAACCCACCTGTCAATCATATAACATCGTTATGATACCACATGATTGGGTCGACCTGCCAGCCTGTCAAAAATTATTGCGTGGGGTTCCCACAGTGCTGAGTATAGGGCTGGCAAAGCCTTCTCCCCATCAGTTGATGGGAACAGGAGAAAGAAGCCTGAATTTTGCAAACATTGACTTGACTTGAGTCACTCTCATAGCCAATGCCTGAAAAACAATGGGGCTGCTTGCTTTGGCTGTGTGTGCCTGTCCCTAGCAGGGAACAGGTGTGTGCAGCCAAGCTGAGCAGGATTTACCCCCCCCCTCACAGCTGGCAACAGACATGCACTCCAAAGGCAGAATTGAGTGACATCAGCTGACTGACAAATGGGCAAGTGATAGCTGATTGACAGGTGGGCACAATTTGTCTCCCTCTCTCTTAATACTAGAACTCGTGGACATTCAAAGAAGCTGAATGTTGGAAGATTGAGGACAGACAAAAGGAAGTACTTCTTTACTCAGCGCATAGTTAAACTATGGAATTTGCTCCCACAAGATGCAGTAATGGCCACCAGCTTGGATGGCTTTAAAAGAAGATTAGACAAATTCATGGAGGACAGGGCTATCAATGGCTACTAGCCATGATGGCTGTGCTCTGCCACCCTAGTCAGAGGCAGCATGCTTCTGAAAACCAGTTGCCGGAAGCCTCAGGAGGGGAGAGTGTTCTTGCACTCGGGTCCTGCTTGCGGGCTTCCCCCAGGCACCTGGTTGGCCACTGTGAGAACAGGATGCTGGACTAGATGGGCCACTGGCCTGATCCAGCAGGCTCTTCTTATGTTCTTATGTTCTTATGTTGTGGAAAATGGCCTCATGGGCCAAATTGGACCCCCTGGTGGGCCAAGAATGATCTGCAGGCCAGAATTCGCCACACCTGATACAGAAGAACAAGCCTTGCTGATGAAGAAACAGCCAATAGCGCAAGGCGGGGTGCTGACGCTCATCTGTTCTCTGGTCAGTCGCATTTGTGCTTCTTATTGGGATGTAGAGGGAGAGGGTAAGACAGCAGCAAGTTGGCACAATGGAAAACACATCCGCAGAACCAGTCTGGTGCTCCTGATGGAGCATTTGCATCACACCAATGTTGCTGCCACCTCACCCCTTCAAGGACGTTGAACCTGACTCAGTAGTAAATGGGCAGCCGGTGCATATATTAACAATGGTGTCACATGTTGTTAGCCATTTGCTCCAAGCAGCAGTTTGGCCACTGTCTTCTGCATCAGCTGGAGCTTCCAAACCAGGCCCAAGGGCAGCCCCATACACAGCACACTGCAATAATCCAGCCTCCCATGAACTACAGTGGTCATGCTACCCTTGCCCAGGAATGGTCATAGCTAGTGAACCAGACAAAGCCGGTAAAACTTCTAAGTCTCTCCTCACCCTCCTTCTCTTGTTTACATTCACTTGAACTATTTTTGCCCAGATAAGAACTCTGTGAAGCTCAAAAGCTTACAAGTGTGCCAATAAAAGCTTAGTAAAGATACCTTAATCTACCCCATCTTTTTTGTTCAATGAAATCAACACAACACTGAGCACTCTGGCTTGCCTTTGATCATTTTTATATAAAAGACAAATTGAAATGTGTAGTAACACTTACAAAAGTATATAAACACACACACTATCCTAATTACTTGCATGGCAGTTTTGGAATACTTTCTTCTTGTATCAAAGGAGCTAAACATATTTCTGAATAAATATAACAGGAGACTTGCTAAACATCAGCTGCACTGAAGAAATGGCAGCACAATCATATACCACATAAATGCATCTTATACACATATCAACACAGGAGCATTCAATTTTCGAAGCCATGAAACTACTCAGATTGACTACTCCCATCATTTTAGTCCATATTGGTATAGCTGGGAGCATCAATCTTCTTAGAGACTAATCCAGTTGGTCCCTTATGTGTACTGTTAGGTATGGGCAGCTGTCCCATGAGTGTAGCTGTATGTTTATGAGAGGGCTGCCAATGGAGAGAGGGAGTCAGAGTCAGGAAACCCTTGTGCATTAAGCAGTGCATGTTGGGAAAGAGAAGCATGCAACATACATACATTTGGGGAGGGGGGTTCATGTATCTTCCAAAACTGTTCAGTTAATAAGCTGTATTATTACTTTTGTTTTAAAGAACAAATAACCTTGAAACTTACTGTGAATTTCAGTGGTCTTTTGCAAAGAAGCCATCGCATTTACATTAGGGGTTTGATGGAGAATATTGTCAGAGAGGGGTTCCAGCTGCAAGATGAGAACAAATCAAGTGCAACTTGTATGAATTTACAGTAAGCCACATGGAAGCAAGGCACACTGAAATGCTTAATCCTTGTGAAAATATCAGCTAAAGAAGCAGTCAACATGTTGTGGGGATTCCTCCTACTAAATGCACAGGGACACAGATTTGCTTTCTGTTTTTCAGCCATGTAATTGAATTCCAAAGGGCCTTCCCGGTGACTGCAAGACTAATCTATGGAGTCTCTCAAGCAGGTGCATGGCTGTGTATTAGTCATTTAAAAATGCTAGTTATTTGGGTAATTTTTTGTAGGCTTCTCACAAATCAAATTCCTAAACGTCTATAAGTGCAGCTGTATGCCAAAACAAAACCTTGCGGAAGTTGCCTTAGAACTGAAGTGCGCATGTCATTCTTATTTTGTTGTCTCCCCTTCGATGTAACCATAATTCATGGAAAGAAAGATCAGAAAATAATTTTATGTGCCCCAAATACTGTGCTTCACAAATACTAAAAATATCTGCACACAGACTTAATAGTGCACAAGCATGAAATTGCATACACAATGAAATTTGATTGCTACTAACATGACACACTTACATAAAGCTGTCCTGATGTTTTATTCATTTCTGTATATTAATTTGCAATGCATGTGTTGTCTTGGGCAAAGATCAATTTATCATTGTTTGCGCATGCTTGCCTATTTGAACGTGTCATTTTGTGGCATACAGCAACTCCCATTCATTCATTCATTCGTTCGTTCATTAGTTTGTTCATTCAGTAAGGAACATTTGCAGAAGTCACCCACTGGAACCCAATTATGCAGAACAGGCTTCTATGGCTATAAGAGCACAAATGTAGCATGTTATTGGTGTACATGGGTTACTGCATGCCATATGTACAAATGTTCTGATCATTTCCATAGTCAATACTATAAGATAGTCTATAAGATCCATATTTAGTCTCTCTTGTTTCCCTTCTCTGCTGAAATGAATGTGTGATGGCTGGTCTTTGGAAGGGGGTCCATACAGTATATACAGCTTGGCTGCTATTGATAAACACTTGGTTTGGGGCCAATGCTTTTGGAATATAGGAAACTGCCTTTCTCCAAATTAGAACTTTGGTCCATCTACCTCAGTATTATCTAAACTGAATGGCAGTGAATCTCCAGGGTTTAAGGCAGGAGTCTCTCCCAGTCCTATCTGGAGATGCCAGGGACTGAAGCTAGGGCATTCTTCATGTAAAGCAGATGCTTGACCACCGGCCTACAGGCTTTCCCCAATCATTTGAAATGAAGTGTGAGAGTTTGGAACTATGCATTAGACCTATGATGGTTATTTACATGTGTAAGTTGTCACTGGAGGCTGCAGACACTGGGTGATAAATATACATGAGTGAACCAGACCTTGGTAACAACCGGTCTGTAAAGTAAAAAAAAAGGCATTGTGAAGGAATCATTGTCATGAAGTACCTTGAATTTTCCTGTTCTCTGCATATTGTGTGTTAGTGTGAAAAGGGATTAATGTGTAGGGCAAATATAGATTGAGTCAGAAAGGATTCCACTGTAGGATAAGGAAGTAGACTATATGATCTTGAGGGAGAGCTCCCAGGTTCCATTTAAGAGTTTCTCCTGTAAAATAGCTAACAACTTATTCATGGGATGGTCTCTCTTCTCCTGTCAGCTTCTGCTCCATGTCAGTAAAACCTCATCAGCCTTCAGAGGTAGGATCTCACACCCTGTTTGACCCAGATGTGCCATTGTTATGAAAACACCACTAAAAAATAAAAACTAGTGGATTATAATAAGCTATGTCCTTTTGGAAGAAAAAGAGAGACTGCATCAAGAATAATTTCTGATGGCAGTGATCCATATATATCTATATATTTGAATCATTAAACTAAATAGACAAGAGGGTGTCCCTGGAAAATATCATGAGACCCAGCCATGAACAAAAGGAATCACTCTAGAGCTGACAGACATAGCAGCATCACCTTCACTCCTACACTTCTTGGCATGCTACACTCTCCGGAGCCAAAGAGCAGAGAAAAACAGCAACAACAAAAAAAGGCAAAAGAGCTCAAAATACATCTTTATAAAAGAATTTTGCATAAACAACTGACTAAGGTCAGCGCTGGAGCAACAAAGCCATTTGATGGATATGCCTGAAAAACATACACTGAGGAATATTTTTCAAAGGGTTGAAGCTAGCTCAGTTGGCCTATATTATGCTATCTTGCACTTGCTTCCAGACAAATTGTTATGCATGAGGAAATGGATTTCAAAGAAATGGCATCACTGTGCAGGCCAGGTAAAGCTTGCCAGTGCTCCACCACCATGCCTTTACAAGCAGAAGTGAGCTAAACCATATCATGGAGTTATAAAATTCTTTGACAAGATGGGAAATGTGTGAGGGTGAAGGTAAGGTACATGGATATATAAATGGAAGGAAGGAGTTACCTTAAGCTGAGTAGGATCTATTCAGTATAAGGCAGCCCCTTCCTTCTTTTTTAAGGAAGAGGGTAGAGAATCTGCTTTGCATGCAGAAGGTCCCTGGTTCAAGCCCTAGCATCTGCAGGTTAGGCTGGGAATGACTGAAACCCTAGAGAGCCCCTGCTTATCAGAATATACAATACTTAAGAACATAGGAAGAGCCCTGCTGGCTCAGGCTGATTTATTTAGTTCATCAACCTCATTGCGCCAAACAAATACCAACAGGAAGCCCACAAGCAGGAGTTGAATGCAACAGCAATCTCCCTGCTTGTGATTCCCAGCAACTGGTATACAGAGACATACTGTATCTGACATTGGAAGTAGTATATAACTAGAAGGACCAATGGTCTGACAGTATAAGGCAGCTTTCCATGTTCCTGTGAGTTAGCAGACCATTGGTCCATTAAGTCCAATATGTGGGAGCAGCTTTCATATATTCATCCTTGTTGACGACTGAATATTCTTTATAGTTGGACCACAGCAATTGGAATTATAACTGGAATTAGAATCCAACAAAATGCAATAGAGTTCAGGGTATTGATATTTTCCTGAAAGGAAGAAATATTCACAAGAATATTGAGACAATGAGGTGTCTTTAGGTGCCATTCATACGTATTCTCCATTTGTTGAAGAAGCAATGAAACAAGTTTCATTCCAGGAAATCTCATCCTATATCAACTGCAGAATTGTTTTATTGTGCTCATGTGTTATATTGTTTGTATTATACAGCCACAAGAGTGGCTGTATACTATAGCCAGCGTGGATTTTTCACATTCCGCAATGTTAAATTGAAAATACCCCCATGCCATTCTGATGCTTCCCATAAGCTCATTTCAAAACAAAATCTTACAAAACGTATAGTCCTGAACTCAGAAACACTTGCTTAACAACACTCTCAATTTTCATGGCGATAAACAAAACAGTCAGAAAGAATAGAGAGTTCAATGTGTAAAAAAAGGGGGGGGGAACCCACAGCCCTTTTGGACTTTTTTCTGTCAGAGTTCTCATAATCTGCTGAAATTCATTAAAAATCAGTCATGTTCACAGAGTACCTGTAATCCTGTTACTTAACCTGCCCCAAGACCTTTGTCTTCTGCAGTTTAAAAGTTTAAAAAATACCTGGCTGATCTTTAACTAATTTAAGATAGTTTGCATTGAACTGAATGATAATGTGAGGCATGCTCAATAAGAACCAACTGTCGGTGTTCTAAAAGCCAGACTCACAGCTGCTTGGCTTGGCTAATCAGGGGGCCACACCCACACCATACTTTGGTTTCACATGAGACAGTCATGGCTTCCCTCAGAGAATCCTGGGAACTGCAGTCTGTGATGGATGCTGAGAGGAGACTCCTATTCCCCTGAGAGAGCTCCAGTGGCCAGAGTGGTTTAACAGTCAGGTGCTCTGGTTGAAGCTCTGTGAGGGGAACAGGGCATCTCCTAGCAACTCTCAGCACCCTTCACTAACTACACTTCCCAGGATTCTTTGAGAGAAGCCATGACTCTTCAAAGTGAAATAAAGGTCTGGTGTGGATGTGCCTAGGGACAGCTTTGGTTTAAATTTGGGTGTGAGGCTACACGTGCTTGCTGTAGAATAAAAAGGTGGGGGAAATCCTGAAAAGCAATTATACTGTTCACAATATTTTCCTTTTGGAAAGGAAAGGGGCTTCCCCTCTGCCCAGTGCCCACCCACCCAATCTCTTTCCCTTTTCCTCCTCCTACCCTCCCTGCCCTTCCCCCAGGTCAGTGTTAGACTACGACCTAGGAGACAAGGGTTCAAATCCCCACTCAGCCATGAAGCTCACTGGATGACCTTTGGCCAGTCACTGCCCCTCAGCCTCAGAGGAAGGCAATGGTAAACCCACCTCTGAATACCATTTACCACGAAAACCCTGTTCATAGGGTCACCATAAGTCCGGATTGACTTGAAGGCAGTCCATTCCCATTTTCAAACATGATTGCACAGAAATAAATCCCATCGAACTCAAAAAGTATTCAGCTGATCAAACCCACCTTCCCTTCTCCTCCCTCCTATCACCTCCCTCTTGCCCCCTCCCTCCCTCCCCTCCCCCTCCAATCCCCTCCTTCCCCCTCCCCTCTGCCTCCCCATGGTCAGTTTTACCTATCTTAAGCATGATTGCACGGGAGTAAATACCACTGAACTCAATAAGTATGCAAATGATCAATCCATTCTCAGCAAGCTTGCACAGGATCCCATTTCTTACCTCTCGGATTGAAAAGCAGGGAAATTCACTAATAGGCAAAAAAAACCACAGCAAGTGGATTGGACTGTGAAAGACCAACCCAAGTGGTGTTTGCATTTTGACCAATTTGTAGGGCAGTCCAATATCTCCCAAGGAGGCCAGGACTCCTGCTCCCCTGGTGCATTCACTATAGCTGCCCAATTTCCCTGCTTTTTCAAGTTTCATAGAAATATCTGTGGGCTATAGGTACGTTCTTAAACTGCAAGGATTTTTGCCTGTTAGTGAATATTTTCAGTGCATAGCTGTTTTATCGTTCAGTTTTCTACTTGTACTCTATTGTTTGGACTATGTCAGCATTTGTTAATATTTCTGTGGCCTTGTTTTGTTTTGTTTATTTACTCAATATAATTCTTCATTTGGTTCCTGTGACTTTGTCTCCTCTTTTTGTACACATTGGGAACCCCTCCTCTGTTTCCTGTAAGTTAACAGACCATTTGGGCATTAAGTCCAATACTGTCAACACCACTTTTCTGGCACCAGCTCTCCATTGCCTCAAGAAGTTTCCTTCCTAATCCTATCATTAGAGATCTGATCATCTGAGTAGTCACATGTGCATCAGCGGTGTTGTTTCATCCTAAACCCATTTTTTATTCACTTCTTAAAGTAAATTCACCTCTTCTTTATGGCTTGATTAATTTGCATGCACATAGATGCTAAGTTTGGGCAAAGTATTTTATTTATTTACATGATTTTAGCAGCACCCGTCAACAAGGTCCTCTGGGTAGTTTACAGAAGTTACAAATCAACAAAATGCAAAAAAAAAAAAAGAATCACTTAACATATAGAGATAGATATCAGTGCTGCCAACACAAAACCAGCATTAAACCAGCCAAAAACCCATACAGGGGAAAAATAATTAGCACCAAAGATCTAACATGCACTAAAACCACACAACTGTCCATGATCAGTCCATAGCACAGGGATGAGGAAGCACTGGCTCATGCAACAGACGGGGCCTCCCCATCCAACAAACAATATCCTCCCCTGAGCACTGCATTGAGGCTTCATAAACCTCCTACTGGAGCCAAAAACAGGGTCATTGTTGTTTTTTTGAAGCAGAGGACCATTTATGTGGGAAGGGTTCCTAGCATCAGCCTCAGAGTCAGTCCATTCTTCCAGATTTAGATATTTGTCCAATGAAAGGTCGCTTTTAGTCCAGTTGTATTTCTTTAAAATCACATGTGTGTGCGTATGTGTATGAGTGAAACATTTTGATGGATTAATTTAGATGCTACCAAGGAAAATCACTGTTCCACCAAATGAGGAATCTTAAATTGCACTCTAAAACTGTATGACACTCTGAACAATTTGATCATTTGCAAGCCACTCTTTTTTCTAATTAGCTGAAACCATCATTCCTTTCGTTTTGACAGATGCCTGTATAATGGATGTGTCCTAAATGTGCTAACTGAATACTTTGGGGATATTTTGCAGCAGCTTAATTTCCCCTTTCCTTTCGATACCTGAATTAAGGATTTCAGTATTTTTATTCCAGATTTCAAGGGGATCCAATTGCTTAATCTTTTCACACCTCTCAAAAGGATTTCCTTGTAAGAGGCAACCTGTGGTGGGAAGTGGGAGACTTCTGATTTGTATTGCCTTTTTTTTTTTAAATAGCCATCGGTTCTTGTACACTGATCAGTTCAGAAACCAGGACTTTAGATACCTCCATGGCCGTAATCAATTTCCCCATCTTTTATCTTTAAAAATAGTGTTGGTAAACTGATACAGACCCCTTTAGGAGGAAGGCCATGGATTCTCAACGGTATACTGAAGCCTAAAAAAAAAAAGTTTACACTTAGAAGTAGGTCCCACTGGTTTCCCTGGAATGCAAGTAAGTGTTGAGATCCAAGTTAGGTTTCTGTGTAATTTCCAAATGTGGGCTGTGATCCAAAGAACACATACTTGGAAAGCAAATACACTGAAATTAATGGGACTCACTTCCAAGTCAAATGTATTTAGAGCTGAAGCATAATATTCAAGGGAAACAGGGCTGGTTTTGACCATCCAGGCAGTCGCCTGTGGCAGCAAAATTGAAGGGGGCATCCATGCCAGAACAGCACACCAGTCTTCTGCTTCTAACAGCACGGGTGACCTTTGCAAGCAAACTGAAAGTGGACCATTGCATTTTCTGCACCAGTTGCAGTTCTGGGCAGCACTTTTGGATCACGTCGCAATAGGTCATTTTGGGCTGGCTCTGGGAAAAGATGAATGCAGGAAGATGAATGCATGTATGTGGAGTGTATATACACCTCAGCAATTCACCCCTTGACAGAACAAATGTAAATTTTGTTAGCTTTCATTTGTCAGCAGTTACATGTATAAATTTCTTGTCCCATGGAAGTCACTTGATTAGGTTACTTAGTTCATATTTGCTTTGCTGTGATTTCTCCCCTATGAGCTTGCCCACTTACTGAAATCAGCAATGGAGGGCCGCCTGTGTGTCTCACCAATATTACAAGTGTGTTTGTTTAGGCCTAGGAAGAGCACCCTCTCTGTGGCTCTATGTCTAGACTTTGGAACTCCCTTCCTAGAGAGGCCCACTTGCACCTTCTCTGTTCTGTTGGCTTTCCATTTCAAGGTTAAGTCCTTCCTTTTTACAAAGGGGTTTGAAGGTTAGATAATTGTCTTTAGCTGCTGTCTATGAAATGTGATTTAAAACAGAACAAAACAAAAATAAATCCCTCCCTGATCTTTTATGTTTGTAGGCTACTTGTTAATATAGTTTTAGGCTGCTTATTACTGTGTTCTATAGTATCCTTTCAATGGTTAGGAACATAGGAAGCTGCCATCAGTGACTGACAGTGGGGTGGGGTGCTGCCTCTCACCTGACCTCCTATCAGTCATGTTGCTCCTTCTTACTAGGAGGTACAGAGTGAGGGGTGAGGAGGCGGTGGGACTGGTGTGGTGCAAACACAGCAGTAGAGCCGATCTGCTGCTCAAACCAATGTGCTTGTATTGTGTTGACCTTGCTTCTGCCTTCCCCTTCCCGCCCTACCTCCCAGCAGCAACAAAGCAACTGACCAGAGTTCAGAGGAGCAGCTGTGCCCCACCACACCATCCACTACTGGCTGCCTTACACTGAGGCAGGCTGTAGATCTATATAGCTCAGTATTGTCTACCCTGACTGGCAGTGGCACTGCAGGGTTTCAGAGAGGGGTTTCTCCCAGCCCTATCTGGAGTTGCAGGGACCTTTTGCATGCAAAGCATGTGCTCTACCACTGAGCTATGGCCCTCGTTGTTGTCTTTGTACTTATCACTTCATTTTACATTTTTGTAAGCTGCCTTGAACATGTTAATTGGATGTTCCGAGATATGTTCCAAGATATGAAAAATAGAATGTATAAAATCCCTAAACTATTACCAAGAAACTATTACCAAATTCCTTATAAACTGTAACATACAACAGTTTTATTACTTCTATACTTATCAACAAATTCATACTTAAAACCAGTCCTATTATTTTTGTGTATGGGAGAGAAGAATCTGTCCTGAAATCTATATCCTTCCTCCCAGAAGGAGCCTAGGATGGCAAACAACAAGCAATAAAACACTAATGTTTCCGGGCTCGATTCAAGGTGCTGGTTTTAACCTATAAAGCCTTGCACGGCATGGGGCCACAATACCTGATGGAACGTCTCTCCTGATACGAACCTACCCGTACACTCCGCTCAACATCGAAGGCCCTCCTCCGGGTGCCTACTCAGAGAGAAGCCCGGAAGGTGACAACAAGAAAAAGGGCCTTCTCAGTGGTGGCCCCTGAACTATGGAATATTTTTCCTGACGAGGTACGCCTGGCGCCAACATTACTATCTTTTCGGCACCAGGTAAAAACCTTCCTCTTCTCCCGGGCATTTTAGTTTTAGTTTTTTAGCTTTTTAGTATTTTAGTATTTCAGCTTTTAATATTTAATACCCATTTGTATGTGTATACATATGCTTTAATTTTTGATATCATTAATGTATGTTTAAATTGCTTGATATGTAGTTTTAATTGTATATCAGATGTTTTACTTGTGAACCGCCCAGAGAGCTTCGGCTATGGGGCGGTATATAAATTGAATAAATAAATAAATAAATAAATAAACATTTAAAAAACATCTTAAAAACAAAACATCTTTAAAACACTTGAAAGCAAAACATCTTTAAAACATTTTTTTTTAAATCTTTAAAACAATCTTAAAAACAATTCCAATATGAATGCAAACTGGGATAATGTCTCTACTTAAAAGGCTTGTTGAAAGAGTAAGGTCTTCAGTCAGTCCCACAAAAACAACAGAGATGGCGCCTGACTAATATTTAAAGGGAAGGAATTCCAAAGGGTAAATGCGACTGCAATGGAGAGAAGTAACTATGCTAGCTTGTGGGTCTTTCTGCATGCATACCAGGGAAAAGGAAGTGCCATCCCACTAGTGGGTGTCATTTTCCTCCATATCTAATGGTACCTCAGTTGGCCTTTGGCCTGCTATAGGATTGCAGCATTAATCTACTTTGGTCTGAGAGCTAAATCATTATCCATCTTTAGGCGCCAGGCAACAGCATTTCTCTTTTCCCAGGCATTTGGTTTTTAACTTAGGAAGGCTTTTGTAGGACTTCTGCTGTGTAGCCTTCTTAAGAAGGGATGCTCTACCACCTTATGTAGTTTTGTTTTAAACTTTTCGTTTATTTGTAAACTTTTAATTTATTTTTATTTTAATTTCTTATTAACTGTAAGTCGTTTTCAGTGCACATGTGTGTATAGGAAAAGCAACTAACAAATTTAATTAATTAATTAATGTGATTCTCAATAATTTATCAACTCCATCTAACTCATATTAACCAATTTGTTATTGCTATTATATTGTCAAAAATTTTTCCCCTTCTCTAATTTTCCTTCACCCTCTATGGTTATTTTTCCCTTCTCTAATTTTCATCCATTTATTAAGTGGAAGACAACGTTATCTTCCTGAAACGATCACATTTGGGCAAATGATATGCAGAAGCAGCACTCTCTCCCCCTATTTATTCCTTCTCATCCCATCGACTGCATTGGGATTCATGCTGTTTTCCTTCCAGGGATTCTGAGACAAAATTAATTTGAACAAGCCCTTCTTGCTGCTGAGCCTGCAGTGCAGCATTACATCTTCATGTCTGACTGGCTCCCCATGAAAGCTGGAAGTCACTGCTTGGTTTTACAGTTGTTTATTTTGTAGATTTTGTGTGTCTGGATGCATGCGCGTGCGTGCATGCGGGTGTGCTGATAGTAGCATGGATGAAGCCGCACATTGCTGCATTGACAGGTTCCAGCCAAGAACAACAAAGGCAAAGGAAAAGTATTCCAAAGCCCCCTGCATTCATGTTTATGAATTGTAATCCTCAGCACATGAATAAATACATCTGACAAACTGCAGAGTGCCTTACAAAGGCCTTCCCTGACCTTCCTAATTTAAGTTCAATTGCATGTGCTAGGACAAGAAGCCAGCACTGGCCTTGCCAACGTTTTTAAAACTAAAGCTAGTGCTACGTTAGCACTATTTGCAAAAGGAAATTGCCAGAAAATGAGTTCTAATTACCCTATTAATCACCTGCAGAGAATGGTATCTTCAAATTATGGTAATGCGTGACTCAGTTTAACTGTAGTTGTTAAGGCCAGAAACAGACTTTTTAGCTGGCTGTGCAAGTTATCTAACATACAAGCTATGTAACATAGGATGCTGCCTTATAATGAGTCAGACCATTTGTCCATCTAGCTCAGTATTATCTACACTGACTGGCAGCAGCTCTCCAGGATTTCATTCTCTCCTAGCTTTACTTGGAGATGCCGGCGAGTGAACCTGGGGTTTTCTGCATGTAAGGAAGATGCTATGCGGCTGAGCTTAGGGTGGTCACGCATCCCATGTTGTGGAAGGGCTCTCAGAGGACAATCCTGTATTTGAAGGGCTGCCTGGTCCAAGTCAAGTTTAAGATAAAGAACCATAAGAAGGGAGAGTGGGGCCCTTGATAATGCCTATCAACAGTTAGCCCCTAGAGACCAAGCTGAGCCAGGCAGACAGGTCAACTGGTCATAGTCTTTCTGACTATGGTGAGAGGGACTGTTTATCTAAATTATAGTAATTATTTCTAAATGTGCTTCTATTACCATATACAAATTTCATACAAAGCTATATCTTTCTTTCTTTCTTTCTTTCTTTCTTTCTTTCTTTCTTTCTTTCTTTCTTAGTGATGTGATGGGTAAGTAGACACCGTAGCTTAGTTAGCTCCATTTAATTAACCATTAGAAGACCTGGCCTTAGAGCAGTTTATAGGATTTTGATTATGGACTGGATCAAAATGCATCTTTTGTGAGTAAGAGTGTATTCTGCTCACAGAAGGGCTGTTTTACACTTGTGTTTCCCTCCAAGATCCCTCATTCTCACTGCAACATTGCTATCTGATGAAAACGGTGGAGGGGTCATTTTTGGGGGAAGCTGACCAAGGTAGAATTTGCCAGGCATGCACCGCTCCTTGTCTCCTATAGGCAGGGCCGGCTCCAGGCATGCGGGGCCCCTTGGGCATCCGCTTGCCCTGGCCCCCTGGTGGGTGGATGTGCGTGGGCCTATGCGTGCGCACACAGCCCCCCTGCATGCCCCCCACGGCCCCCCTACCTATCTAGTCTTTACCATTGCCCTTAATGAAGATGGCAGCCGCGGTTTCCCTAAAGGGAATGAAGCCTCCGCCGCCATCTTTGTTGATGGCACACGTGCGTGCTACACGCGCACATCTCTGCCATCAGCTAAGATGGCGGCAGCGGCTTCAGTACCTTAGGGAAGCTGCGACCGCCATCTTCATTAAGGGCAATGGTAAAAAGCCGGCTGACAGGTAAGTGGGGGGCATGGGGGCGCAGATCATGGAAGGGGAGTGGAGGGCTCCTCAGGGGCCCCCCAGGGGCTCCTGTAGCTCTGGGGCCCTTGGGCCAGTGCCCTACCTGGCCGCCCTTTAGAACCGGCCCTGCCTATAGGTACCATTTCCCCTTCACAAGTATCCTAAATTGACACTATATGATAATGACTAGGAAGATACTTCACTGATGGCTAGGGGGCATCATTTTGCAACAGAAAAGTACCCATATGAGCAATGCTATCTTCGTCTTTGTCATCTTCTTCTTCTTCCTATTACTACTGCTACTGCTACTCTTCATCCAAAAATAGATTTGAGGGCAGAATACCAAGAAATTTAAAATTACAAATAAATTTGAAAACACAACTAACAGTACAATAAAATTAAGAAAAATAAAACCACCTGCTGCTGTAATTTCAAGTCTTTATCCTTCTGCTGTTTAAATAATTTGCTTTTTTTTGTTCTTTGTTTTATGATTTGTTAGCTGAGCTGAGAATACTGATTCTGACATTCACTGATCCAAATACTGCAATTCAGTTCTCCAGCCAAACAATGTTTTTAAAAAATGTAAGGAGAAACTGCTTGGGAAATGTGTGTATTAGTCAAAACTGTTGGAAGTTTTACTTCAGACAATGCATTGTCTCGCTGTGTGCTCTGAATCTACTGACCATTAGGGGCAACAGATATAGTTAGTCAGAAAGGGCCTCTGCTTGAATTCTCTCCTTATTACTTTCCTCAAGTTTAAGCATGCCTCTGATTGGTTAGACTGATATTCTCAGGGCTGTCATCACTTCCAGTTCCTCCTCCTTCTTCCCACAATTCTCTCTCTCCCTACCTTTTGAATTCAGCTAATGTAGATGATTAGGCTTTCCTATCCACATATACTTTCTTAATAAAATGAGTTTATTTTGTTTAAGATAAACACCACTCTCTTTCATATTCTGTTATATCTCCAATGAACTCTGCTGTATAAATAGGCTTTCCAGGTTCAGGGCCGGAGACTGATCCTGTATCTTTAGGAGAAGAGAAAGTCAGCCAAGTGCAGGTGTTCTTCCAACACTGTAATGGGAAAAACCACGAGGTGGAATTCTCCTTTCCCCCTGCACAACTTTTAAAGATACAGAAGACCTCTTGGTTGCCAGGCCCAGCCTCCAAGAGGTCTTCTGTATCTTTAAAAGTTGTGCAGGGGGGAGGGAGAATTCCACCTCGTGGTTTTTCCCATTACACTGTTGCAAGAACACCTACACTTGGCTGACTTTCTCTTCTCCTAAAGATACAGGATCAGTCTCAGGCCCTGAACCTGGCAACCCTATGTATAAAGCCACTCTCTTCAAAAACTGCATAAAAATGTGTTTATTAGGAGAAATTCACACTAAGTTGCTGAAGAATTTTCTTGAGAATTAAAAAAAATTGCAAATTGCTGCAGAAATGTGAAGAATTTATTTAAAACTGGAAAAATGAGAAATGGAGAGAGCTGAAATCGACCAGTCCTTCCATCCTGTAGTGAAATGTGTCTTTAAGTTAGATGCACAGCAAAGAAAGAGTTAGCTTTCTCTAGACAGTATTATACACTGTAGGGGGAGCTAAACTGATTTAGCCATTGGAGTTAGTCAGTGTTGTGTGTGCTGGATGAGGCCTAGCACAGAACAAGCTCAGATGTTTTACTGTTTGAGAATTATTAAATAAAGAAGCTCTATTTTATCCTCGGTCTTATCTTGATCAATATAACATGGTGTCAGAAGTTAAGAAATCCTCATAGGAGTAGCAGAACTCCTGGGACAAATGAAAACAAAACAAAGGAAAGGAAAGCAATGGCAAAGTTTTCCCCACTAGAGGCTTTGATTTCACCAGGCCTGCAGCATGGCCAGATTTGAAGCAGAGGTTTTTCAGATACTACATTGCTATAAAACTGAATGAAGAAAAGGAAGAAATTCAGGTATGCTCCTTGATTTATGCCATGGGCCAGCAAGCAGAGCAGATATTTAAATCATTTGAGTTTGCTGCTGCAGAGGACCAGGATGACTATCTCCTAGTCCTGGGGAAATTTGATGAATATTTTGTGCCAAAGAAAAATCTCATTCATGAGAGGGCATGCTTTCACCAGAGACATCAGAAACCAGGGCAATCTTCAGAGGCCTACATAAGATGGCTGCATAAGAAAGCTGATGAATGTGCTTTTGGGGACACCAGCAGTGAAATGCTCAGAGACCAATTGGTAGTGAAAATTTTGGATAAAGACCTGTCCCAGAAGCTGCAGTTGGAATCCAATCTCACTTTGGAGAGGGCTGTGGAGATAAGAAACTCACAGTTTATAAAAGGCCAGGTCCAAGACAAGAGTGCTTTAAAAGGGGTGCATGAAATAGCCAAGAAACTCCAGCAGAAATGGAAACCCCAAACTCCAAAATACCAGAAACAAATATACAGCTAAACATCTAATGCTCAAATAAAAGCCCGTAGATGCACAAGTTGTGGGAAAGGGCATACACAAAGAGCAGTCTGTCCTGCAAAGGCTGCAGAATGCCACAAATGTAAGAAGATAGGTCATTTTGCTGCTGTGTGCCACACTAGAATGGTGAATGAAACTGTGGAGCAGCAGAAAAATCAAGAACAATTTTTTCTGGGTCCAGCCACACAGGTAGGTCCACAGATCATTGGGAAGTATCACTACAAATCAGTGGGCTCTCAATAAAGTTTCAAATAGACACTGGTGCAGATGTCATCATAGTTTCTGAGTCTGTTTACAAGTCTTTTTCTAACCTGCCTAGTCTCCAGCAAACAACAGCAATCTTAACTGGTCCTGGAGGACAGAATCTAAATTGTATGGGATATGTCATAGCAAGAACCTGCTATAGAGACAATGACTATGACTTTAAGATCTATGTGATCTGTGCAAAAACTAATAACCTCCTAAGCCGAGATGTTGCAACTATGATGGGGTTGGTGCAACATTTAGATGAGCTTTCCACAGAAATTCCTGACACAGTTGGAATTTTGAAGACACCACCAGTACAGGTAAGGCTCAAAGAAGGGGCTGAACCTTATGGTATTCACACTGCCAGAACAATATCAGTTCCACTACTACCCAAAATAAAGGCAGAACTGGATAGAATGGTTCGCTGTGGAGTGATACAACCTTTCACAGAACCTACTGATTGGTGTGTGCCAATGGTTCCAGTACCAATAAAGGACGGAACAGTACACACATGTGTGGATCTAAAACAACTAAATAAAGCTGTCAAGTGGGAAAAGTACATTCTTCCTACCATGGATGATATCCTGCCACAGTTAGCTGGTGTCCGCGTATTTTCATTGCTTGATGCTGCAAGTGGATTCTGGCAGATCCGCCTAGTTGCCAACACTGCTAAATTGACTACATTCATCACTCCATTTGGGAGATACTTCTTCAAAAGATTGCCATTTGGAATTTCAAGTGCACCTGAGCTGTTTCAAAGAGAAATGTTGGAGCTTTTACAACACCTGGAAGGTGTTTCAGTGTTCATGGACGAAGTGTTGGTTTATGGTGCCGCAATGGCAGAACATGATGAAAGATTGGCCAAAGTGTTAGCAACAGTAAGGGCAGCAGGGGACAGCAAATGCATCTTACGGCGGAAAGACCTTACATATCTTGAGCATGGTGTGAGTCCAGATCCTAAGAAAGTAGAAGCCATTTCCACAATCAAACTTCCAGACTCCATCACAGGACTGAAATAGGCATGGTACATTATTTAGGATGCTTCTTGCCAAATTTGGCAGAGAAACTACACCCATTAAATACACTTTTGAAAGCAGATAGCGCGTGCTGCTGGGGTCCAAGCCAAGAAAAAGCCTTTTCAACAGTGAAAAAACTCTTAACAGAGGCTCCAGTACTTGCTTACTATGAAGTTAACCGGCAGACCGTAGTGAGTGCTCATGCCAGCAATTATGGCCTGGGAGGAGTACTACTCCAAAATCATGATGGAGAGTTGAAACCAGTGGCCTATTGCTCAAGAATGCTAACAGAAGCTGAGACCCGATATGCTCATATAGAAAAGGAATGTCTAGCTGTTGTTTGGGCTTGTGAAAAATTGTCAAAATATCTCTATGGGCTAGAATAATTTACACTGTACAGACCATAAACCCTTGGTACCGCTAATAAATTGCAAATACCTGGCTTGAGTACCAATACAATGTCAGTAACTCCTTTTACACATGATGAAGTACAATCCTCAAGCAGAATACAGACAAGGCAAGAGTCTTGTTGTAGCAGACATACTGTCAAGAAATCCACTGAAAACTCCAGACATTGAAACAACCCAGTTAGTTGGAGAAATCACAGTCTATGTAAATCTTCTACAAGCTTCTAATCTACCACATTCCTTCAACCCATTCAAGCAGCTACCAGCACTGACCCAGACCTTTCAATGGTGCTGAAATTTGTCAGAACTGGTTGGCCATTGTACATGTCTGAAGTGACAACTAACCTTAAACCTTTCTTTGCAGAAAAGGGAAGCCTTACAGAGTTGGAAGGAAAAGGCCTATTTGGTGATAGAAGTGTCATTCCTGCTACAATGTGATAGGAAATGTTGGGAAAACTCCATGAAAGTCATAAAAGAATCACTAAGTGCAGAGAACATGCGAGAATGACTGTTTGGTGGCCATGAATAGGGCAAGACCCCAAGGCAATAATAACAAACTGTGAATTTTGTCAGACAAATAAACCTTCACAATGGAAGGAACCACTCATTACCACTTCATTGCCGGATAGACCATGGAAGAGAGTGGAAGCAAACATCTGTGAGTTACGAGGACAAAAGTACTTAGTTGCAATAGCCTATTTCTCCAGATACATAGAGACTGCATACATGCCTGATTCAACAAGCTCTACTGTTATCAGTTGTCTGAAGAATATATTTGCCAGATGGGGATGCCCAAATGAACTAGTAACAGAAAATGGACCGCAATTTGCAGGGAAAGAATTTACTTTGTTCACAAAGAAATATGACTTTTGTCACATTACAACCAGTCCCCATTACCCACAAGCCAATGGGGAAGCAGAGAGAGCAGTACAGACAGCAAAGCAAATCTTAGGTCAGGAAGATCCTTCCTAGCACTGCTAAGCTACAGAGCAACACCTAGCACGCAAAGAAGTGCAGTCCTGCAGAACTGATAATGGGAAGACAAGTAAGAACACCAATTCCAACCTTAGAAGCAAATTTGTATCCTAAGTGGCCTGATTTGGGAAAAGTCTGTGTCACAGACAACACGGCTAAATGAAACTACAAATATTACTACGACAGACATTATGGAGTGAAGACACTTCCAAAATTACAACCTGGTTCACAGGTAAGACTGAAACTGGACGACCAGAAAGGATGGCCTGAACCAGCAACGGTCCAGAGCCAAAGTCAAATTCCCAGATCTTATGTTGTCACTACCAACAATGGAACATTCTGAAGGAACAGGAGACATCTACAGTTGGTTCCCAAATCACAACCAATTTCACAAGAAAGTGAGAATTCGGAAGCTGAAATACCAGAAGAGCAGAATCTATTGCCTGAACAATCTCAAAAGACTGAGAACATAGAACTGACAAATTCTTGTGAGCAAGCATCACCTACCAAAGACAGCCTATATTTCAAGAGTCCAGAGGAAGACATCCAGACATCCAGAGGACATCCAGAGGAAGAGTAATTTGAAAACCAGAACTTTATAGAGACTAAATGTTATTCTACACAATGTTTGCTGTTAGAGGGGAAAAAACAAACAAAATAAGTTAGAACTCAAAGAAAGGGAAATGTAGTGAAATGTGTCTTTAAGTTAGATGCACAGCAAAGAAAGAGTTAACTTTCTCTAGACGGTATTACATACCCTTGGGGGAGCTAGACTGATTGAGTTACGGGAGTTAGTCGGTCAGTGTTGTGTGTGCTGGGTGAGGCTTAGCACAGAACAAGCTTAGATGTTTTACTGTTTGAGAATTATTAAATAAAGAAGCTCTATTTTATCCTCGGTCTCATCCTGATCAATATAACTCATCCCTAGACCAAACAGACATCTGCATTTCAGCTCTATGAATACTACTCATTGTGAAATAAGCTTCATGTATGTCTCCTTGGTAGAAAGCTTCTGAAAAGAGGTATGTGTTCTCTGCCAACAAGATAGGGGATGAAGCGATATTACTAGTGCTTCAAAGGAGTATAGAAAAACACTTGGCTGGTGGTTAATATACTGCTGATCTGACCAATACCAACTGTGCTGTTGGGAGTTGGGGGTCCTGAGAGGCGGAATACGTTTATGGGAGAGGACAGGGTTGAAACACCTGAGAAACATGGGCCTATGGCAGGCATGACAGCTCTCAAACAAAAACACATACATCTAATACCATATCTGTTAGGAGGAGAGGGCACAAGGTCATCAAAATTGTTACAGAAGGTGGTGAATTTGCCATTGGGGGAAGTTCAAAATACAAACTCCCCAATTATGAAAAGCCTCATCCCATTTTGAGCCAGCCCCAGATCCCACTGCATTTTCAGGTATGATTTGGAATAGGCTTTCTCCCCACTCAAACCACTACCTGGCCTTCCTTGCTAGTTCCCCTTTCTGAGGCAGAAACAAAATAAAACTATCCTGTTCCACACAAGAGAAGCACAATGGAGAAACAAGGAGCAAGGAGCAATTGAAAATTCAAGACACAACAGGCCTATCTGCCCTCTCCTTAGCTTGAAATGATGCTTCTGTGCATGCATCATTTCTGTTTTGGAAGCATGGGTTTTATAGCTGGAAGCTGTGTGCAAGGAGTGGGGTGGAGGAAGAGTTGCTCAACACTTCCCCTGCCTAAATTCTCCCCTCCTCCACAAATATCTCTTAACTTCAGGCTGCTTTTATTGGAATTTGGTATATAGTGCAACAGAGTGCAGAAATGAATAGTCTGGTAAGGCTGTTGGTTGAAAGAAAAAAGAAATTTAAGGTTAATAAAGGGAAATAAAGTAATTCTGACTACATACATATGTGAGACTTGCACCCACAGGCACTATTTCTAACTGTCTAGAAAGGAAGAGGAAGGAAGTAAAGCCTGAGGAAAAACCAACAAGTTGTTACTAAAGAAGGAATCAGTGAGGGAAGAATAGGTTGCCTTTCTGTCTATCTTCCTCCCCCCCCCCCCGCCACCCCTGGTTCAGGTTACTTGTTACTAACTTTGGTGCTTTACTTCCAATGTTTTTTTTTCTCCTGGTAAAGTCCTTACTTGGTAAGAGGGAGGGGAAGGTTTTTGACAAGGCATTTTGTTTTGTAGAACCTACCCTCTATGCTGAACTTATGCTATTCTCTTCCATTTGGGACAGTTTAATGTGTTTTATAATTGTAATGGTTTTATTTGTTTTTATAATTGCATATTCTGTTGCTATAACCTGCCCCGGGAACATATAAATAAATGGATACAGGGTTATTAAGTAAATAAATAAATAAATCCAGGAGTTTGAATCCTCATCCCACCTGCTGCCACCTCTCCCTTTGACACTTGTCATCCCACCTACTAAGGAGAACCACAGGTGGCAGGCCGAAGGTGGTTCTCCAGACCTCTCTATCTCTTCCCAGGCCATGCCCCTCCCTGGCCCCACTTCAAAACTTCCTTGAGTGTTTTTGCCTGCCTGGAATGTGTCCTTGAATTCTGATGTTTCTTGTTTGCCTGGATAGAGGATGAAGAGGTGTGTGTGTAGAAACTAGTTTACCTTGTTCCACTCATTCAAGCCTCTGGCCACAGCAGCGACCAGCATGTGGTCCCCAGAAGGTTCCTCAAATGGCAATCCAGCCCTCAGGCTGAAAAAGGTCCCCACATTTACTTTGCAAATTGTTCATTGCCACCCACATTTGGAGACACAGGGCCTGCCACCACATGTCAAGCTCTGCCCTCAAGCACTGGAAACAAAACCCTTAGGAGAGACTGAAAGAACTGGAAATGTTTAGCCTTGAGAAGACTGAAGGGAGTTACGGTATGATAGCATTCTTCAAATACTTGAAAGAGTATCATACAGAGGCGGACCAGGACCTCTTCTCGATCATCCCAGAGTGCAAGACAGGAAATAATGGGCTGATCTTACAGGAAATCAGATTTCGGCTGAACATCAGGAAAAACTCCCTGTTAGAGCAGTATGACAATGGAACCAATTCCCTTTGGAGATCGTGGGCTCTCTGGCACTAGAGGCATTCAAGAAGCAACTGGACAGACACCTGTCAGGTATGCTTTCACTTGGATTTCTGCATTGAGCAGGGGGTTGTACTTGACAGCCTAATAGGTGCCTTTCAACTCTACTGTTCTATGATTTTATGAATCTATATCCTAATAACATTTTCATTCTACATTTAGGGGAAAACCACTCCACCACTTTCCCTCTGTTATCATGTTATCTATCATGGTGTAGCAAGATATCCAGGAAGTGTGCATTGTTTATCTTATCAATTACCTCATTTCCGAGTAGAGCATTTAGACAGGCCTCAGATGCATCACAGATGGCAGTAAGGTCATGTCCTCCCTCCAGGGCCAGCACCATGCGACCACCTGCTAGCGTCAACAACTGTTTGATGAGGTGACCAAAACCTAATGTGCAAAAAAAACCCATGGAATTTGTTACATGAGCATGAACACATGTTAAGTACAGGCTGTATGTTAAGGTATGTTCGAAAGTTGCAACAACACACAGTGGTGGTAGCAGCACTTTGTCATAAGCTGTAAGTGTTTGTGTGCCACTACTGACTCATCCCACATAATGGCTCTCTCATCACTTCATTGCAGTTGCGCCTACAGAGGAATTAACTGTGAGCTTACAGGGATTTAATAATTCTCCATTATCAATATTCATACTGCCATATTTGTTAGGCTTGATCAGAGACCTCTAGAACAAAGATGGGGAACGTGTGGCCCTCCAAACGTTGACTATAGATGCTGATTACAACCTCCATAATCTCCAACCATTAGCCAATATTGGCTGGCCCTCATGGGAGTTGGAGTCCAAAAGGATCTGGTGGGTCAGAGGTTCCCCATCCCTGCTCTAGAGCTTGAATTGTTAGAAACTTTATTTTTCCAGGTTTGCTGTTTTACTACGCTGTGACTATTTTACTGCTTTCAAATTACATACAGGTTAAAAAAACTTAATTCTGTAATCTAATCTCAACTTTCCCTTGTGAGGAAGGCCAGTGTGGTGGTGGTGGTGAAACCTCTACAAAAAACTAAATTTAGACAGGACAATAAAAAGCAAGGAAGGAATGGAATGTGAATAAACTTTGATCTTTCGCCAGCTTACACTTTCTGTATTACCTTGAGGATATGTTTCCATCTGTATGTTACACATATGATCTTCAGATGCAGAATATCAAGGCAGTGCAAGGCCACAGCGAATCATCATCCTTGTATTACAGGAAATTAATGACTAATAGGCTACTTCTATAGACAGTATAACTGTGCAAGAAATGTAACTATGTTTTGTATACACCTTTTTTACTGCTTCTGTTAAGAACAGAAAATCCATCTTGATCCAGTATCTTGTTTACATTCTGAAACTTTATTAGATCATACATATGGCACCAACTTTTTATTTTATTTTATTTTTAGTAATGTGTTCTTCTATAAGTTTGCAGAAAGGTTTCCTAATGAATTTGGAACATCATCTGATTTTTTTTCTTATTGGCCCACCATACAATAGTGTCTGCTGCACATATGCAGCAGATTAAGTGTGATCTAGTCTGTAAAAGCTTATGCCACAATAAGAGTGCAATCTTAAAAATGTCTGCTCAGAACTAAGTCCAGAGTTCAATGGGCTTACTCCCAGGGCTTGATTCAGATGGGCAGAGCAACCAAACATTTGATCTGCAACCCTGTGGAGGGGATTTGGATGAGGAGATGTTCCTCTGCCAACCTGTACCAGGCTTTGCGAGCTGGGGGTCTCTGCCAACACAGAGCTCTCAGTGGTGCCATCTAAACTACAGGTGGAAGTAGGGATGGAGCAGAAAATTTATTTTGTTTGCATTTTAATGAGAAGCTTCCATATTTGCATTTCTTGAACCAATACACAAACTGAAACACAATTATCCCTAAAAATTTGCACTTTTCTGAATTGTCACTAAACTATGTATACAAAAATGCATATGCTAAGGGACAAATGCATGCATTTGTGAACATAACATACAAAAATGCTTTCTATTAGGGTAAATTGTTTGCAAAAATATGTATATTGTTTTGTATACAAAAACTGGTATTTTAGGAGAAATTTGCACTAAAATGCTGACAAATTTTCATGAGGATTTCTGCAAATTGCTATGGAAATGTGGAGAAATGAATTTAAGTGTGGAAAAGTGAGAAACTGAGATAAAACAAAATGGATGGATTCATTCATCTGTAGGTGGAAGCTACCATCAAAATGGAGTGTTTCGAAAGTGGAGCTAGGCCAGCCAAGGGTCCCCTGGATCCTGAGCCAGTACCGTTGCTAGCAAATGACCACAATCTGCCTAATATGGGCTTCTTTGCTGTACCAATCAAAGTACAACATTTTCTTTCTCCCCTTCCCCACTTTCTGCCTTGCAGAAAGCATGTGGCGGAGCTCTTGATGTGGCAGTGGCTCTGTTGCTCGTTTAAGCCTCGCTGCTGCCCACGAGGGATTTGGATAACACCACAAGTTAGTTGTGCTTACTTTCCATTAAAATCAATGGGACTTCACTTGGTCAGTCACTAACTTCTCACACTGATTTCAATGGGGTCCAAGTGCAACCAACTTGATCTGAATCCAGCCCATAGCTACCACAGGTCTTCCCATTCTTTCTCCGGTAAAAAGACTAACATGAAAGTCTTTCTGGTATATGAAATCGAATAACAGAAAATTAATATTTAAACATGGATTAAAATAATCACCAAGTTTTGCTTCAGAATACAAGCTAAGGATTTCTGAAAATGAGGCAACTGGAACTTTTAAAACACATCCCACACACCAAGAATGAGAAATGCCCTGTAAAGGGCAGAAAGGTTAAAGTAGAGGGTGGGGAACTAGTGCACCTCCAGATGTTGTTGGGCTCTATCAGACCCACCAGCATGGCCAATGTGCAAAGATGGTGGAAATGTAGACCAGCAACCACTGGAGGGCCACAGGTTTCCAGCACCTGGATGAAAGACAAAGCTAATATCTGGGTGTTCTACACAACTAACAACAAAACTGAAAATATGTTAATATAGCAGGCAGTAATAAGGCCCTAGTTGAATATACCCATTCTACTAGACTGATGAAATGGACTTTTATCCTCAAAGGTAGAATGGGGCCAGGGAGATAAAAGCTCATCTGCTCTGTTGCTTTTAACTACCCTATTTGTTTGATGGTGGATTTTAGCATGTATTGTCGATTATTTTATGATTTGATTAGTTCTTTCTGTACCCACCCTCATATCTGATTTTTAAAAAATAAACAAAGATCTATCTATCTATCTATCTATCTATCTATCTATCTATCTATCTATCTATCTATCTATCTAGTTTTGTTATAAGTAGATTCTCTGGTTAGATTACTGATGAAGTGGAGTTTAGTCCTTGAAAGTTTTTGCCACAGTAAACCTGTCAAACCTTTAAGGAGCCTGAAGACTCATACTGTGTGTTTGCTGTAACTGACTGGCACAGCCACCCCTCTGGAGTATGTGGACTGCAGTGGAGGCTTGTGACATTCTTCAGAGGCTACATTTATGCTCACATTCTACCACAGATTTTACTGATGACATCAATGGAAGAAGAGGTCAGGGAATTATGTCTCTGGCAGCTGTGGTTAAAAAAAAACCCTTACATATTCCCAGCAAGATCAGTGAAATATATTCCCTGTAAAAGGTACCACGAATTATGGAGTCCCTGGGATAAACCACAAAATGTGATCTTTTTTTCTTTCTTTCACTTCAGTAGAAGGCAACCTACTTGCTAATGCTTCCAGGAAATATCAGTGTGGAATATTTGTTGCTGACTCTGGAGATGATGCCAGATGTTAATTTTACAAGAACAGCTGCCAAGGATTGAGTCTTCTTGAAGCCACAGCATCTGAAGTAGAAACCTGGCCTCATAATAAGAGATTATCTGAGCATGGTCAGTGGTAAGGGAAAAACACTTTGGACATGCTCAGAGGCACTGTTTTCTTCACATTCCCCAGCACATTTGAAATGATTGTGACCCAGAGTATTGATGGAAAGTTCTATCAATTTCTGTTCTCCGTTTCTCATTTTTCCAATATTAAATGCAGTTCTCCAAATTTTTGCAGCAATTTGTGATTTATTTATTTTTTTTAAATCCTCATGAAAACTCTCCAGCATTTTAGTGTGAATTTCTCCGAATAAACACAAAATGTGGCCGGTTTAACTAATGCACACATTTTGCCAAGCAATTTCTTTTCATATAATGCATTTTTGTATGTTACTATCCCCTAACATACCCATTTTTGTAAACATTGGTTGGTTGGTGAACTGCATTGCAAAATTTGAATAAGGGCAATTTTCGAAGGATGGCTGTGTTTCGGTTCTCATATTGTTTTGGAAAGTGCAGATTTGATAGATTTGGCTCGAAAATGTGAACTGAATCAAATTTCTTGCCTATCCCTAGCCCAAGGTATGGTCTAAAGGCACATGAGGCAGCCAGCTTGCTGAAGTTAAGGAGGGCTGGATCTGTTCAGTTCCTGGATGGGAGCACTGTATGTCACTTGGGCTCCACGGCATAAATACAAATGTAAGAAACTAAGTAAATAAAACATTAGGATCTGGGATAAATATAGTCAGCCAAAGCTCAGATTAAGCCCCATAAAATGCTCACACAGTACTTTTGCTATACAATTGCCTAGTCAAAATCATCATCATCATCAACTGCAGTTTATCAATATTCAAAGTCATCACAATGACAATGTGAAACTGGGGCTTTTCTTTGGCCTAATTGAACATAGAAAGAAAGAAAGATCAGGTGACTTTGCTGCATAGAGTGGAAATGACTTTGACCAACAGCCCCACAGCAGCTTGTGGAAAATCTGAAGAAAGGTTTGGATCCTGCACATTCCAAAAACCTTCAAAAGACATTAGCTTCCTAAAGGAAATCCTCCTGCAGTGCAAGAGGCGCAAAACAGTGGAATAGAAATCCCAGACATGGTTTTCTATGGGCTTTGGTTTGTGCCAAATAATTAAGAAAAACCCCAAGGCAAAACAAGAACATAGTCACAAGCATTTGGAGAAGCAAGCAAAAGAATCAGAAAGACTGATGTTCCAGACTCCTGTCAGATTGGAGGAGGTAGGACAAGGGAAAGGTCAATGAGGGTGTTTGCTAGTTTCATCCCCTGCTTTCTGAGTCACACAAAACCTCAGAAACCAGGAGCAGATCTTGGCATTGGCCTCCCAACAGAGACCATGGATGCTTTGTGCCAGTTGTGACAATGGCTTCACAAATCCCATTTCCATTTGGGCATACCATCCTATAAAAGAGGTGGTGTTCCCCCCCCCCCCATAGTATGTAAGATTTATAGTACAACGGCATTTTCTACAAACTGTTTAGTAGAGAAAGTTTAGAATGGAAAGTCTTTTTCAAATGGAAAATCAGGCTTTTCAGTCAAGCCTTTCAAGAACCACTAGTTTGGTGGGTCCCAATATTTGCCAACCTAATTCAAATAATTTCTGAATTTAAGGCAGCTGTTATGCTAGATTAGCCCCATTTCTTTCAGTGACCTATTTGGAGATGAGTAGGATTACTAATGAATCTGAGCAGGTAAACTTTACATATGAATTACCTCTGGTAAGTCCCTGTGCTGTGGAAAGGTGGTAGCTCAGTGGTAGGGCACATGCTTTGCATACAAAAGGTTCCAGGTTCACTCCCTGGCATTGGAGATTGGGTGGGCAAAACCAGTTATATCTGAAACCCTAGAGCAGCCTTCCTTAATCTGATGCCCTCCACACTACAACTCCCACCCTCCCTGACATTGGCCATACTGGCTGGGGCTGATGAGAGCTGTGTTCTAACACTAACAGCATCTGCCCCAGAGAATAGGGTTGCCATATTCCAATTCCACAAATCAGGCAGGCTAATTTGCATATTATGCACATTATTTGCTATTTATGCAATTTAAGCATATTAATGGCTGCATTATCCAGTTGTTTTGTTTTTGTGCCTAGTAATTACCACCAAAAACTGGGGGAGGTTGTGAAGATCTTTTTTTTTTAAAAAACCCTTACATTATCAGCCTTAAATGCCTAGACTTTAGTTTTCAACACTATGGAATATTTATTTATTAAGAGGATTTATAGTCTGCCCTTCCACTGTTAAAAACAGAGGGCAACATACAAACATAATAAAAATATGCAATCAATATAAAAACATAATAAAACATAAAATAGAAACAAACACAAGTCAATGCAGCAGTATAAAAATCCAGCATAAAACAAAACGTCAGCAAAGTATCAATAAAAAGCAATATTGTGAATGGAAGGTTTTCTGTACCAACAATTAGGAAATGTGAAATGAACACAACTCTACAACTTGTAATGCAGATAGAAATAAAGATTTCAATATTACCAGTTCAGTCGAACATCTTATCTAAAGAAAGTAGTGTCTGAGCATGTGAGAAGTGTCTTTCGTACACTGATTGTCATATACCAGATCAGGGAGAGGGAAAATGCAGCCTTCTGTGGTAAAGGCTGGAACTTGATGGAGGCTTGAGTGCTGGCACCTCTTTTTAAAAAAATAAAATAAAAGTGCAGTGAATTCTAGAGACCTGGCAAGCTGTGCTAGCATTAGACAGGACAGCTGTTCCATTCCTATTGGTCTTGGGGGGGGGAGCCATTACTATTTGTCTTAAGTGGGGAGTTTACACCCCTGTGTGTGTGCGTGCATGCCTGCGTGTGGGGGGGGGGAAAGAAATGAAGTAGGCTGGTCTTTGGTGGGAAGATGACTGCCAGTCATTTTGAAGAAGGATATGTATAAAAAAATATTCTTTAGCCTTTTCTGAATTGCTGAACAGAGGCTCTGGCAGGCAAGAGGGTGAGTGAGGCTGCATTCCAATGCAACTTTACTTGGGAGTAAGCACCATTTAACAGGGTGGGAGAAGGACAGGAAAATGCAATGCTAATACCTCAGCCTTTTCTACATAGAGGTTTGCTTTTATATCTTGTATTTGTTCAGGGGAGGGACATTTGGTGGATTCATACCCATTTATTCCATCCTCCACGATGGCAGGCAGACCCTCCCAATGCATTCACCACTCAAGTCACATACCCGGAGACACAGAGGCAATTGAGATGAAAGTTGTTTCTCCTTGCTGACTCAACCATAAAGTCTATGGATAAGCGGTGGCACTGCACGTGTTGATCAAGTGAGCATGTGCAGTTTTCTAAACTGCTAGATTCTGTATATGCATATGACCAAAATTCTTTATTTTCCCAGGATATTTTTTGTGTCCCTCATTGGCTAAGAACAATGGAAGGTGGGGATAGGCTGATTTCTCATAAAATGGGCAGAAAACTGCCTCCACATTTTGCTTTGTATCTCTGGACCCATAAGGGATAGAGACTTCCTTTTTAAAAAAATGAAAGTTGGGAATCTGGGTCACTTAGTGGACTAAGTGGGCACTGGGTAGCATGGCTAGAATCTGGGTAAAACCTGGCTAACCAGGTAATGTGGGACTCCTACCAGAGAGCCACTGCCTGTCAGTGCAGACAATATTAAGCAAAGTAGGCCAATGGTCTTTCTTGCTATAAGACAATTTTCTATGTTCCTAAGTCCTCAAGGGGCAGCTCCAGAAAAAACTAGTTTAGGAGAGGAGGGCTAAGAGGTAGCAAATATCATGACTAGGTGAGCAAGATTTCACGATAGACATTAAATGAATAATACACTCTTGCTGAAAGCTGGAGGAGCAAATGAGGTAGGGGAGACTCTTTTGGGGAAGTTCTGTTTACCTCTTACTATCCCTTGATCTCATCCCTGAGGCCCACTGATATAACTCTACAACAAGACTTGGCAGACCACTTAAGCAATGAACGGCACTGATTTATGAATGTGAGGCTGCAATACTATAACCCACTTTTGTGGGAGTAATCCCCACTGAACCCAATGGAAAGGATTGTACTGCAAGTCAAATTGTCAAGTAGGTAAAAGAAACTTAAATATGAAATGCAGTAATTATACTCCATCAGCAAATGCTGCACTCCTCCCTCTCTGTTTTGTGACTCAGAGATGGTGGTATATGGAAGACTGGCTTGGGAATTTCAGTTTATTTAGGCTGCAAGCTTTTGGGTAGGGCTGTGTTATTTTTATTTCTGTGCAATGCCTAGCAGAGGTAAGTGCTTACATAGCAGCAGCAGCAGTTAAGTTCCAGGTGGCTACTCCTAATGTACCCAAGGGCTTAGGCAAGCCCAGTGGGTTTTTAATTTTTTTGTCCTTAAAGAAAGGGCCCCAATGTCATGTCAGAAATTGTTTTAAAAGCCCCTTTAGTCTTAAAAGTGTCTTGACACATGGTATGAGGTAGACCAGAGATGCTTGAGAAATGTAAGTCCAAAGCCCCCTTGGTGCATGGAACTACCTGAGCTCTTCTTTAGATCCTGGTCAATGATAATCATTTTAGTCCAACAGTAAGTTGATCAATAGCCTAAAGATTACAGGGTGCAACCAAATCTTTCCCCTTACACATTGCTCCCATGCACGAGCATTACTCTTGTCCACTGGAATCTCTCATTTTTGCTTTCACAGGCAATTCCTCTTAAGGGCTGTTCTTGCTACTGCAGGGTCACTGCGCTCCCTTTGCCCTTCTTGAAATCCATACTGGGAAAGGAACTGGCTATTCAGAGCACACTGAGCAAACGTTACTCCTGCAACTTCCGAGCTCCACTGTCCTGTCTTTTTGTCATATCCTTAACCATTATTTACCATTTAATCATACCATCACTCTCTAATTTGCTTGAGAATGTGTTTTCCTCTTATTAAAACCTTTGTAGTGGCCGCTGCCAAGAGTCTTCCCGCCCACCAGTGTTCTGCACTTTATCCTTGTGGTTCTTTCATGACCGTTTGATTAATTTTCATTGATATGCTTCCAACAATAGCATCTAAAATTAACTGGGTCAGGGCTTTTTTTTTTTTTACATAACTTCCTGAGTCATCAGGCTCTGTGTCCTAAATAAATACATCCATAGAAGCATGAAATGATAGTTCACCCTTCCAGCACCAAGCTGAAGCTAGTAAGCACTAAAAAAGGTGCTAGCTTAGAGGGCTGCTGTCTCTCTCCTCTAGACTAGCAATGCTGAAAAAGGAGGGAATGCATCCCTAAAACAGAGACAACTGTTTTGCACAAAATTTTTATATGATGATAGATGCAAATGTTTGAATAATTATTAATATTGAAATAGAAATACAATCCATCCCACCATAGTGGGGGGTGACTAGATGACCCATGTGCCTGGTCAGTCTACTGTCCAGGGGCTAACTGTTGGTAGGGAATTTCAAGGCTTCTGCTATTTCTTCTTAGGGTTCTTTTTTACACCAACCCTGTCATATATATACAGTATATGTCAATTTTTATACTGCCTCTGTTCCATCATAGAACTTCAGACAGATGGTTCCAAGATGGTCTCTCATTTGGGTATTAATTAGACCCAGGCCTGCTTAGCTTTAGTAATGTTGTTGCAGTACATGCCTTAGATCATGCTCCTTTCCTCCCTTCCAGCAACCATACATTGTTTTGTAGCAGCTTTCAAACTGTGTTCCAGGAAACCCCAGAATACATTGGAAGCTTCTCAGAGGTTTCTTAGTAAAAAGATCAGCACTGGCTTATGAGCTTCCCTGAAAGTCTTCCCATGTAGCTACAAGAGAGTGTTCACTATGCTAGGTAGTGCTCTTAGTTTATGAGGGCCAGTGGCGAGACCCAACAGGTGTCTGAACTAAAGGTACACTTTACAGCACAAGACAGAATCTTCTGCTGGATTTCCAGACAATCCTTAACAAATGAGCCAATGTAAGGAGTTATTGGAAGTGTGAATACCACTGATTTGTGGCTTGGCAGCAAATAAGTAGAACACAGGAAAATGCCTTATACAGAGTCAGAATCTAACTCAGTATTATACTGACAGTGGTTCTCTGGGATTTCAGACAGGAGTCCTTCTAGCCCTACCTAAAGGTGTTAGCAACTGAACCTGAGATGTTTTGCATGCAAAATGTGCTTTATACCAACCTTCCCTAGTTGTTGGATTGGATCGATTGCATCATGAATGCAGTATCTCCAAATTGATCACTACCATAAGAAGACCCCAAGTGTCACATGTTCCCATTAGTGTAACACATGCAAAAACATTTCCCATAGCTATTAATCCTAATCTTAAAATACCTCATTATAAAATATAGATCTTTGGCAATAACTTGTGTTTCTTTTAATTTATTTGAAGGGAAAACAGAAAGAGAGCTCAGTAATCATTTAAATTCTATGCTCCTTCCCAGCTTTTAATTTTGATTGTGTTAGACAGTAATTGTACATTAAGTAAATAACAGCGGTTTTAAAACATACTTTACAGGAAGTTGCCATTTATATAATAGATCATTTCATTATGTGGTTGTTGGTTCTACAGTAATTTGTTTTCAATAATTAATCATTGATGGCTCAATAATAACCTGTTTTAACAAGTCCATAGAATGCAGAGCAGTGCCCTCATTTTCTAAACTTTGGCTGTGGGCACGGTATTGCTTCAAAAGCAGTGAGAATGGTTTTTCTGGCTATGTTTTGAAGCGACTCTGCCCTCTGCTGGCCACACCTCCCTTCCCCACTGCGGACTTCAGACCTTTCAGGACTGCCCATAGCAGTGTTGTCTGCCTGAGCCTGCAACAAAGCATTTCCATTGGGCACACCTGGAAGGCAAATGGGTTGATCTACCAATCAGTTGCAAAATCTGCCTGAAGTTTTTTGTGTTTTTTTAAACCCATCCTGGAGCTGATCCAACCAGGATTTCAAAAGGGGTGGAGTTTGACTAGTGTTGTGTGCCCCCATTTTGAGGACAGAGGTGGAGATGCACTGGAACCAGCACAACAGTAAGTGTATCTCTACCCTTTAGTTACCTCAGACTATTCAGTTGTATTTTCCCATCTTTGTCTTCCACATAGCCATATTCCAGTATGTAGGAACATAGGAAGGAAGCTGTCGTGCTGAGTCAGACCCATGGTCTGTTTAGCCCAGTATTGTCTACACTGACTCTGCAGGTTTTCAGACAGGAGTCTTTCCCAGTCCTATCTGAACATACTAGAGTTTGAACCTAGGATCTTCTGCATGCAAAACACATGTTTTACCACTGAGCCATTCTCTGTGGACAGTACTTCCAACTGTATAAATAGCAAATGTTTTATTTCTTTCAGTTGACATTTGGATCAATGAAAACACATGATCCTTTCCATGTTTACTCAGAAGTTTCACTGATTTTTTTGGCCTTACTCTCAACTAAGTGTACATAGGATTGCCATGTTAAGCATTTTACTATTACTCATAAAAGAAACATAGGAAGCTGCCTTATATTGAGTCAAATCATTGGTCCATCTAGTTCAGTTTTGTCTACACTGATTGGCAGTGGCTCTCCAGGGTTTCAGGCAGGAGTGTCTCCATACTTGGAGATGCCAGAAATAGAACCTGTATGCAAAGCAGATGCTCTACTACTGGGCTACATCCCTTCCTCAAATATACTTCACCTAATTCCAGTCAAGTAACTTTACATTAAAAATGTGTAAAACAACAATTTGCAATGATAAACTAAACTAACAAAAAATACAATTATTAAAATTCCAACCAATCCCACAGAAATGAGGAAAACAGCTGAAAGGGGAAGGGGGGAGAAATGAACAACTTATTGCTCATAGGTACCCAGCATGGTGCCCACCATGTTATTGGACTGCAACTCCTATCTGACCATTGGCCATGCTGGCTGGGGCTGATGGGAGATGCAGTCTAACAATATCTGGCTACCTTGTTGTAGATGAATATAAAAACACTGGGCAGGAATGAAGTGAATGAATGGGAAATTCTGATAGGTGGATGAGAGCCTCTCTTTGCCATGAAATAAACAATGCAATCCTGTATTGAATACTGAATGTGTATTCAGAAGTAAATCCCATCCAATGGGGCTTACTCCCAGGTAAGTGAGCCTACGTAAAACTTGTATTTTTGTCATTTATTCATTTATTTCAATATATTTGTATCTCACTTTTCTATATGTTATGGCTAACAATCTGGCTAATGTACTCACTGTAAAACATAAACATAAATAAAATATCAAAATTAAATTTTATACAAAAGTATGCAGCTTAACGAACTTATAAACAATGCCAATGAAACAGTTAAAATAAAAAAACACAGTGACCATCAGCAGTTCAAAAAAGCCTGCTGAAACAGATGGCTCTCAGGTGTCCATCTAAGCAAAGGTAGAGAAGATGTGTGGCAGATCTCCAGGGAGTATATTCCACAATTTAGGTGCCACTACCGAAAAGATCCTGTTCCTTGTGTATACCAACCACATCTCTAATGGCAATGGGACATGGAGAAAGGCCTTTGAAGCCAGACTGATGGCTCGGGTGGGAACGAACACTTTATGCCACATCTGTGCATTCTGGGGACTTGGTACAGGTCCACTGACTCCTCTGCTCGCTTCCTTTTCCAGCCGGCCTAAGCTAAACCTGTTTATGGTTCTTATAATACCTAATTATCCAAACATCCCACAATCGTGCATCCAGTCATTACCTTTATAATATCCACTTATAGCAGGTAACTAGGTTACAGGTGGGTAAATTGGAGGCCAGATTTTTTTTGAAAATGCTGATGAGCTGAACTTTTCAAAAACAGGCTCAGAAACATGGAGGGGCATTATGCAGCAATCCATTTATAACCTCAAACTTTATTTCATTCATTTAATTTTTTATCCTACTCTTCAGCTGACGAAGGACAGAGCAGCTTACAAATATCAATGCTAAGACAATATTTGACAAGGATACTGCAATGTGGGTCAAAAGAGCTGTTTTTATGCAATCTGACTTTGCTATGATTTCGCTAATAGCATTCCACCAAATATTTGTGGTTGGGTGAAACACTGAACCCTGAAGTCTCCCGAACCTCAGGGAAAGGCCCTAATCAGCAGGCCTCATCTGGATCCTGTGCATAAATAATCTACCCTTCTAAAACCCACAGAAGTACAACAGGAGTGGGGTTTCTGTAAGTAAATGGCCTTGGGGACCAGACTAAATCTCCTGGCACTGATTAGCACCTACCCTTTCACTGAGTGTCAAAAGTGCTCAGCACCTTCTGGATGTGGGCCACTATGTTTAATCAATTCCATTTCATCGTAGCAGAAGGACTCTGAAGCACAGTGCATTTCTAAGGGATTACTGCACATATTGGGTAGTTAGTCACTTTCCTTTTGGCTTCCTGCCTCCTAGATCCACCTGACACATGCCATAATCAGTCAGAAATGCACCGCCTGTCGTTCTTTATTGCAGAGGTAATGGATGAAATTCAGCAAAACAGAGGAAACTTCTGTTGAAATTGAGTTTTGGCCCCTCAAAGCCTCCTGATTAATTGTAATTTCCAAATAAAACATCTTGAGCAACTTTCTGTTACGTTCTTTTACAAAGATGTGTCAAGTGAAGCTGGGAAGTCCTTGCCAACACTGTATAGTCCGTTGGAGCCTGGACAGAGGTACTGAGAAGCTGTTTCGATGCCTGGAGAGCTAGTTACAAGTTCTCTCAAGGCACCTAAACGATGCCTGGTATACAGATGACATAGCTGGTTTTACCACTTCAAATTCCACATTGGATAGTGAGAGTCCTGTTATCAATCAGCATAGGCTTCAGAAGACTAGAGGCAGATCCCTAAGTGGCTGGGTATTTAGGAAACACGGACAATTTAGAAGTTGCTGAAATTTTATTGTCAAAACTTTTCAGAGTAATCCTTCCTAAACCAGAACATTTTCCTGTTAAGAAATGAATTATTGGAACTAGCCTAGGAAACCTAGGAATGTGGTTTCTTAAAAGAAGAAGAAAGCAATGTGTCTCTTCTAAGAAAAAAGGAGGAAGTAGCGGTCCAAGCATCTCCCTGCTGGTTTTCTTTCCTTTTTTTAACCAGTCAAAAGGGCAAAGAAAACTGTATGTCTTGTCGGATCTGTTCTCGTGGCTGCTGATCTTTGATAACTCAAAGTCATTCAGAGGGAGGGTTATTAAGGCACAATAAAGAGACATATATACAGTACATGGGGAGAAGAGGGAGAAAGCACACTTCCAGAACAAGGCTTACGTCTGGATCTCCAGAATTTCATTCACACCTCTCTTTACTCCCCAAAATAATGTGGTTGCAAAAGCAGCGAATTTTATTCAACTGCATATAGCACTTTTGGAATGTTTACATCACTTCAAATTTTGGGATGGAAAGAGCTGTTAATTTTGATTCTCTTAATTTCTCATTTTTCCAATCTTAATTAAGTTCTCCACATTTCTGCAGCAATTTGCTTTTAAAAAAAAAAATCGCATGAACATTCTCCAGCATTTTAATGTGGTTTTCTTCTCATGAACATATTTTTGTAGGCAGTTTTGACTAATATACACATTTTTGCAAGCCATATCTCATAATATAATGCATTCCACATGCTATTTTCACTCATATATTCATTTTGATGCACACTTTCCCCTAATATATGCATTTTTGTAAACAACGTTTTGTTGGCAAACTGCATAGCAAAATGTGAATCAGTGCGAATTTCAAAGGATGGCTTGTTTTGCTTCTCATACTGTTTCAGGAAGTGCTAATTTGATGGATTCAGCTTGAAATGCTAACGTAATTGAAATTCTCATCCATCCCCACTTCATATACATAATCTCTGCCAACTTTAGAACTGCAAAGTATGGTAGGCCAGATTGGAGGTGGGTGGTGGTGAGGAGAATGAGAGATAGTAGGTTCCCATCAAATTAGATAATAGCTAAGATTTGACTCAAGTATAAGGGGGAATTTTGGATTGCTCTGTCTTATCTGCCCAATAATATTACTTTGCAGATAATACTTCATAGCAAGCTTTCAGCTTTTCATTGGAGTATGAACAGGGTTAAACTGCCTGCTTAATCTGAAGTGTAATTGCATACAAAATATTAATGGTAGCTTTATTGCTTCAGACAGAAGAACAGAATCTTCCCTTCTCATTATTCAATATCTAAATATAGTCATCATTCTATGATCCTGCATTCCACATCCAGACTTAAGAATGTGCAATGTGCTTACTTGGATCCAAACTTCACAAATGAATCCTCCTCTTATCCTGATATAGTTCCTAAGTGAGTATATGTGGGTGGATTTTGGCAATTGAAAGATTTGTTCAGGGTGTGTCAGCAAAAGAATAAACGATCTGTGGTGTGTCAGTAAATGACTAAGACAACAAATGAAATAGATTATATTGACTGGAGCCAGAGATATTGTGTATGTGAGAGAGAAAAGGCTTGATACAGCCAACATCCTGGTCCTACACACATTGGACATCATCCAGAGAAGGGCACAATGAGTGCACATAGCATGTACTCTGGATTCATTTCCAGTTTGCACTTAGTAACACACACATCACAAATCAGCAAATTGCATTTTATCTTTTAAACTGTGGAGCAATTTTGAACTTTATAAAGTGGAAAATGCAAAGTTAGAAGTGGCTTCTGCATCTATTGTTGTGTTTCAGAAGCAATGTCCAAGAGGAAATTTATACATCTCTTTCACAGAGAGGTCGATCTATGCCAGCCTTTTCTGACATGATGCCCTCCAGTTGCTTTAGAGTTCAGCTACCTTCATCCTTGACCAATGGCCACCATCTAGTCCAAAGCATCTGGAGGGCACTAGGATCACTGATTGGGGCATCACATCTTTTTCAGAGCCTCTTGGGACTTACTACAAATGTGACCCATAATTTAGGTCTCTGGTCTTGCTGCCCAGAAGTTGTACCTTGGGGTTAAAGTTCAGAGACAACAGCCTACAAAGAATTCTACTGGATTGTGATGTCTGGAAGTCTTTCTGCACTGTTGAAAGATATTGGGAAAATTGGAAAACAAACTTAGGAAAGCAAAACTTCAGCCAGAATGGAAAAGAACAAACCATTTTTCATCTAGACAATTTCACTGTACTCCATCAAGCATAATTGCATTGCTTTCTGCCACCAACACCCAAACTTTGTCTATGTAGTCTGGGCTGCAACCCAGGAAATACTAGTCCCACAAGCAACTGAAGTCAAACATGCTTCATACTCTTGGAGATACTGCTTAGACTATGGCTGTGGGCACACTAGTCACTTCAAAAGCAGTAAGAATGGTTTTTCTGGCTGTGTTTAGAAGCGACTCTGCCCTTTGCTGGCCACACCTCCCTTCCCCACTGCTGCCCTCAGACCTTTTAGGACCACCCACAGAAAGTGTTGAGCCAGTCACTGTCTTTGCCTGAGCCTACAGCAGAGTATTTCCATTGGTCACAACTGGAAGATAAACAGGTTGATCTACAAATCAGTTGTGAAACATGCCTAAAGCTGAATTAAAAAAAAAAAAAACACTCAAGCTGACTTGACCAGGGTTTTAGAGTAAAAAGGGGCAGACTTTAACTGGCATCGTGTGCCCTTGTTTTCTGAAAAGAGAGGTGGAGATGCACTGGAACCAGCACAACAGTAAATATGTCTCTACCCTATGATTGTATCTGAAGTATCGCAATCTACTTGCTTAAAACAAGCATAGGCCCATAGAAATGAAATGATTTAGATGATTAATGAGCCAATGTGCCGCCAATTCCAGTACTTCAGTAGAATGTCAATGTTCACACCTGGAAAGTTGGGAGGACTGTGGTCAGTATCAGATCAGAATGTAGCTGCTCTCTTGGTTTCGCTAAATAAATAGCTTAATTTGTAGCAACACACAACTCTGGATCTTATAATTCCATAGCTTTCATTCCATAGCTTCGCCCAAGAACATCTAAAATGGTATCTTTGTGAATTTTACCAGTATTTCCTGCTAAAGAAGAGCAATTTCACTTCAGGAGCCATCTCAAGGATATACAACATAATTCCACAAAAAGTCAACTTACAGACCCATTTTCATTTTCATATATAGTTAACATGTTCTATATAATTTTAAAGATAATTTTCCAAAGTTTCATTTTCTGGAAATAGTTTCCCCCCCCCCCAAATGGCACTTTATATATGAATAAAACAACCAGAAGTGTGGAATGCAAGATGACGCAGAATTTCTGGTTCCCCCCCCCAATCTTCATTTAAAAGACTTCTCTAAGACAATACGCAATAGGTTAAGAAAGCAGGTTTCAAAAAATGTACACTATCGTTTTGTAACTCAGACCCTTGAGGAAGGGTAGAAGAAACATTTGCATTATTGCTTTTAATATCACCATCACATTTTAAGTCAGGGTTTTGTTTTTTTTTAAGGAAAATTCATACTTGCCTGTCAAGCCACACTATGACACACTTTTGAATGCAAATGTTTCATTTTATTCTGTGCATACCTGAGAAGCTAAGCAGTCAGGATCTGGTGTTCAAAGAAACGTATTGTGACAACTACCTATTTTAATATTGTACTTCTTGAGGGGAGAGTGGGCAGAATGATCTTTAACCATGGCACCAACATCAGAGTTTGTAAAGTAAGATCAAACAAATAAAAGAATTTAGAAGGGGGGGGGAAACCACAACCAACCAACCTCCATGTCTTTAAAGGAGCTGATTTCGTAAGATGCAATTTTGGGGAAAATATGAGAGTTAAAACAGCACATTTATTTAGTTTTAATTTTTGTGCTGTCATACTTCAGTGCTGGAGCCCTGATTTAGAACACATGCCATTTTCCTTTGATGTTTTGACTGCTTTTTTAAACAATGGCCAGAAAGATAGAAAGGAATTAAACTGCAACCCAAATCATAAAACTGGGTTTTTGTATGCTCCTAATTTACATAAGAATATTTTGGTTTTGGAAAGGCATTTTAGTCCCCAGAGCCTGTGAAAAGAAAAAGCAACCCTTTCCATCAAATCATTATTTCTGAGGGTGTAATGAACCTGCTATTTAAGGTCAGTTTTTTCTCATTCTGTGTTCAATTTTCTCCATCTTCTTCTCCCCTTTCTTCCCAACTCCCGCTGCCCACCTCCCTTTGTCATCCATTCCCTTTTATGCTGTAGGCACAGGCAAGAAAAATTTGTCTGTCTTTACCAGTGGTGGTTGGTGGTTCCATGTCAGTGGGGCAGTGTAATCTACTCCAGGTTTTAGTCCGAACTTTCAAGGATCTATCCAAGAATTACCTTGGACAGATCCTTGAAAGTTCAGACTAAAAACTGGAGCAGATTGCATTGCCTCACTGACATGGAGCCAACAACCGCCACTGCTCCTTACTCAATTCATTTTCATTATTAAGGTCTTCATTTGTTTTGCAGTTCATTCATAAGAACATAAGAGTCCTGCTGAATCAGGCCAAATGCCTATCGTGTTCATAATCCCATTACTCTCAAAGGCCAATCAGATGCCTAAGGGAAGTCATCAGGCAGGGCATGAGTGCAATAACCTTCTCTTGTGGTTGCTCCCCAGCTAGTAGTATTAATAACATTATAAAACAAAAGCATATATCTGTTGCCTTCCAGAGGCTGGGGCAGTAATGAGAAAGCTAAACAGTATGGAAAGAGCAAACAGGTATTCCAAGACATGTGCAGCTGCTGTTGACATCCTTGGGTAGAGGTAAGTTGAGATCAATTTATTCTCCTGTGTCCAGCTAACCTGCCATCTATCAGGACTCAGCAAGCTTATTATTATTATTATTATATTTATATGTATATGCCACCTTTCCTCCAAAGAGCTCAAGGTGGCGTACTTGGTTCTTTTATCCCCACAACAACCCTGTGAGATACATTAGGTTGAGAGATTGTGATTGGACCAAGGTTACCCAGCAAGTTTCATGGCCGAGTGGGGATTTGAACGCTAGTCTCCCAGGTCCCAGTCTGACACTTTAACCACTAAACTACACTGGCTAGCCGATCCAGTGAGGCATTGACCCTACCAGTATTTTTCTGCAAGAGCAGAGGCTACCATTGGTGTAGAACCTCTTCAGTTTCACCTGACCCTCCAGTTTCTCTAGTTGCCCTTCCATACATCCATTGACCAAGTTCAGCAATAGGATATAAACAAGTGGGAACTGCCATAAAAATGTAGTGTATCCTCATCTCCTAGCACAGGTGTGGGGAACCCTTGGCCCCCACAAGCATGGCCAATGGCCAGAGATGATGGAAGTTGTAGTTCAGCAACATCTGGAGGGCCAAAGGTTCTCCATACCTGTTCTAGCAGGAGTGCTCTGCTTCCAAATTCCAGCCAGCTGCCATGCTCTCTTCTAGTACCAGGATACTATAAGCTTAAGAATTTAAGTAAGGTATTCCTTACTCAACATCCCCAATCCTTATTGAACTTTTGATTGTTCCTCTCCCCTTGGGCTTCCCCTGAGCATACTGATACCGCCCTCCTGAATACCAGTTGCTGGGAATCACAAGCGGGGAGAGTGCTGTTGCATTCAGATACTGAAAGGGGGTTCCTATAGGCATCTGGTTGTCACTGCCAGAACAGGATGCTGGATTAAAATGGGCCTTTGGCCTGATCCAGCAGAACTCTTCTCATCAGTAGTCCTGCTGGGCTCCCTTTGTTGACATCCACCCCTTGAGCCTGCTCTTAGAGGGAGTGATACATGTGAATGGTTCAAAGGCAAATTCAAATAAGGAGAATTTGCTTGAGAATTGTTTTCCTGAGATGTGTTCCACCTCCAGCCAGCATGCACTGCATCGAAAAAATCCAAAATAGGCTTCAAGTGAAGTGTGGTTAGTGGTAACACTGGTTCCTATCTAAACTGGAACAACCCTGATAGCTACCAGTTTTGATCTTGTAATATTGACATGGTGTCTGAGTGCAGTACAGGTAAGTGCTGGACAAATCACAAGCACAGATGCGCTGCAATTTCCTAAAGCTAAAGAGTAAACAAACAAACAAACTGACTCAATTTATTAAACAAAGCCTTTTTAACACCAAATCAATGGGTGAATATACAAAGTCACTTTTCCCTTTTATTTTTACTTCTTTGGTCTTCACTGTATATCCCACTTAGAACCTGAATTAGAAAAAAAAGCTGATATGCTTGCTTTTTATGCTTAAGTTACACATTAGTTTGTTCCAAGGCCATGCTTGCAAGCCCCTATTTATAGCATTTCATTTCCTGATTTATAGTCCAAAATATTGTCAGAAATATACAAAAAGCCAAAATAATTTGCCGCAAGGGGAACATTTCTTTTCCGATCCCTCTCAATCCAGAAATAACAACGAAACCTGCCCTAGTTGGCTTTCTACAGCCACACTTTTCTGTTTTATTTCTTTGATCACTTGTATTACCTTCAGGTCACTGGCATTATTATAACTGTTTAGAATTGGAATGTGAAGGACTCGTAGTACACCAATACATTTGTGCAACTGAATTTAATTTTAGACTAGAGTTCAAAGTTCTCAGTTCTAGTCAATGGGGATGAGAATTGGTCTGTGCATCACACTTATCATGGGGATGTCATCGCGACTACATCCTCCTGTATAATCCTATTCTCTGCCCCAACCAGTGTATTGGGGTGGGGACCCTGTGGCTCTCCAGATGTTGTTGACTCAACTCTATCAGTCCCAGCCAACATAGCCAATGGTCAGGGAAGTTTGTAGTCCAACAACATCTGGAGACCACAGGTTCCTCACCTCCGTAATACATTTAGAACTGCTAAACACATACAACATTTGTCTATTTAATTTTATTGTATTTATCAGCCTCTTTCTCCATCTGAAGGCACTCAAGGCTGTGTAGAGCATTTAAAATTAAAATATAAAAACAACCACATCTTAAACTACCATACCATCCAGACAAACAGCAAAAATTAAAATTCCACTTAAAATATTCTATAGTCTGGCATATGTCAGAAATCAATGATCACAAACCAGGAAATGCTTTCTGGAATAACATCTTCATCTGCCAATGGAAGCTAATCAAGGAGATGATCTGGCAGTTGCCAGGTGTCCGGGTTTTGCCTGGAGACTCCAGTTCTTGGGGGTCCTCTCTGGGTGAGTCACCTTAATCTCTGAACTCTTAGCTTTAATTTTTTTAAAAAAATTAAGGTTCTAGGTGGTCTGGTTCAAAAGATATAAACCAAAATGTCAGCCACCCTCCAAACTTCCATTAGTACCGACTGCTCTAATCCCTGCCCTTTCAGGTTTTTAGCCAAGTCAGCATTGTGATTGACATGATTTGTCAACCCCCAAGAAACAGCATGATTTGTCGGCCCCAGGCAATAGCTAAACCCCATTTCAAGTTCTGAGAACAATTTCCATTACCTGCTTGTCTCACATCAGGAATTCAGTAAATATATAGTCTTCAGCAGCATAAAGAGTACTTTTTCTGTACAGGATTGGACTTGCTTCTGAGTAAACATACATAAGATTGCACTACAACAGAAGATCACAGCAGGATCTTGGTGGGCATACACAGTAAACAATTTTAGTTATAATTATAATAAAAGTGTACATGTAGACTTTAATTACAAAAATGGCATATTATACATTTTATCTTTCAAATAACTTTTGAACAGAAATGTTAAAAAGCGTACAAGCTGCACTGTTATACTTTTCTAATTAAGGAGTCAAACAAGTTTGAATTTTACTGGACTGTAGAAGAGGGCAGTTTATTTGTCTTATTCATAACCTGTTTTGAAAACCTTCCCAATATGAAGTTTTTCTGGGAGTAAAGCTGCAATGCTAATTCCACATACCTGGGAGTCAACCCCATTGAATTCAGTAGAACTTACTTTTGAGTAGACATGGTTAGGATTGTGCTGAAAAGCAATTGAACTTTTGAGTGAACATTGTGTTGTAAATCTTTCTCTCCCCCTCCGATCCTTTTTTTAAAAAAAAGTAGTTAAGGAGGGTTTACTTAGCTTTTATTTGGCAGGAAATTAATACTTTAAAAAAATGTTCTGCAATGGCCAACTGGTTTTGGCAATAAACTAGTATATGGGGTGTAGGTACTTTTACATCTCCAGTGTGTGCAGTCCTGTGCATGCTTCCCTGTCTGAGTAAACCCCACTGAATACATTGGGACTTGCTTCTGAGTAAATATGCATAGAATTGCACCATAAATATCTTTACATGTTGTGTAAATAATAAACATCTTTGCCATTCATGCTTATATAAATATTTCTTCATACTATGTCTTGATATGTATCTGATTTCACACTATGGTTGTACACACTTCTGAGGAAGCTTAGCAGTCATGGAATAAGAGGAGAGGCCCTCGTGTGGATAAGGAATTGGTTAAGAAGCAGAAAGCAGAGAGTAGGAATAAATGGACAGTTCTCCCAATGGAGGGCTGTAGAAAGTAGAGTCCCTCAAGGATCGGTATTGGGACCTGTACTTTTCAACTTGTTCATTAATGACCTAGAATTAGGAGTGAGCAGTGAAGTGGCCAAGTTTGCTGACGACACTAAATTGTTCAGGGTTGTTAAAACAAAAAGGGATTGCGAAGAGCTCCAAAAAGACCTCTCCAAACTGAGTGAATGGGCGGAAAAATGGCAAATGCAATTCAATATAAACAAGTGTAAAATTATGCATATTGGAGCAAAAAATCTTAATTTCACATATACGCTCATGGGGTCTGAACTGGCGGTGACCGACCAGGAGAGAGACCTCGGGGTTGTAGTGGACAGCACGATGAAAATGTCGACCCAGTGTGCGGCAGCTGTGAAAAAGGCAAATTCCATGCTAGGGATAATTAGGAAAGGTATTGAAAATAAAACAGCCGATATCATAATGCCGTTGTATAAATCTATGGTGTGGCCACATTTGGAATACTGTGTACAGTTCTGGTTGCCTCATCTCAAAAAGGATATTATAGAGTTGGAAAAGGTTCAGAAGAGGGCAACCAGAATGATCAAGGGGATGGAACGACTCCCTTATAAGGAAAGGTTGCAGCATTTGGGGCTTTTTAGTTTAGAGAAAAGGCGGGTCAGAGGAGACATGACAGAAGTGTATAAAATTATGCATGGCATTGAGAAAGCGGATAGAGAAAAGTTTTTCTCCCTCATAATACTAGAACTCGTGGACATTCAAAGAAGCTGAATGTTGGAAGATTCAGGACAGACACAAGGAAGTACTTCTTTACTCAGCGCATAGTTAAACTATGGAATTTGCTCCCACAAGATGCAGTAATGGCCATCAGCTCGGACGGCTTTAAAAGAAGATTAGACAAATTCATGGAGGACAGAGCTATCAATGGCTACTAGCCATGATGGCTGTGCTCTGCCATCCTAGTCAAAGGCAGCATGCTTCTGAAAACCAGTTGCCGGAAACCTCAGGAGGGGAGAGTGTTCTTGCACTCGGGTCCTGCTTGCAGGCTTGCCCCAGGCACCTGGTTGGCCACTGTGAGAACAGGATGCTGGACTAGATGGGCCACTGGCCTGATCCAGCAGGCTCTTTTTATGTTCTTATGTTCTTATGAGGTGAGAGATGACGTGTGTGTGTGTTAATACTGTGTTTGCACTTGGTGCACTAAGCGGCCTCTGCCGCCCTTCCTGGCTACTTTGCTGCTTTTGCAGTGTTTTAACTTTTTTGCACTACAGGGGAAAATGTTTGCTTGGGCGGGTGTGCCTTAGTTGGTGGCAGGACAGGGTCTGGGAGGTGGTTGAGTGAGAGAGATGATGCTTGCTGGCTGAGTGTGTGTGTGTAGGGGGTTGCACTCGGTTTGATATGTGAAGCTCTGAGAAGTAGACTCTGCCTCCCTCCCTATCTCCTTACCAGTGGAGAGACTACCACTGCTATCTTTTGGATAAAAAAACCTACTACCCTTTCTGTTTGTGTGTGTGTGTGTGCATTTTTAATGTTTTTTTAGGCTACTTAGGTGTGCAATAGCCAAGGTCAGCATTTTGTAGGCACTCTAGTTTTTTAAAAAAGTAATTTAACTTACTTTAAAGTAAAGCTAAAGTAATCAATTCCTTTCACAACAATTGCAGCCGTAATGATAATTTGCTCCTTTTTGGGGCCATTTAACAGTAATTGCAATTTATTCTCTTTAAAAAGTTATGTTCCAAGTTCAACCCAGAAAAACCTAGCATTTGTGTGGACTACTATTCATTGTGACTCCTGTACTGCAGGTGGAGATTAAGGGGTCATGGGGCAGGAAGATGGGTTGACTTTGATTAATGCCAAGGAATAGAGATGCCCACTGCGCAGAGTTCATTACTGATTGAACAATACTTTGCACAAATAAGTTTTGTAACAAAATTTCTGACACATATGGACTGAGTGCCAACAATATAATTTCTTAAAAAGAAATAAAAATAAGGAAAAGTGGAAACCCTAGATCTGGAATTGTCTACCACATAACACATCAAACCAGCAGACCATTTTCACAATTCCTTGTTCTGCAGATACAGCAGTTTCTACATTATAAGAGAAAAGGTCAGCAGGAAAGATGCACGGATTTGCACAGATATCATGTTAAAAAAATATTTTTGCTGCAATCTAAAGTTGCAATTGTAAGCATGATTGCACAGTAGGAAATCAATGGAACTTGCTAAGCATGCCAATGATCACACACACCATCCTAAGAAAACTTGCAAAGGAACCCCAAAGTTGTAAAGGAACTGCACCTCCATTATAAAAAGCAGGGAAATTCACTAACAGCTAAAAATCATTGTGGTTTAAGAACATAGCTGGTGGACTGCCTTTAAGTCGATCCCGACTTACGGTGACCCTATGAATAGGAATTTCATAGTAAGTGGTATTCAGGGGGGGTTTACCATTGCCTCCCTTTGAGGCTAGTCCTCTCCAGCTGGCTAGGGCCTGCTCAGCTTTCCACAGCTGCACAAGCCAGCCCCTTCCTTGTCTGCAACTCCCACCTGGGGGGCAACCGGGCTCCTTGGGACTATGCAGCTTGCTCACAACTGCACAGGTGGCAGGGCATGTAACCCCTGAGCCACTCAACTTTAAAAAGCTGGGAAATTGGGTGGCTATAGTGAATGCACCAGAGGAGTAGGAGACCTAATCTCCTCTCTGAGATATTCCTATTGCCATAGGATACTTCACTAAAATTGCAAAGAAAATCAAACATATTTAAAGTGAATAACTATATTACATCAGCCGTCTTTATATTGTTGCTTCCTCCCTGCTAAAATAAGACCATCATAGCACAGCACATGTCTTGTTTCTGTTTGGGGCTGATTGCAGGTGTTTCCAGCATTCACCATACGCTCAGAGATACATGTTACCAAATTCTTCCAAGCTACACAGGAAGTACTGTAGATTGTACTGTGAAAGAATAACTCAAATTGGGTTTGCATTTTTACAAATTTGCAGGGAAGTATCTCAGAGAGGAGATCAGGTCTCCTGCTCCCCTGGTGCATTCACTATAGCTGCCCAATTTCCCTGCTTTTTAAGGTTTGAGAGAAATATCTGTGGGCTATCGGTACATTCTTAAACCACAAGGGTTTTTACCTATTATTTATTTATTTATTTATTACATTTATATACTACCCCATAGCCAAAGCTATCTGGGCGGTTTACAGCAATTAAAAACATTAAAAACAAATATACAAATTTTAAAACGCAAAAAAAAAACAATTTAAAAATGCAATTAAAATATGTTTAAAATAGGTAAAATAGTTATGCATTTTTATTGTACTCCATGTCAAGTGAAGAATACGCCACACAATAATATGGTTTACTATGTGTGGTGTAGCCAGTGTGTATTGTGGTCAGAGTGGTCTGACTAGGACCTGGAAGACCAGAGTTCAAATTGCCACTCAGCCATGAAGCTTATTGGATGATTTTGGGCCAGTCACCTTCTTGCGGTCTAGCCTACCTAACAGGGTTGTTGAGATGATAAAATGGGGAGGGGGAGAACTATGTACACCACCTGAGCTCTTTTCAGAAAATACGCAATCATATATAAGTAAAGTTATATTGCTAACAGCAGATTTTGAACCTTGACAAATAAGTTTTTTGCCTATAAGGCACACACCATTTCCCCCAAGATTTCCAAAACTGCCATTGCAATTGAAAAAGAGAGAGGTAATACTGTACATGCCACAGAAATACCCTCAATTTTCTTTTGATTTTCCCCATACCCTACTTCATAATCGCTTGAAAAATAATTCAATACATACTTATTTTTTGCTTTCAGAAAAATTAAACCTGGGCAACTGCTCAAGATAAAGAGAATTGCATCAGAGGACTAATGAGGAATGTTGAAACTAGCTAAAAATGTTGAAACTAGCTAAAAAATGAAGCGTATATGTCAATAGGGGAATGTAGAAAAGGAGTAGACCAGGAAACAAATGGCCTTTAATTATCTGATGGGGTTGAAACACACCACAGCAGACTTTTTAGAGACTCCTCAGCCTGTCTATCCTTACCAGGATGGTCTCTCTGTCAGATTAAGGGTTATTGCCTCTTTGGCTTTCACTGTGCTCAGCTTTTGAAGTCCATGGCCAAGTGACCAGGGAGAGAATATTGCCTCAGATAAGAGGTGTTTGTTTTGCAAAATATTTGAAGTAACAATCTGTGGAGCCATTAACAATCCAGCAGGGAACCATGAGCTAATATCTCCCAATTCCCTGATGGTTTCAGGACTACTCTCCATAAATAAATAAATACCCTCGTCTATTTACTCATAGATCCCATGTAAAAAGACTCATGGAAAGGATGTCACATCCTTGCTATAATGTATTTGTTTAAAATGCTTCTCAACTGCCCAGCATCAAATGATTCCAGAGTGTGAATGAGTACCAAAGTGTGAATAAAACTACTTCACACAACTCATAAATACATTTTTAAAACCAACAGATAACCATGGCAAAATACAAGAAGGCAAAAGGCAAATTAAAAACCTGAACTCTAAAGAGCAGAATAGGACAATGTTCCAACCGTAATCTAAAATGCCTGGGCAAATGAGAAGGTCTTCACTTGGTGCCAAGAAGCTTGTAAATATCAGAGTCAGAAGATGTGCCTTCTAACTTTGAATAGCAAAGATATAAAATTCTGAAAAATAAAGACCTGATCTTGGAAAATATCAGAAATTCTGAGAAATAATGTTCTGAGAACCAGTGAGGTGTGGTGGTTAGAGTGTCAGATTAATACCTGGGAGACCAGGGTTCAAATCTTCACTCAGCCATGAAGTTCACTGAGTGCTCTGGGGCCAGTCACCAACTATTAGCCTAATCTCCCACACAGGGTTGTTGTGAAGATAACATGGAGCCATGTACACCACCTTGAGCTCCTTAGAGGAAAGGTGGGATATAAATGCAATATATAACATAAAATAATCAAATGAGGGTGTTATTTTCAGTGCCATTTCCTCCACTATGGATTACATTTCTCCCCATGTCTTTTCACACAAAGAAGAGGGAAAGGGAGGGTACACACCTCTGGGAAAGAGTATGCCTTGCCTTTCTTTCCCCCTCCCCACTAGGGCCAATGCAAGCCATTTTGCTGTCTGAGGCGATGGACAAGATGGCATCCCCATTTTTCATTCCATCCACACACCACACACACAATGTTCCAGCTAGACTGGCAGTTAAATCTCACTTCAACACTAATGACAGAACAGCATCCTGCAGCCACCCAAAGGCAGCAGGCTAGCCTAGTGGTGCAATGCAGGTCACATGATGCCCACAATTCTGTTCTCCTTTGCCTCACTGCTGCTCCCAGTCCCTTGGCATCTTGCTACCTGAGGCAGTTGCTGCACTCTGCCTAATGGTGGGCCAGCCCTACTCCCTCCCCCACGGGTAGAACACCAGTGGAAGCACTGATAGCTTTTCAGAACTTGGCATGCAAAAGCTGAATGAACAATCAATCAATCTGCATTCCCCCCCAGGAACCTACTATGCAAGATGGCGTTTCTCCATTCAAGACCTCCTTTTTCCTTTCTTTGCCACCGCAAAAATAATTCTTCTGGGAGCGACACCACTATTGCTTGGATATGTTTGGATATGTTTGAGAGCCTTTTACTGACCTGCAATAGACTTCTCTCTTGCTCATTCTCTGGAGTGACCCAGTACAAAGCAATGATCTGTGATTACTCCCATGGTAAGTGAATATAGCAGATTTCACACGTCCTTATTGTCAAGTGGCGGTTACTATTTTTACACGATTGTTTTACCTACTGCACCACCTAAAAATTAGTTTCCAGCTTTACAATTATAAAGACTACCATGTTTCTTTCCTTTTATTTCTGTTCTCTAAAGGATCAGAGTGTTTTGATTAGGGTTTGAGATGGATTTTACTTTCTCAAAAATGGGGAAACATCCATTCCCCCCCTTTTTTTACCCCAACAGTCTCAGATGTAGGGATGAATAAATCAGCCTATTTCTGTCCCATGACAGTTTTATAGATGTGCAGTGACAGACACATGTCATGCCAATTATATGAATTTTAAACAAATCCTAAAAAAATACACATGGATTTACTAAAATAAAAAAAATGTAGTTATGAGATGGCCCGAGGGCTGCCTTCTTTCTTTTTAAACATTTTGAAGCTGAATGAAGCAGCCAGGAAGTCCACTGTGGCTACAAAGGCAAAATACATCCAAGAAGTGACCTATACTACAATAGGGGTATTCACACATTATTTTTAACAAGCGCATAATCTGTGTACCTGTGTACACAAATAACTGAGATGTATGCTTCACAGTTATTCACATATAACATTCAACAAATGTACAGTCTGTGCAACTGTGTACACAGTAGTTGAGCTGTATTATCAACTAGTGTACAAGCTTTCAAACACCTATATAGAGACAGATTCCACCTGTGTTCAGTGTAACATGTGAAGAAATCTAAAGCGCAGTCCCTTCCTGGGGAATTGTACAGAGAACAAATATAGCTGGTCCCATGTACCTATGGAGGCAGTCATTTTTTTCTCCATACAATTCCCGAGGAAGGGACCACACATTGTGACATACGTTCACTTCCTGATAGCATATTAAACAACTTTTTACCCATGTGATGGTAAGTCCACCACAGACATACAGGTAAAAAAAGTCTTTGAAAATGCTTCCAGGAAGTGACCATTTGAATATTTGAAATAGTATATGTAAGCCAGCTAGAAGTAGGTGCAGATGGCCTTTCAAACTTCCCCAACTTATTTGAGGAATGGAGATGGAGAACCATGAATTTTTCAGGGGAGACTAGAATTCCTTCAACAGTTTCTTTGGGGTGGGACTTACCGTTAGTGGTGGCAGCTTCCTTCTTTTTTCCTGTGGTGTTTTTTTTCCTCACTGCCACTGCAAATGGCAATAGCACCAGCTGCGTTGCAGCCTGGCCAAAATTCTGCATCCACCACAATGCCCAAACATAGCATTATTCTAGGGCATCAATGTCAGCCCCTACCAAAAATGGTGGATAATATTTAGAGAAAATTCAGCCAAGTGCCTTTTTCCAGTGGGGGCAGAATGTGAAAAAGAAAGATCTCAGAAACAAATATCAGAAATGTGATTTCAACTACTCTAAACACACACACCCTACACACAGAGAGGAATGGGAGTTCAGCATAGTTCATCAGTACTGCATATAGCTGAAAATCAGTGGATCACACCATACTGTATACATTAGTTCCTCCACTAATTGGCCACAGCAGTAAGTAGATAGCCAATCTCATACTGAATGATGTGCCTCCTAAATAAATGCTTCCAGGAGCATCTTTTTTTTAACTACTAATTATCATTCCACTTTGCCCCATGGTACCAAATGTTTTCTTTGAGATAACAAAGAAAAAGCAAGAGTCAGGTTCTAACAAATCACTATGTTCAGCCTTTCCATGGAAAGCAGAAAACCCTCCAAAACATTCAGTGCTTTGTTTGACACTTTGCTGTTTACCATCTTTGAGATAGTTCCCATTTAATGGCTCAATTACTGCACTGAGTGATAAAGTGGTATCAAGAACTTTAAGGATAACATTTTTCTTCCTGAGCATTTTATGATAAAGCAAATACAAAGGGCACAATCCAGCCAAGGTTAAGTGGGGTTTTTTTAATGCCTCATGGATTTCCATGGGAGACATTTAAGTCCATTTTTAAGTTTCCCCTTTAAATTACTGGTACTTAAAAGTGCTTCACTTGAGCCAGATCATGGTGAAAATATTTTGCATACATATAAGTATTGATGGGGAAAGTCTTTTATTCCAGATAGCTAAGAAGAAGAAATTAGTTTTCTTTTCATTTTTGATTACTATCATCATCATAGTTTATTATTATTATTGTTGTTGTTGTTGTTGTTGTTGTTGTTATTACATACACATGGAAAGAGAAGCTTAAAAGTATACAAATATGAACTATGGAAAAGAAACTTATTTTTCATAGATGCTAAATTTATGATAAATGTGCTTTTGGTCTTTTTAAAGACCAGCATACCTGTTAAGAGGCTAGAGTATTATACTTGACGTGGAAGCCTCAGGTTCACTCATTCACAATGTTTTTTGGGTGACATTAGGCCAGCCACTATCTCTCAGTCTGTCATATAGGATTTTTGTGAGGATTAAAGTGAGGAATCACCATATATGCTGTCCTGAGTTCCTTGGAGGACAGCTGCGATATAAATGAAATTAATAGAGATAGATAGATAGACAGACAGACAGACATTTTGGGTGCATTCCTATGGTCTCGGGAGACACAGGATACTATGGACCTTTCTTTTCCAGAGAGGAAAAAGAGAAAGAAAAGTAAAAAGCTGCAATCTTAAGCCCAGCAGGGCTTAGGAAATGCCAGCTCATTTGCCATGAATTCTGTCTACCCAGACCTCCATAGGATTAGTTTTCCTATTATTACTATTTCTTAGCTGGCAAAATATATAATTTCCCATCAAAAGATTCTCAAACCAGAGAACCACCAGAATGCAATAATAATACAAGATCATTAAAAAAAACTCAAAAGAAATCAAAATACCACCTCAGGCAACTAAATCTGTTCAAGGTTAAAAAGTCTGCGTACAAGTAAATAGTTGTATGGCAGGAGAATTTAGTTGAACATAATGTTTAGAGATGAAACTATAATGCAGAAATGCAGTACATACCGAGCATATGCTCTCTATTGCTCCTAGACCAGGCCTATACTTGCATGAGCAGACTTTTCCTTTCACTTCTACAGAGGAGAAAGCTCCACGTGTCCAATGGGATGCATAGGCACAACTTTTCCTGTCCATTGAAGTGAATGGGTGGAGGAACCCTATATATGCATATATATATATATATATATATGCACCACCTACCCATTGGGATACCCTGCTGGATGGAAGTGACTGGGCATTATCATACCAGTATTTTTTACTCTCGATATTTCTATCCTCCCATCTCCTTTTTCTTTTTATAGGACTAATATTCATAATGCATTCTGAGCCATACTGATATTATAGGTTGTCTTATTAAAAATTTAATAACATTTTAGCAAAGGAAAAGAAATGCTGAAATTATTGAGTGAGGCTATAATATGGCAAAGGGGAATATCTGGATCTTGAGCTGCACAAAACATTTCCATTGATCAACAACTGCTGCATATAAAGATCACAGGCAGTTTATATGGTCTTAATCTTGGGCCTTTGGGAGACTCTTTTATGGGGTGTTACACTAAAAGTCAGTATAGGATCTGAAACAGCACATGTGATCCAGTTTATGTACTATGATGAAATGAAAATTGCTGATAATATATATTCTCAAAATCTGTTATAGTCTCTCTCTCTCTCTCTCTCTCTAAGTAAGGCAATGTCCCACTGAAGTCAAGGAAGGAAACCAATACATTGGGCTCTAGGATGAGCTCTTAGACAAATTGTACTAATGTAGTTGCGGGCATTTACCACATCTTTATCTCAAACCCCTGGCAGTGGGTCTTTTCCAAGAACAAAGAATATCCTTGCAATGTTCTCTGAATGCCAGTATATATATAAAAAAGTTTAAAATAAAGTCAAATCAACATTTACTCTTAAAAAAAAAACTTTGTGGTGCTACAATATTGAGAACCTTAGCTATGTTTTCATCAGTGGATCAGGTTGCCATTATGAATATCAGACTCTATTTATTTATTGGACAATTTATATACCGCTTATATTTAAACAAAACTCTAAGCAGTTTACAACATAGGTGAAAACATTTTAAATACAGAAAAAATACCAGAGAATTTCTACATTCTCTCAAACACAATTAACAACTAAACAAAATAAATATTACACAAAAAAATCAGCTACAAAAATGCAAAGAAGCAATTCACAATTCTTATGAATTAAAAGACTGATTAAAATCTGATTCTGAGAATACTAAAAATACAAATAAAATTCACAGTAAATGTAGTAAACGACTAAACAACATATTCTTTAAACATCAGAAAGTAAAATACTGCAAATGAAATCAACTAAAAACTATAAAGCCCACCTTTTAAAATAACATGATTGACAATTAGGCAGAAGAAAATCAACTCACTCTTCCCAACTACCATACATGAATCAAAATGTAAATGTTCTGCCTTCAAGTTGATTCCAACTTATGGTGACCCTAGTAATAGGGTTTCATGGGACTGAAAGGCAGTGACTGGCCCAAGGTCACCCAGTGAGCTTCATGGCTATGTGGGGATTCAAACCCTGGTCCAACACCTTAACCACTACACCACATTGGCTCTCTAAACATGAATCAATAATTCCATTAAATAAATAAATGCAATTAAATTCCCAGCTCCCTATACAGCAACAAACATAACTTCATCTAATTATAGCTAAAAATACATTGTATTCAGTTTCATTCAAGAATTATCTTTACATGATCATCACACTCGCATTAATCAAACACATCAATACTGTAAAACCAATATATTCAAATTTACTGTTCTAGGACACCCTCAAATCACACTCTCCACACCCTGCAAGCACTCCCATCATTCGATCTTGCATGCTCAATATTCACATGTCTGCACCATGAGACCCGAGCAAACCTGGAAAAATGCTGACATACAAGTAAGGAGGGAGAGAATTCCATTCAGTTCACAGCCACTCTTCAAAATCTGCACTTATCCAAATTTTGCAATGCAGTTCTCCAACTAATGTTTATAAAAATTCATATATTATAGAAAAATGTGCAAAAATGATTATATCATAAAAATGTATTAGATCAGGAGAAACTGCCTGCAAAAATATGTTCATTAGTCAAAACTGCATACAGAAATGTATTTATTAGGAGAAATTCACACTAAAATGCTGAGCAATTTTCGTAAGGATTATTTTTTTAAAAATCCCAAATTGCTGCAGAAATGTGAAGAACTGAATTTAAGAATGGAAAACATGAGAAACAGGGAGAACCAAAATGGACAGATCCTGCCATACATAGATACAAGCAAGGAACAATACACAAACATTCCCTAGACAAAACACTCCCCCTCATCTCTCACTCTGGATGGGGGTTCTACCATCTATCCACCTGTTCGTTGACTTTGCACCTTGCTACCTACAGCAGAATGATCAGTGACCAAATCTGGAAAAAATTGGGCACTGCCTAAAATAATTTCCGGGGGGGAGCAGGTGAGGGGGAGAGAGAGAAAAACTTTTAAAAATGTGTACATACATTTAGCTGTCACTTTGTACCCGCCTAGAGGAGGGTCGTGGCCTTCCACAGCATCAAAGCCAGCCGATACTAAGACAACGTCTGGCACGAACTCAGAGGCGATTGGCATAATCACAGTCCTGAAGACAAAGAATAGGCAAGCAGTTATGAAGAAGAGGCTTCATTTAAATGTACTGATTAGCAATGATACCACAATTAGCTTTTGTCTAATTCATCCTGTTCTACCTCTAAATCTACTTCCATGTTCATTTTTTTCTCTCCCTACTTTCTAGGGATTTTTTTTGTTAAAAAAAACACACCAGTAATTTGCAGGTACATGTGAGAGCTTCTAACATTACACACACATCTGGGCCTATTTTACCCTCCTGCCTATAAAGGCTGACTCTTCGAGGGAAATGACTAATGGATTGTAAAGAGAACTCTGAAGTCTCAGTGGAAGCCTGGATTGCTCCAGTTAGTGCGAACTTGGTGTAAATTTGAACTATAAATTTCTTTGGGGGAAAATGTTTGTTTTTCAAACTTATTCCCTCCTCTTAACATTTAAAAAAGTTTGTCAAGCTGGGGGTTGATTCTCATAGAAATGGGGTGGGGGGAAGGAAACACAAATTCATGTAATCAAAGCCAGGCACTGTTGTCAAGCGTTTTCCGAGGTCATGCCTGGCAGGAATCTGACAACCACAAACTAGTAACAGCACCCCCTGCTGGCTTCAGGAAGAATTCCAAGATTATGCAATTCTCAGTGTTTTGAACCTATTAACTCTTTCCTATCCAGTGATTATACAGCCACTATAGCCAGCGTGGATTTTTCACATTCCACAATGTTAAATTGAAAATACCCCCCATGCCATTCTGATGCTTCCCATAAGTTCATTTCAAAACAAAACCTTACAAAACTTATAGTCCTGAACTCAGAAACACTTGCTTAACAACCCTGTCAATTTTCATGGTGATACACAAAACAGTCAGAAAGAATTGAGAGTTCAAAGTCTAAAAAGGGAGAAAAAAACCCAGAGCCCTTTTGGACTTTTTCTGCCAGAGTTCTCATAATCTGTTGAAATTCATTAAAAATCAGCCATGTTCACAGAGTACCTGTAATCTTATTACTGACCTTGCCCCATACTCTGACCATCTTCTGCAGTTTAAAAGTTAAAAAAAATGCCTTGCCTTAAATGAAGTGGTTTAAACATAGTAGGCTGAAAACATGCATCCTCTTTTTTCCAACAGCTAGATTCATTGCTGAAGTAACAACATATTGTAATCAGTCTAATTTTACATCAAACTGCAGTTTCAGATTCAACTGTTAATCCACCCAAAATAGAAATAGAACATAACCTCCAATTTGAAACACAAAAGGCTGTCTTCACCATCATATGACATTGACCAATAAAAAGGCTTTGAAATTAATAAAAAATAAATTTGACACAGATTTCTAGGATGAATAATGAGGGAAATAATATTTTCTAGATTAGATTCTCTGTAGAAACATTAGTAACACAGGAAAGAAGCAAAGTAAGAAGAACACCAACAAACATACAAAAATATAATTCTCCATCTTTGGAAATGGCAGGTGTTGCCACCACTCACCATATGCTCAGAGGCACATGCTACCAAATTCTTCCAAGCTATACAGGAAGTGGATTGAACTGTGAAAGACCAACCCAAATGGTGTTTGCATTTTGCCAAATTTGAAGGGCAGTCCAATATCTCCGAGAGGAGGTCAGGTCTCCTGCTCCCCTGGTGCATTCACTATAGCTGTTCAATTTCCCTACTTTTTAAAGTTTGATAGAAATATCTGTGGTCTCTAGGTACATTCTTAAACTGCAAGGTTTTTTGCCTATTAGTGAATTTATATTACCATCTTCTTTGTAGGTCAGCCTCACAATAAAGCTGGGTGAAGCAGGTCATTTCTGACAGTAGAATTGAGAGGTATAGATGAAGGCAGGAACCGATTTCTCAATAGTGTAGCAAGACTTTTAAAAGTATTGGCCCTAGCAAGAGGGAGGGGATGTCACGGGGTAGCAATACATTTTGAGCTAGCAAGAATTTGGAGCCAGTTTGTAAGTGCAAAAGCAATGACCAATCTAAACCAGAAATCTTTAAATTTGTATTTCACAAGTCTACCCTTCAGTGATTATACCCTTGAGAGTTCTAATACTGATATTTAGTAGGATGGCCACTTACACATCACTCCAAAAACAAGGGATGCCACAACAAAAAAGAGGATACATATTTGCATAAGATTTCAATATGCTAATTTATGTGTAAATGCAAAAGTGGACATAATTACTATTATTCAAATAGAAATACTGTACACGATCACATTATAGTGAGAACCCTGTGACCAACTAACCTGGATGCCTCCATCTGCTGTCCAGGTGCTAATAGCTGATGGACTATCTCAAGACCCCTTCCCAGGACTGGACCGCATTGCCCCTCAAACAGAGAACTCCTTCAGACAGAGGACTGTCCTCTGATAGACTTCAGTTAGAGGCAGTGGAGACTGGTGGCTCCGATGTCAGTGGGGCAGTGAATCTGATGGGTTTTAGTCCGAACTTTCAAGGAGATGTCCAAGATGCTCCAGCACCTTGGACATCTCCTTGAAAGTTCAGACTAAACCCCAGAGTGGATTCACTGCCCCACTGACATCAGTGCAACCATTCTCCACTGGCTAGAGGACTGTCCAATCTAAATTACGGCATTTTAATTCGCTGCTGCTGTTTTAATGAATTATTTTGATTGATCATAATAGCTTAATACTGATTTTATTTTGCCTTGGTGGGGGGAGGAACTTGGTCCTAAAATGGGGAAAAATATAAAACAATAAATGGAAATCATACATCACATTAAAATCAGAAGAGTTCTGTGGCACCTTAAAGACTAACCAATTTTATCATCAGATGTTTTATCCCACTTCATCAGACGCATGTAAGAAACCTTCTGCCAAAACACAATGTGTTAGCCTTTAAGGTGCCACAAGACTATTTGTTGTTTTTGCCGCAGCAGACTAATGGAGCTACCCCTCTGGAAATGCTGTACGTTACAGTGTAAATTAAACCTTTAAATGCTTCTCTTTCGCAAGCCAACCAGAGATGATCTTCCTATGAAGAAGAGACACATTTTTCTGGATTCTTTCTGTGGAAGAATTATTTTTTCCAAACAAGAAAGAAAGAAGTCTGTCATGGCCTGATATTGTGGAGCTGGTTTGCCTTTTCTGCCAGCCAATTTTCTTCTACTTTGAATCATATGAGCAGGAACGTTCATCCTTCTAACGAGCCAGGGTTGTTGTTTTTTCACTCCATAGACCAGGATAGGGATTCTGTTGGACTCCCATCAGCCCTAGCCAGCACGGCCAGTGGCTAGGGATAATTGGAGATGCAGTCCAACAACATCCCTGCCCTAGAGTTGTACAGCTCTTCTCGAACTGCTCCCTCCTTTCCAAGCACAGCAGCCCCTCCTTTATTTCTTGCCCAACAACATGTTCTTGGGAAACTGGAGGGATTCAGAAAAGAAACTTTCCCCTGAGTCCTAATGCATACAATCTGGGGTAAAGAAGCCGTTGGGTGGTTTCCAGTTATTGTGAAAACATCAAGCATGTGATCCTCTCCTCTCTAACACTATGAATGTCAGATGGAGGACATTAAAGGGATTTACAAACAAACAAACAAACAACCTTGGAACTTCCCTCACCCCTTTTAATTCCTCCTCAAACAGAGAACTCCTTCAGACAGAGGACTGTCCTCTGATAGACTTTGGATGAGGTTGTACTCTCCTGGAAGAAGCAGGTTCACAGTTGGGGGAGGTACTCCTAGATCTATCTCTGTCACCAGTGACCTCAGGGGCTAGGAGTACCTTTTACCATCTGTGGCTGGTAAGACAGCTACAGCCATTTCTGGACCAGGATAGCCTGACCACTGTCATACAAGTGCTAGTGACCTCCAGATTGGATTACTACAGTGCACTCTGAGTGGGGCCTGCCCCTGAAGCTGCCTCAGGAGCTGCAGCTAGGGTAATAATAATAATAATAATAAATTTTATTTGTTAGTCGCCTATCTGTCCGACTATTCGGACACTCTAGGCAACTTACAACAAGGGTAGAATGCAGCAGCTCAACTGGTCACTGGAGCAGAATATCACCATTATATTATGCCATTCTTGAAAGAATTGCGCTGGCTGCCAATTAGCTACTGGGCTAAGTTCTGGTGTACAATGGCCTGTACAGCCTGGGACCAGGATTGCCTCATCCCTTATATACCCAAACAATCACTGTGCTCTGCAGGACAAGGTATCCTGCAGATACCATCTTATCAGAAGATCCATTACATTATATGCTTTAAATTGTTGCAACTCGCCTAGTGACCTTTGGGTGAAGGGCAGGTAATTAAATAATAATAATAATAATAATAATAAACTGTGTCAAAATTGGGTCTTTAGTGCTCTTGCCCTACACACCTATCTGTTCTCTACCCTCCTGATGTCTCCCCCACTAGTGATACTAATTGTCAGCTGCTTGAGGAAGGGGCATGTCTTTCTGTTTATGTAAGTGTATAAAGCACCATGCACATTGATCATCATCATCATCATTTTGATTTCAGTGGAAGAATAATCCAGAGTAGGAGAAAATGGGAAAAAACATAATAAAAAAACCAAACACTGAATGGGCCAAAGCAAAATAGTCAAAACCGGAATTAAAGTGTATCCAAGTTCAAGAAAGCATGGCTGTTTTAAAGGGGAATGACAGTGGGAAGATCTGCTACAGTAGTATAGTGGCAAATTCAGAAGTGAAGGTTCTCTTCATGATAATGACACCACGCCCCCTCATAGCCACACTCCCTTCTAAGATTTTACAACCTTCTAAGATGATACAGTAAAAATGAGATGCCAGACTCTTACTTCGTTTGGCGTTCTGGTGAACAATAGATGCAGGATGAGGGCATGTCTTTTTCACGCACATTGTATATAACAGAACTTGCACACCATTCTCTTGAAACTGAAGCACGCTGGGTTTCCAATGTTCCTAAATGCTTAGCTTTGGAGCATACAGATCAACCCAACCGGCCTGAGTCACATCTCAGCCACGGATTCAAGCTTTTCCTGTCTCTCCACATTTCTAGTGACCAAATATCCATTCAGGTTTGAATCCTGTTTTCTTCTCCTCTGTCATTGTCGCCATTTGGCTGTCTTTTCTCACTGTCAGAGATACTGCTTGAATGACTGGATTCAGTGCCTACACATTGATCTCCTGATGCTACCAAACTGCTTGGTGTTTTGAACTGCAACTCCTATCAGCCCTGGCCAGCACAGACTGATTTTGCCCTAGTTAACATGTTCTTACTTCCAGTGCCAGCAGCTGGCAGAGGTGGGCATTCAGAAACAGCAAACAGGGTGGGCATTCCACGGCCCTGTCACTTCGCAGCTTCAATTAGTCTGTGCACCGAAATGTGTATAGAAGAGGAAAGGTTTCTTATTTGGATGATACCTTTATTATTTTGTTGGAAAAGTGGCTTTGAAACCTGCACCAGTCATTCTAATTTCTTCTAATTATTCACACACTCGCCTCCAGCCACTTCTGCCCCCTACCCCTCCTTTTCCCTTCATCTCAGCCGTCCTGCCCCGTACCCCCATTTTTCTTTCCTGCTCACTCCCATCTCCATATCCATCCCTTTTCTCTCACAACCTCTTGTCCCATGCCCCTTTTGTTTCTCTCCCTCCCCACTCATGTTATTTTACTCCATCAGCAAACTCACAAAACCAGTGTACCAGCTTGCTATATTAGACAGTCTATTCTGTAAAATTACTTTCAGTGTTAGCCAAAAGAAAGGTAACTTCAGTGTACAAAAAAATATTGTTTAAGCTTAAGATTTGTTCTTCCCCATATCACAGTTGTTGAAATGTTGCCATTGGGATATTTCAGTTGTCTGCACACCTTATAAATGTTCACCAATCAAAGGCATAATTGAAACAGTTTCTAAAAGTATCTCTGGTCATTCATTTGTTTTCCTGGCTTTTAATCAATCTTGCTGTAGTGCTTTCATAACTCTTCTGGATAGTCTTTCCCATTGCTCAATAACCTTTCAACTGGAAAGAATTTGGAAGCTGCGTCATAGATTGATTCCTTAGAACTCATTGCTTCAACGAATCAATTTTTGCGGCTATCCTTTTATTCTGAAAATAGCCAAGGAGAAAAATGAAGAAGCTGAAAATAATGACATGGAAATTTCCTTCCATTTATAAAGGAATCTCTCTGATCTAAGGCAGGAAGATGTTGACATTATAGATGGCAGCAGCATCCAGTAGTGTTGGCCCTTCTGAGTCTCAGTAGAGCTGTGAACTTCTCACTGAAACTATGACACATTTTTCCCCAAGACAAAAACATTAAATTGGTACATTCTTTTCAAAACATCCATTTAAAAGGGCCAGCAGGACTTCACACACCAGCCAAGAATAGACCACAGACAACATGAATGCAGTACTTGAAGTGACAATAGAACTGATGTGCTAAATTCTTCAGGGTAATCATAAAGAGATACAGTGGTGGTTCTGACTTCAACATTTTGGGAAAGAAGTTTGAGGCATGAGCTCAGAAGCCCTACCATGGTTCTCATAAATGGAATAATTGTATATATGTTCTATGTGCCCTTTTTAGTTATAACTAAAACTTACTTTCATTATGCCCCCAAAATAATATTAATTGTTAAGACGATACCTAAAAGATCACCTCATCCATTATATTCCCAATCACTGAATTCTGCATGAGCGGGCCTCCTCCAGACACCATCAATAGGATTCTACATATTCTGTACAGTAGTGTGGTGGCATCTACCCTTTTCAATTCACTCCTGTTACAAATCAGGCAGGCACCATCTTTACTGTCTTGTCAGCACCCATTCAAGACCTTATGTTTTCAACCAGCCTTTCAACTGGAGATTTTTATCCCAGTTTGTATCTGTACTGGATTTTAAATTGTTTTTATATATGTCTTTATTGTTAGTGTTTTTTATTGTTAAACCATTTCAGGATGTTTAATGGGAAGTGCTTCACAAATGAAATGAAATACATAGATAAATAATATTGGGTTGGCTCTAGACCAGCGATTCCCAACGTGTGTGGTAGCGCCCCCCTGGGGGGTGTTACAGCTTTTCAGGGGGGTGTTGGCATGACTACAAACTTTAGGGGGGGCGTTTGGGTTCATTAGGGGGGTTTTGACATTTGGCAGTCTGATGCAACAATTGAAGCATTTAAGTTTAATTTATTTAATACACAAATCATTAATTTTCAAACTGTTTTGTCCCCAGTTAGAATGTATTTAATAGTCTCAGTTCATGGAAATAACACTATAAATAGTGTGTGCTCTTTAGTAAAGAAATTCTGAATGGCGGCCAGTGTCATATCAAAGAATGGGGATATTAGCCACGCCCCGGCACTAGGTAATGTTCCAATGCTGTCTTGAGGGGTGCTGGAACCAATCACGAGAGAGTGTTTGATAAGCTGGGTGTATTGGTGGAGGGCGCATTCTTCCAGAGGATGAGTGCCGTGTGCAAACAGGTGATGCAGACAGTCAGTTATTCGCTGGTTTTCTTCAGGAATGGGACACACTCACTACCCATTGTTTCTGTGATGTTTAAATGAACTTGATTAACTAAACAATGGCGTAAACTGAATAAGTTTGTTGTTACGTAACACAGTGTATTCTATTGGTTCATACTGCGTGGACTTAATTAGTTGTTGCTTATGTTTTTATATTGCCTTTCCATCTTCTTATCTCGTTGAACGAGGATTTAGTGCAGTGAATCGCATACTAGTGAAGAATCGAAACCGTTTGGATATTGTTAGTCGTGGTGACTTAAGACTATTACTATCCAAGTATACTCCAGATATTGTGAAGTTAGCCAAAACTTTATAATAAATCTCATTTTATTTACTTTTCTATAATTATGTATGTATATTAATAAATCATACTAAGAATTCAATGTGTAATCTAAGTGCAATAAAAAGGCATGATAAAAACGATCAGTAATAATCATTGAAAATACCTTTTATGCATTACTCATATTTTAAGGGAAGAATAGGAAGCATTGGCATATACTTAATCTGAGGAGGGCGTTGGGCACAAAAAGATTTTGCAAAGGGGCGTTGGGTCAAAAAAGGTTGGGTAACACTGCTCTAGACAAAGTCTGCAGTCCTATCATCACTTAGTGGGAATAAGCCCAGCTGAACTCAATGGGGCTTGCTTCTGAGTAGATATGTAGAGGATTGCATTGTAACAATAACAATCCTAATTATGTCTACTCAGAAGTATGTCATAATGAATTCAGTGGGGCTGACTCCCAGGTAAGTAGGTTTAGGATTGCAGCTTAAGTTTATTTATTTATTTATTTATATACCACCCTTCCTCCCAGTAGGAGCTCAGTTAAACTTGGAATCAATGGATTAAATTAATCACAACTGATTTCAGTGGGAACTAAGTGCAACCAGCTTGCAGTACAATCCTCTTCATCTCTACTCAGAAGCAAACCCATTACTAGATTGAGGGGTGGCGAAGGTGGGGTTGCCTACCCAGCGTCCAGATGGCAAGTGTTACTATCACTTAGTGAGAGGGAAAGGGGCAAGACACAGGGAGCACAGCATGGTGCAAATGCAGCAGTGGAAACAATCAGATACTCCTGCCACCACACTGTGCTCCCCACATCTTGCCCCCCCTCTCCGTAGAAAATGACAGCAAGGTTTGCCATCTGGGAGCCAGGTATGCAACCCTGCCCCACCTTCGCAGTTCCACTGACCGCTACTGTATAGTACATGAGATTATAAAGAGCGCCCTGCTATGACAGACTAAAGGTCCACCTAGTCCAGCATCTTATTTCCTACAGTGGCCAACCAGATGTTTCTGGAAAGTACACAAATAACCATTAATCCCTAATCTTTGCTCCCTGCCCCAAACAAGTAGGACAAGAATGTTGCAGTGTGTAGTCCAATTCATGGCTGGCTAGAACGCTTCTCTCTTCCAGAGTACTCTATTCCATCCTCCTGGTTTTCCATGCCCCCTTCAACAGTCAATCAGCATCCTACGGCCACTGGTCCTGCTCGGTCTTCATTGGACTGTTCTTGAGTGTTCTCCCACTTATGGTTTTTCCTCTTCTCACCCTCCCTTTTTTTCACTTCTGCTAATAAAGGTTTCCCAAGCCTGCTGATGTCTCCTTCATGTGTGTGGATTGTGCAATTTTGGCTCCGTAAAGACTTCTGAACACAGAGACTCCCTATAGCTGTGATGACTAATGGTCACTTCCATGCATTATTCCAACCCTTTTCTAAAGCCATCTGAGTTAGTGGCCTTCAACACATCTTGTGGCAGCAAATCCCATGAATTAATTACATATTTTATGAAGAAGCAATTTCCTTTATTTCATAGTCACTTCTCACTTGACATTTTAACCTCTGCATCAGTACTGAATGGCACACTCATGTAATTCAAATCATTGTTTTTCTGTACTGTACACATTTCATGTGTGCATTTCATATTCAGATATTTGTACAAAATGTCAATTGAAAAGCAGCCATGATTTCTCCCTTACAAGTTTCCGAATTGTCAGTAGTTTAATATTATACTTTTTAAAAGTCAAAAGCTACTTAGATCATACTGAGATCTTTCATTTTTATACCTAAATTATAACATTCCACTGATCTTCTCCTTGATTTCCATAATGAACCATCAATAGGTCCTGGGATCTAGTTAGAGGCAATTTGCTTCCACCATAGATTCATCAATTCCAGAGTGGTTTTTCATAAAATCTCATTTAATTGGTAGGAGAATTATCCTTCTAATTTTCCTATATCATAAAATGCTCCACAGGTTAGTGGTGGATCATGTGGTTTGTGAATGGAGGCAGATGTGGGTTTTCTGGGGAGTTACAAATATGCCAATTTTGGTTTCTCTGTGTTTGTCATTTTCTCCAAACTTAAGCTGAGTTTGTCCCATTTCTACATTGGTAAACAGCTGTATAAATTTGTTTTGTAGATTTTTCCTAATATATATATTTAAATGCAATTGCCTCTACTATGCATTTTCTATATTATTTTCAGTGATATATGCATTTTATGCACACTTTCCCGTAATACATGCTTTTTAATATACACATTTTGGGGTTGGGGAACTGCATTGAAAAATTTAGAGAACTGTGAATTTCAAAGGATACCTGTGCTTCAGTTTACATATTGGTTCAGGAAATGCAGATAAGGTAGGCTTGCATTACAATATGAACTGAATAAATGTATATCCCTTCCCTAGACAGACAGACACATGCACCCCAAGAGGTGAAGGTACACATAAGACATACACATCACTTTTTCTGTACAACTATCATCTATAAATATTAGAAATTCTGAATATTAAGCAGTTTATAATTACATGGAATAAATAAGGTCAAACAGGTTTTGAGGGTTTTGGAATGCTTCAGAGCTTGTGAAAACACACACACAAACACACACATACTGCCCAATGATTCATTTAAAAACCACCATAATATTGTAGACTGACTTACAGTCTACCTCTTTGCCAAGCACTGAGCATGGGGAAATGGACCCAAACTTAGGATAATAGCTAGAAAGGATAGTTTGAAAGAAACAATTTTTGAGCTATGCCATCATTAGATTCTAAGAACAATATTTTTACTGATATACTCTTTTGTCATGCTGGTTTAATAATAGTACAGCAGGGAGTGCTAACCAAGAGATTATGGAATCTTGAGTCATGGTCCAGTCAGTATGAATGAATGGGAGTGGTTATTTTTCCAAGTGTTCAGCTTGCAATTCAATGCACTATTAGTCCACCCCTTTAGTTCACTTTTAGTACTTCTGAGGGAATGGAGGTTCAGCTGCAATCACATCACTGCTCTGCATGGGTATGCAGCCTTAGTTGCACTGCTTCATGCTAGCACATGTGCACATGTTATCCAATGGCTTATTGAGCAAAAGAGGTGGGCCCTGGCACTGCCCCTGCACATACAACATAACCTCTGAAGCAGCTTATGAATGAATGTGCAAGGTTTGCATGTGCAACTGGGGATCCTGCAGTATCCCAAGTTTGAGATATAGAGCCCATGCATATAATATAGATATAGCCTCTTTTTATTGGGGCTCACTTCCAAGGAGCTCTGCATGGGTCGGCAGCCTTAGCTGCAATTTCAAAACCTCCATACCTTCTGACTGGCCAAGCATTCTCAATTTTACAACTTATTTATATATGCAAGAGCTGGCTAAAGTAATTTGGATGTTGGATTTAACTTCATGTGTTCTACTTCTACTGTATGTGCTTACTCTGGACAGCTCCAGCTTACATAAAGAATTCCCTTGCCATTGATAGAAACCTCCAGGACATTTCACTATTGCTGATAGAACTCTTTTCGTGATTATGAGGATCATAGCAAACATTGTGAGACATTAGAACAGGGCGAAGAGAGCCACCATGAAGATGTGCCTTGATTGGGGACAACATAACAGGTAGGCTGGCCCTGAGCCACAGAAGCTCTCTCAAAAGGTAGAACTCCTTATCTTCATGAGACTATTCCTATGCAGAAATGTGAAACAAGCTCATTTTGTACAAATCATATAATTCCAAGATTTTACGTCGAAGCAGAGGTGACTCAAGACATTTTGGAGACTAAGGCAAAACATCCAAAATGGCTCTTCCAGTAATGGTAAACCTTTGAGCCACATGTCCTCGGTCTATAAATGGAGCAGTAGGGCCACACTGTTGGCCCAGCTTCTGATATCATGGATTTATTTTGTTTTGCTTTGTTTTATTTACTAAAATAATGGATATCTCACCTTTCCATCAATTTTGATATGCAAGACAATTATCAAAGGAAAGAGTAAATTTCAGTGGGTAGGGTGCAGGATTTTTCGTTGTGCTTACTTTGCTTTTCAGGTGGTCAAGGGGTATTTGTGAGTGTCCTTTCTTTTCATTCAATTAAAGCCCAAGGGAAGACATGAGGCATCTCCTTCCCTATTGCCCATGCTTCTGTTTTTTCAGATCAAGAAATGGAGACCCCTGGGGAGGTTGCAGAATTCTGGAGAAATTATTACTGTAGAGAAAAAATGCATACAGCACCCCCTTGGACACTTCACAATGATAAGGTGAGCTGAAAAAACTATGCCCACCAAAATTCTAAAGAAATTCTGAAGTGGCTGAGAATGAAGCAGCAAAATGGAATCATCATGTGTATAGGAAGAAATCTTTTGATTGATTGGAGAGCAGATTTCACCACAGTCCTAATCATAACAGTGAATCTTCTGCAACACTTCCTGACTTCAGGCATCGTATTATACAGCCACAAGTGGATGTATACTATAGCCAGCATGGATTTTTTGCATTCTGCAATGTTAAATTGAAAATACCCCCATGCCATTCTGATGCCTCCCATAAGCTCATTTCAAAACAAAATCTTACAAAACTTACAGTCTGAACTCAGAAACAATTGCTTAACAACCCTCTCAATTTTCATGGTGATACACAAAACACTCAGAAAGAATCCAGAGTTCAAAATCTAAAACATGAGTAAAATAATCCCTGTTGGACTTTTCTCTGTCAGTGATCTCATAATTTGTTGAAGTTAATTAACAATCAGCCATGTTCACAGAGTACCTGTAATCCTATTACTGACCGTGCACCATACTCTGACCTTCACCTTCTGCAGTTTAAAAGTTTTTTTAAAACTCATGGTTGATTTTTAATTAATGTAAGAAAATTAACACTGGAGTCTATGATAGTGCAGGCATGATCAGTAAGAACCAACTGTAAGTGTTTTAAAAGCTAGACTACCAACTGCAAGTGTTTTAAAAGCCAGACTGGCTTTTTACCCATGCCAGACTTTGATTCCACTTTAAACAGGCATGGCTTCCCCCAAAGAATCCTGGGAAGTGTAGTTTGTGAAGGGTGCTGAGTGTTGTTAGGAGACTCCTATTCGCCTGACAGAGCTCCAGTGACCAGAGTGGTTTAACAGTCAGCTCCTCCTATCTGCAGAACTGTCAGTGCCATTTTTCCACAATTGTTTTTGGGATGGGTTTTTTTAGTGTAAATTATGCAGAGTGTTGCTGTACTTCACATATTCACAGAAACAGAAGCAAAAGAAAATAATTTACCATAGGAAACTTCACTAAAATTGCAAAGTAAACCAAACATTTAAAGTGAATATCTGAATTACATCAACTGTCTTAATATTGTTGCTTTCTCCCTGCTAAAACAAGATCAGCACAGCAGATGGGTTGTTTTTGTTATTTGGGGTGATTACAGGTGTTGCCACAACTCACCTTATGCTCAGAGGCACATGTTACCAAATTCTTCCAAGTTACACAGCAAGTGGATTGGACTGTGAAAGACCAACCCAAATTGTGTTTGTATTTTGACCAATTTGTAGGGCAGTCCAATATCTCAGAGAGGAGGTCAGATCTCCTGCTCCCCTGGTGCATAGCTGCCCAAATTCCCTGTTTTTAAAAGTTTTATAGAAATATGTGTACATTCTTAAAATGCAAAGGTTTTTTGCCTATTAGTAATCTTTACTTTTGCTCTTGAGTGCAGACAATTATTTAATTTACAATGAATCTATAGTGCCTGTTTTAATCTTGATTATAGATTTAAGGTCTGGAGTTTTTGGGGTGTGAGCGTGTTTTCCTTTACTTGGTGTATATATAATAGGAAAAATAAAAAAGAAACAATTCCTTCCAAATTGTTATAGAAAGTGTGCAAGCAATATCCTACTAGGTTTTATTTCATATTTGGTTTTGAAAGTTACTTTTTCCCAACTCCCCCTTTGATTTCATGGTTTCCCCTTGTGCTTCCTTTCATCCTTGCTCTCCCTATGAAATCACATCCATATGATTTAAATTACAAGAGTTCAGTTTCGCAGGAACAAAGCCGCAACTAGCAGCAAGATGTGCTGTAGAAGATGGCTCTCCTTAATGCTAGTTTTGACCTCATTAACAAGCATGTGTGAGTCTTCACACAGAAAGCCAAATAAAGAAAGATGTGTACTGGACCCACTTCTGCTTTTATTAGCTATTTTGCCTGTGAGCCACATTAGCTACCATTTGTTTGCAAGAGGTTTTCCCAATACCCCCTTTTTGTTCTTTCATGTTTATTGTAATAACTTTTCTTTGAACTCCCCCCCCCTCTCTCTCACACACACACAAACACACACACACAAGTGCATGGCTTAGATGCATGGCTCGTAACTACAAGAAGCTGTGCATTTAGTGTTGTGGGCTCAAGCCTGTGGAACTCCCTCCCAACTGAAATTTCATAGGCACCCTCTTTGATGAACTTCAGGCACATAACGAAGACTTTCTTTTCCCAGCAGGCATTTTAAGGTAGTGTTTTGTTTCTATGATTAATTTTAATTGTTCTTATTTTTAAAAAAATGTTCAGGTACACCACTTAGAAATTCTGAAAATTAAGCAATCTATAAATATCTGACATGCATAATTTTTTAGAGTTCTGCCTGTGAATGAGAAAAAAGTGTCCCACTTGCTTTGAAATTATTACTTTACTAGGGAATCCTATGTTCAGTCTTTCAGCAGTGAATTGTTTTCTCTGCTAACACAAAATGAATTACAAAGCTGAAGGAGACTAATTTTATCCACCATCTTCTAGAAAACTTGCTTTTGTGGATTAATAATTTTCTTCTTGATCCTGAAAAGGCTGTTCCCAAGTTTGGCTGCAGAAGCAAAAAAATGCTAAGCCTGACCCATGGGAGGGGCATGGTAAGCTCCTTGCATATGATGGCATTTCCAAGCCACAATATTCTGGCATATGTCCAACAAACTGAATCCAAAATGTGCCACAGTGATGTCTAATGCCACAGGAGTTGCTGCTGCAGAATATTCCAGAGAAATAATGATGTACCAGTCCTTGCCTCAAAGGGGGCCTTTGGTTCATGACCTAGATGACAGTCCCCATTTGTATAAGTGGCTCTTTTGCATGCACACAATGGATCCCAGGCAGCCTACCACTCTGATCCAGTGATTTGCTGTGGAGATTGAAGATCCAATTCATGCAACAAGCTCGTCTGCTTCCAAATACTGCCCTGTCACTTACTTCTGTAAAGGAAACCACTTTCCATATGCACAATCCCTTCACATTCATAGTGCTTCCTGCTTGACTGAACAGAGCAGCTCAAACATGCAGATATCCAGTGTGTACACTGGAGATCACATAGGACTTTGGATCAGGTCAAATGTCTGGAATCCAAAACCTTGTCTGCCTGTTCATATGGCTCTTTTTGGCACACACTTTCCCCTGTAATAGCTGGTGATGGGAACTCTCCATTTGTACCCATGGGGTTAAATGGCTGAATCATGGCCAATGTGTTTAAGGTTAGCATGGCTGTGCCTTCATTCTGTAAGTTGATTCAGAAGATCTTCTAAGCATTCTGAGACCTGGATACCCACTGCAAAAAAGGATGTACTTATTTGGGTAAGTGATCATTATTGGTGAGAAAGAGAGGATACATTAGACCAAGGCGCACAGGAGAATGTGACCCTACAAGGTGCACAAGACACAATGCAGATGAAGCTTTCTCGGGCGCAACTAAAATGTTTTCCTGAAAGGAATGGTTCAGACAGTTGTATACTCCATGTCAGACTGAAAGCAAATGATCTCAAGCAGTTCTGTCCCCCTGTGAGCCAGTTTGAGGCTTCTTACACACTGGACATTTCCTCTGGAATAGCTAATCTTGGCTTACTCACTTTTTACAAGGCATCTGCATGATGTCACGAGCAAAACATCTCCCCTCCCATGTTCAATAGCTTTTTCAACTGGTTATGGCCATACAGATTGCTCTAGCCACTTTTTTCTCTATGATCAGCCCCTCCTTTCTGAAAATCTAACACTTTAACCCTCCACTCACCCCCCCCAAATGATGGCATTTACATCCATTTCTCCCCCACCCTCTACCTTGCAGCCACAGGGCAGGGGCACAATAATGATCCAGAAGGCAGTGAGGGAAGAGAGAGTGTTTAACCCTTCCTCCCAATTCCATAGTGCTGCCCCAAAGTCTCCCTGCCTACAGCTGGGCTGGAGAATTGTCCACCTAGTTACTCAAGGTCATTTTGATTCCAGAGCTCTTGAAGCAGAACAGCAATGATTAGAACCATTAAATCACCATAACTGGAAGCACTCTCAGTTTCCCACAAGGAAAGGTCTTACAAACTACAATATTTCTTATGCACTTTTAAGATTTCTCCACTCCTTTGTATTGTTAATGCTTATTAAAGCAACAGCGAAAGTTGAAGTAACAGTTGCCAGATATAAAACCAACAGTTTTTTGGAACTGAAACTCCAAAATGATTGTGGGTAGATGCTGTACAATATTCCACTTTTTAAAAGTAGGGAGCTGTAATCTACCTCCACTACAGGGACTCTCACAGGATCTTCTTTGTTTTCAGAACACCTTGCATTCACTCATATTACCCAAAACTAAGATATCACACCAGATATAAGAAAATCAATCCTTTGGGGTGTTAGGCCTGTGTACTCACTCTAAGGGCTTCCTCTTTAATTTCCACGCCAAAGAAGCATTAAGAATCTATTCTATTTATAATACACCTTAACTTTGGTGTTTTTTTGCTCAAAAGTGATTAAATAGCCCTTTGTGAGAATCTCCACCTTGCAAAAGAAAAGGCAACATTCACAAACCATGGGCAAACAAAATGTTTTGAAAACTAATCATCGGGGGGGTTACTTTGGTTTTGTTTTTTAAAGTAGAAATTTGACTTCTGTGTTGGAAGGAATGTCCACACATAGCACAGTGAAATTCAACACTGGTAAATGATCTGACTACCTCAAAGTGAAGTTTTTGCCTTCCTACAGTGGCCTTTCACCCTGCCCTTTCCTCCAATCTGAGGAGAGCTGATGTTGATGGAACATATAATGGCTCCTTTCCTGTGTAGTAAAGTCAGCAATAAAGCTTAGTAATTAAGGTGACCGGGGAGGCCCAGCCCAGCAGGCCAGTGGTGTGGCGAACACTTTTAGAACTTCAAACAATATCAAAGTCATTGAGAAATGGGCCTAGTTCAGGAATGGTTTGAATTAAGCCTCACTTCCACACGCACTTTTCAAATCCAAGCTCAAACAAGAAAGCCAAGGCCTTCTGGATTTCATTAGAGCCAATTATCTTATCTGTTTCATCTCAGGCCTGACCCTAAGGCTGGCAAACAGCTATTCAGTGCATTTGGTTGTTTGAGAAAGCCTCCAGCCAGCCAATGGCCTAAGGTACTGATAATTAAAACATTGTTGCCCCCTGCCTCTTGTGATTAAATATTTTCAAGCTTTTGTAAATAATTTCCCCATTCTTTGCCCCAAGCCTCACAGGTCCAATACATGCAGCAATTTACTTAGCTTGTCAAGAAAATACTGCTGGAAAAAAGGCTCTAATAGAAATTGAGAAAAACTCTCTGATTTCTCCATACTTCTGAAAGTGTTGTTTGATACACTAGCAAAATGTGTGTAGAATGCCTGATCCAATTTTCTTTTCTCCCCGCCCCCAATAATTTATAAAAAAATAACAATAATGCCATGGATTCCATATCCTGGAACTCATTCGAAGAGACATGGGATAGGAATGTAATAAAGAAATATGTGGAGTATCTTAATACAATAATAGGAAAATAGCAGATGAATACTGATTTATATAAATATATAAATAAACAATAATACACAATTGATTCATTCTTTTGGGTTCTCCCAAATTGATAAATGAATAAGCTATTTAAAAAGTTATCCAAAATTTGTTTAGATTCTCCAAAAGTGATAAAAATACAAAGGAGTAAGGAAAAGATAAATAAAAGAAAGGGGGGGGAGTGAATAGAAAGAAAAGAAAAAATATTAATTAGATTGTTCCTATCACAACATGCAACTGAACTTGTCATTTCAATAATAGATAAATGAGCTCCCCTTCTGCATAAACAAGTCATTTTGCTATATTCCCTTATTCTTATAATATTAGTAAGTTTGACTATATAAACTAGAGCCCGGATCATTAGTAACCATTCTTCAATGGAGGTCAGATTGATCTTTTTTCCATTTATAACTGATCAATAAATGAACAGCTGTCAGTAAATGTATAACCATTTCCCTATCATCTGAGGTATTACATCTTTCACATATCCTAAAAGAATCACTAAGGGATCCATGGGTAGCTAGCTCATAGCCAGTGACCATTTTAACTTCATTTACTATCAAAGCCCAATAATTTCTAACTTGGGGACAAGCCCAGAATATATGAAATGAGGAAGCACAATCTGCATCACATGTCCAACATTTGTCTATTGTGTTAACATAGGTATATTCAGCTTAATCTCTCTGGGGTTAAATACCATCTGAATATTAACTTACTTGTTTTCTTTAAGGTTCATATACACTGTAAAATGTGAAATATTGCAACAACTCTTTCCATGTTATTTGAGAGATGTGTATGTTCTTCTTTGCTCATTATCCCATTAAGGATGTCTTCTAATATCTAGAACAGCTAGGATTTTATTTAGCTGATTCAAAGTTCCTTTAACTGGCTTATTAGTATTGTCTCAAATTTTGTGCAGTCCCTCAATGAGCCATGCTTAACAATTTTAAAACTCACAATATGTCTTGTAAATTTTGGGAAAATTGAATACAAGAATTTCCTGTTTCAACAATAATTTGTCTGTAGCTCTTTGTTAGACTATTTTTCAATAAATTTCTGGTCTCAATTATACCACAATATTCCCAAATTTGTTAATTTCCTAATACCTATTTATCTGCCAATTCCTTGTAACAAATTTCTGATATAGTTTTCTATTTCAGTTTGAATTGACTGATTATATAATAGGTCTTATGAACTGGAAATTATCAGTGTCCTGAAATTTCAGCATATCTAAGCTCTGGAGCATAATGAAATCATATGAGTTCTTGAAGGGATTCCAAATTGTACATGCTTTAATTGTATGCCATTGTGGGTCATGGGGCTGCAGCAAGCATAGTTTGAGAAGTACTGAACTTTGAGCAGAAAAAAAAGTTAGGGCAGCAACATGAGATCTAGAACAGTGGTTCCCAATTCCCCCCCCCCATGGACCACTTGAATATTGCTGATGATCTTAGTCGACTACTTAATTATTTTTTTGCCTGCTGTAGCAATTGTAATGTGCTGTGCTAGATGCTGTATGACTTTTAATTGTATGCTTATTGCTTCATTTATTTCTTATATATTGTATTTTACTGTATTCCATAGAACTGAAATTGTGATACAATAATGTACAATATAAGGAAAAAAGAAGCAATTAAAATCAATACAAATATTTAATGCAATGGATGTGCCATCTCCCACAATCACAAATCTGCAGACATGCCACAGACCACCTGAATGAAGCTTGTGGACCACTGGTAGTCCACGTGCCACCGTTTGGGAACAGCTGGTCTAGAAGCCCAAAAGGTTTCTGTAAAGGTGAAGGCAAAGCCCCAGCAGATGCTTAAGATGAATGTATTGGGAAATATAGTACACCCAATGCATTTCAGCCTCTTGCCTTCTTCAGTGACAAAGACGCTTTGTTCCACTTGTTTGAAATAACAAATCAAATGAACTACCACAGTAAGTGGGACAAAATTCCTTTGTCACCAAAGAAGATGAAATGCTAGAATCCATTTTGAGCATCATATGACGCTTCGCCTTCCATTGTTTGGCTTCAAGAACTGAAGATTCTCAATCTCATTCCATGGAGCTGTACAAAAGTGTGCCACTTATTCGGTGTCACATATGCCTTGCATAACAGTTGACTCACTGTCTGAGTGAGGGTCCAGAGCCAAAACAGCACCATCCATGCACAAGAAGATGTCAGCAGGCTTGGGGGAGCCCCAAGGGTGCAGAAGTTAAAAAAAAACTTTAGGAAAAGAAAACCCAAAGTGGGAAAAGAAAATGAATAATAGCTTAATGAACTCTGAGCATGCTCATTGAGCATAGAATGATGACTGACTGTTTAAGGGGCTAGATTGGGAAGAATGGGAGGGAGTATTCTGGAAAAGAACATGACTGCTTGGTCTTCCGGAATCCTGAACTGCAACATTTCCCCATAATGAAAGGGCATGCATAAAAAGGTGAGAATATCTGTGCAAATGTCGCACCAATAACATACCCATTTTAAGTGTTTGAAATAGACAACTAAATTAATATTAAAATAGATATATGAGATAAACTTGGCTTTGATCTACAAGCCACTAACCACCAAAATGGCTTGATTTCAGTGGAATTCCTGAACAGTTGTACATGGAAAGCTGTCATCCATTTCAGTCAGACTCCTCTGGGTGTGTTGAGATCTACAGGGGAGGCCCTGCTGCTCTATGAAGTTCGTGGGACAGTGGTGTGTAACAGTGCCTTCACTATGGTGGCCCCCAAATTGTAGAATGCCCTCTCCTCTGAGGTGCATCTGGCCTTATCATGCACCTTTTTGCACATGCCTTTGAGGGGTGGGGAAAGAGAGCAGACTATCCCTCCCATTGCAATGCTATTTCTGTTTCTAACTGCTATTGATTCAGTTTAATTTATGGATTAGTAGCGTTTATAAATTACATAGTTTACTTGCTATATTGAGCTGTATGTAACCCACCTGGGATCACTTGGTGAATGGTAGGTGATAAATGCATACAAATAATAATAAATAATAGAAATATTCCCTGACTGGCTCTCTTTGGATACTTTCTGAAAAATTCCAAAGACACTTAAGAACATAAGAAGAGCCTGCTGCATCAGGCCAGTGGCCCATCTAGTCCAGCATCCTGTTCTCACAGTGGCCAACCAGGTGCCTGGGAGAAGCCCGCAAGGAGGACCTGAGTGCAAGAGCACTCTCCCCTCCTGAGGCTTCCAGCAACTGGTTTTCAGAAGCATGCTGCCTCTGACTAGGGTGGCAGAGCACAGCCATCATGGCCATTGATAGCCCTGTCCTCCATGAATTTGTCTAATCTTCTTTTAAAGCTGGTGGCCATTACTGCATCTTGTGAGAGCAAGAAAAATCACATTATTTTTCACTTAAAAGAAAATCACATGATTTTGGCCTCAGTAGGTCTTACTGGCTACATATTTGCATGCCTGTAACTCCTTAAAGGTTATGGTACGTTCTTTGCTCAGTGCTTTCTACTTTGTGTTGTCTAACCATCTATCACAGATTTTTGAAAAACTTGTCTAGAATCCTAGGTTAAAACTGGCAATGAGGGAGCTTTGTCTGTTGGGGGGGGAGAGAAGGGTTAAGCATGGCTTCTGCCAACATCCACTTCTGCCCTGCACATCACTGTCTCCCAATGCTACTCTTTGGAGGAAAAGCATCATCTGGGGATTCAGGACAAGAGCTGGAGGGAGAACATGTAGTTCTTCCCTCAGTTTCACTGAATTTGGCAGGATCATTCAGTAGGACCAGAGGAAATAAACATAGTCACATGGTCTGCAAAATGTTGAATGTGATTGTCCCCACACAACTGTCACAGTCATTTCTAGCTAGAAGTTGTGATGATGGGCTTCTTCGTGTATTGTAATTACATATAATAAGGGTGGCTAACCCACAGACCATCCAGCCCCCCAAGACCCCAAATCTGTCATTCTAAATACATAAATTAAAACTTGGATTTAATTTTTTATTCATCTTTGACTGCTCTTGAGATTCTATGACTATGATGCCATGATGCCAAAAGACCCCACAAAAATTTGTCTTTTTAAAAAATTATATCTCTGAACTTCTGGGTCTCCCACTGTGACGTCAAAAGGTCTTTTGTGGCCACCAAAGGTCCTCCAAATTTTTACATTTTAATTTTAATTTTTTAAAAAAAAAACATCCATTTTTTCATTTAAAAAAGTAAATATTTACTTTTCTTAATGACTGCTCACTATTCGTAGTAACTGCTCAAAAGGTAGCCCACTGTGATACTTGTGTCCCCCAAGGTCCTCCAAAATTTATTCACTTAATTTTTTAAATAACAATTGTTTTACTGATCACTTCTGTGAGTCTCTGCTTTTTAAAAAATGTCCACACACAGTTTTTACACTTTGATCACACCCACATTGACATGTGGTTTCCAGAAAGTTGACAATAGGTCAATGTGGCATTCAGCCTGAAAAATGTTAGCAACCCCTGGCATACATTGCAAGATCCTACTCCTCCAAGTTGCATAGGAAGATGTACTTAATAAATATGCTCACCCCACACACGGGTTGCCAAAGCTCACCCCTGCCCCCACAAGGGTCACCAAAGGTCCCCCCTCCACTGGTCACTAAAGCAGCCCTTTTTGTAAGCAAGATGCTTACACATATATGTAGGAAAATATGCTGACTGGCAGTGGCTCTCCAGGGGTTTCAGACAGCGAGTCTTTCTGAGACCTACCTGGAAGCACAGGGGATTCAACGTGGGATCTTCAGCATGCAAAGCAGATGATTATTTAGTATTATCTCTGTAAAGTTAATTACAGATTAGCAAATGGGACCTGCAACAAAATGTTGCATTGTGAAGTGCTCCCACTCAGGAAATTCCATTGTATTCTCCTTCCCTCGCTCCCAGATTTCTGGGTTTCCACCCACAACAGTCATCCAGCATTCCATGGCCACTCAGCATGCTCAGTTCTGATACCTCCCCCTTGTGGAACATAGGAAGCTGCCCTATACTATCGGACCACTGGTCCATGCAGCTCGGTGTTGTCTACAGTGATGGGCAACAGCTCTCCAGGGTTTCACACAGGGAGTCACTTCCAGCCCTACCTGGAGATGCTGGGGATTGAACATGGGACCTTCTGCATGCAAGACAGATGCTCTACCACTGAGCTACAGGCCTTTCCCAATGGATGGTGTCCTTTTGGCTGCATAAGGATTGGCACTCGGAGAAGCGAGACGTCTAGTACTATTAGGGATGGGCCAATCTGTCAATTTCTGTTTCTCTTGTTTTTTCGTTTTTTCCAATTGTTGTTCATTTCTTTACATTTCCACATCAGTTTGTGGTTTGATTTTGTTTTTGAAAAGGCCTCTTGAAAATTAATCAGAATTTTAGCATGAATTTCTCCTAACACACTTTTTAATCTGAAATTTTGCCTAACATACACATTTTTGGAAACCAATTTCCTAATATAATGAAATTTTGTATGTAATTTTCATGAATATATGTATTTATATGCACACTTTATCCTAGTATATGCATTTTATATACATTACTTGGCTGGAGAACTGCATTGCAAAATTCAGAGAAGTGCACATTTCAAAGGATAGCTGTGTTTAAATTTATGTATTGTCTCGGAAAGTGCAAATTAGCTAAATGTACCCTGAATCTAATTTTTCCCCTGTACCAAAGTACTACATATGATAATATATGTTTGTTAACTGTTTGCTTTTTCAGTAATTGCTTATACATTTTTATAAACACACAACTGCCTCTTCTATGTCTATAGGGTATGATTAATACTTGCTGAGCCGCTGAAGCGGAGGGAGAAAAAGACCCCAGGCAGCTGACACGTACTAGAAAAGGACATTTGCCAAGGTCTCCAAGAAAGTTTTAGCCTTGTTATTGACAGAGGGATACTTTTAAGGTTTCACAAGAACCCGTAATATTTTCACAAAACCTCTTATCATTTAGTATTACTTTAATATTTATATGCCACACAATCTATCTTTGCAGTTTACACAAAAAGAAACAGTAAAATATAAACGTATACTAAACTATCAGTATAAAATTTAAAACAGAATCAAGCCAGCAACAGACAAGTAGCAGTGAGGAACAGCACCAAGCACAAAAGATCTTAAAAGCACTAAGAAGTCTGGGGAAATAAAAAGGTCTTCAGCTGGTGCTGAAAACAGCTATGTCCAAGGTGCCACCACTGATAAGACCCTTTGTATGATAGCCACCTGCAGAACCGTATACGGCATGGGTTCATAGAGAAGTATGACTTTAACCCTCATCCACTATGACTTTAGCTCTCATGCAGACCCGGCAAAAAAAATCACACTGGCTAACTGTGGGGTATATTTGGCCCCCAATCAATGAGATTTCCAATGGATCACTTTGTCCCCCAGAGACCTTTATTTTATTTTATTGGTCAACACAAGTATTATTATTATTTTTATTATTATAATTTATTTATACCCTGCCTTTCGGCCGAAGGCCCCCAAGGTGGCTTACAAAAAACACAAATATAAAAATACAATATAAAATACATCAATAAAACAATACAATTTACAAAAGTTAAATAACTGCTCTTAGGCTAACAATGTAAAATGCATGATACATGAGGGAAAAGGGACAGGGAAGAACAAGGAAAAAAGCACGCTCAGGCACCAGTTCTTAAATTACAATTCTTATCATGACCAGCTGGAATGGAAGCAGGTAGCCTGATAGCATGGTGGCTACTGGATAGGGCAAGAGCAGCTAGTTGCTCAGCAGAGCACCTTGATCCTAGCAGAGCACCTTGAGCCAAAAATTCAGAGGGGGTACAATTTTTCTGAGCAATATCTGTTGATCCCTTCTCCATGCATTTTGAATAAACAACACAATTTCTGGTATACTTTTGGATCTCAGTGGGTTTTTTCCAGAAGGAAAATGGTAATTGGTAACTAGCAGAAATTTGGGGATGTTGTTTGGGTGACAATTTATGTCAATGTCCTAGAAGGACAACATTGTAGGTCTACTCATGTACAATTTGTTGTTGTTGTTGTTGTTGTTGTTGTTATACTCCGGCCTGTCTCCCAATAGGAACCAAGGGCGGCAAACAAAAGCACCAAAACCCTTTAAAACATTATAAAAACAGACTTTAAAAAAGGTAAAGGTGTCACGGCACTTATAGTGCGAGTTGTTTCCTACTCTTAGGGTGACGTCTTGCAACGTCTACTAGGCAGACCGTATATATGGGGTGGGATTGCCAGTTCCTTCCCCGGCCTTTCTTTACCCCCCAGCATATGCCGGGTACTCATTTTACCGACCATGGATGGATGGAAGGCTGAGTGGACCTGGACCCCTTTTACTGGAGATTCAACTTCCTCCTTCCACTGGAATCAAACTCTGGCTGTGAGCAGAGCTTTCAGCTGCGTTACCGCCACTTACCACTCTGTGCCACAGAGGGCCATGCACCACGGATATATGAAAACAAAACATTTTGTAAAAAAGCTTTAAAACAACTTTTAAAAAAGGTTTTAAAAAATATTAAAAAGCAATCCCAACACAGATGCAGACTGGGATAAGGTCTCAACTTAGAAGGCTTATTGAAAGAGGAAGGTCTTCAGTAGGCACCGAAAAGATAACACAGATGGCACCTGTCTAATATTTAAGGGGAGGGAATTCCAAAGGGTAGGTGCCGCTACACTAAAGGTCCATTTCCTATGTTGTGCAGAATGGACCTCCTGTAAGGTGGTATCTGCAGAAGGCCCTCACCTGCAGAGCACAGTGATTGACTGGGTGTATAAGGGATAAGATGGTATTTCAGGCATCCTGGTCCCAAGCTGTATAGGGCTTAGTACACCAAGAATCTTGAACTAATGGGTAGCCAGTGGAATTCTTTCAGCAGCAGGGTAACATGTTGGCAATACCCTGCCCCAGTGAACAGTTGCACATCCTAGCAACTGACATCATGTGGGCCTCTAGCGACAAAGATGAATTGACAGGCACCCCCAGACTACAGACCTGCTCTTTCAGAGGGAGTACGACCCCGTCCAAAGCAGGCTTCTGACCAATTAACCGAACTCGGGAACCATCAACCCACAGCGTCTCAGTCTTGCTAGGATTCAGACTCAGTTTATTGGCCCTCATCTAGCCCACCACCAAGTCCAGGCAGCAGTCCAGGGCTTGCACGGCTTCTCCTGATTCAGATGTTATGGAGAAATAGAGCTGGGTATCATCAGTGAACTGCTGACACCTCACCCCAAATCTCCTTATGACTGCTCCCAAGGGATTCATATAGATATTAAAAAGCATGGGGAACAAGATGGTACCCTGCAGCACCCCACAGCACAACTGCCAGGGGGCCGAAAGACAATCACCCAATGCTATTCTCTGAAAATGACATTGGAGACAGGATTGGAACCACTGTATAACAGTGCCTCCAATACCCATCTCACTAAGTCGGTCCAGAAGGATGCCATGGTCAATAGTATCAAAAGCCACCAAGAGATCAAGTAAGAATAATAGGGGTCGCCCTCTCACTGTCCTTCTCCCAATAAAGGTCAGCCATCAGGGCGACCAAGGCTGATTTAGTCCTATAACCAGGCCTGAACCCAGACCGGTATAGGTCAAGATAATCTGTTAATTTATATCCCACCCTTCCTGCCAGAAAGATCCCAGAGCAGCAAACAAAAACACTAAAAGCACTTTAAAACATCTTTAAAAAAACTTTAATGAACATATTAAAACAAAACATCTTTACAAACATATGAAAACAAAACATTTAAAACATATTTAAAAAAACAACTTTAAAAACATCTTAAAAAGCAATTCCAACACAGACTGGAATAAGGTCTCTACTTAAAAGGCTTGTTGAAAGAATAAGGTCTTCAACAGGTGCCGAAAAGATAACAGAGTTGGCAACTGTCTAACATTTAAGGGGAGGAAATTCCAAAGGGTAGGTGCCACAACATTAAAGGTCTGCTTCCTATGTTGTGCAGAATGGACCTCCTGATAAGATGGTTTCTGCAGGAGGCCCTCACCTGCAGAGCACAGTGATCGACTGGTATATAAGTGGCAAGATGATCTTTAAGGTATCCTGGTCCCAAACTGCGTAGGCCTTTGTACACCAGAACCTTGAACTTCTCCCATTAGCTAACGGACAGCCAGTGCAATTCTTTCAGCAGCGGGGCAACATGTTGGCAATACCCTACCTCAATGAACAGTCACACCACTAAATATTGAACCAGCTGCAGCTTCTGGACTAACCTCAAGAGCAGCACCACATAGAGGGCATTACAGTAATCCAGCCTGGAAGTTACCAGTGCATGGACAACAGCGGTCAGGCTATCCAGGTCCAGAAATGGCCACAGCTGTCTTACCAGCTAAAGCTGGTAAAAGGCAGTCCTAGCCACAGAGGTCACCTGGGCTTCTAGTGACAAAGATGGATCCAGGAACATCCAGACTACGAACATGTTCTTTTAGTGGGAGTACGGCCCCATCCAAAGCAGGCAATTGATCAATTATCTGAACTCGAGAACCACCAACCCACAGTGCCTCCATCTTGCTAGGATTCAGACTCAGTTTACTGGCCCTCATCCAGCCCACCACTGAGTCCAGGCACTGGTCTAGGGCTTGCATGGCCTCTCCTGATTAACAAGTTAGAAAGAAACAGAGCTGGGTATCATCAGAGTATTGCTGACACCTCGCCCAAATATCCTAATGACCATTCCCAAGGGCTTCATATAGGTTAAACAGCATAGGGGACAAGATGGGACCCTGTGGCACCCCACAGCCCAACTGCCAGGGGGCCAAAGAACAATTACCCAATGCTATTATCTGAAAACAACCCTGGAGATAGGATTGGAACCATGTAAAACAGTGCCACTGATACCCATCTCACCAAGTCAGCCCAGAAGGATACCATGGTCAATGGTATCAAAAGCCACTGAGAGATCAAGTAAGAGTAACAGGGTTGCACTCCCCCTGTCCTTTTTCTGATAAAGGTCATCCATCAGGGTGACCAAGGCCTGTTCAGTCTCATAACCAGGCCTGAACCCAGACTGGAATGGCTCAAGATAATCTGTTTCATCCAAGCTTACTTGCAATTGCTGCGCTACAACACTCTCAGTCGCCTTCCCTAAAAAAAGAGAGTATTTGCGACTGGTCGGTAGTTGTCACAAACCAATGGGTCCAAGATGGACTTTTTCAGGAGCAGTTAGATCACCACCTCTTTCAGGGCAGCTGGGACCACTCCCTCCTGCAAGATATGTTGACCACATCCTGGATCCACTTGGACCTACCCCCTTGGCAAGCTTTAATGAACCAAGATGGGCAAGAGTCAAGAGGATACATTGCTGGCCACATCATCACAAGTATCTTGTTCAAGTCATCAGGCCTCATCAACTGAAACTAATCCCAATAAGTTGCAGCAGATGCTGCACTGGAAACCTCACTGGGGACAGCAGTAGATGTGCATAGGGCATCAAGATTGCTATGGAGGCGAGCAACTTTATTATTATTATTATTATTATTATTATTATTATTATTATTATTATTATACAATAAAAGGAGAAATTTGCCCCAGGGCTTCTTGCTGTGATATTTTTTGGACCCCAGTGATATTTTGTTTCCAGAAGGAAAACAGTAAATGGTAACTGGCTGAAATTTGGGGGTGTTGTATGGGTGACCAGGGCCAGCTCCAGGAATGCCGGGGCCCTTGGGCATCAGCTTGCCATGTCATGTCAATAAAAGAAATTGCGCATCCATAAGAAAGTGGAGTTGCAGTAATGTGTGTAATGAAAAGATTTAGTTCTGCAACTCCAGTGGATTAAATGAACTTCTGCTATTTTGAAAAGCTAGTTTCAGGGGGAATCACAAAGGGGGTTGAAAGTATTTTGGCAAGAAGATGTTGGGAGTTCCCAAATAAAAAAGCAAACGGAGGAAAGAAAAAAGGGGTTGGGTATCACAAAATAAAAATGGGGTGTTTGCTGATTTAGTTTTATTGTAAAATTTGAAGTATAACAACCCACTCAGAAGACCTCTAGGTGTTGCATTTTCTCTCTTTCCCATTACCCAACATTTTTCCATTCCTTCCTCCAAACAAAAATATATTTTGTCCCTTGGACATTGACATCAAGAGATGCCAAAAATTAAGACACACAGGAGTAGTGTGAAACAACTCAGACTTCCAAAATACTCAAAGAGGTCAGCTCTTGCTCAGCAGAATTAAATAAACCAATAATTATCGTGGAAGGGCAATTTATTTCATCAATGCCCCCTTTCCAGGGTTTCTTGCAATTTTCCTCCATAAGCAGCTGGCCCTCTTCAGACAAGCTGTGAGAGTAGACTTTTCTCAGAAATGAAAATGCAAGGCATTTTTTTCTTCAGTGGTGTGTGCCTAACATTTTTAAAACACGTTTAAAAAATAAAAACGGTGACACTACAAACCTCTCTCATGTAAACCACACATACAACAGGGACAAAGTGCAAGGCAAACAAGCCCACGGATAGTAAGTTTATCTCCTCATCACTTACCCACCCTCATTACACCATATGAGAACAAACTTGGAAACAAGGACAAGGTTGGAGGGAATGTGATGATTGTGGAGCTCTGGGAAATGCATTCTGGTAATCCCTGAGTTCTGTTCATTTTCAAGCACAGTATGCAGCTCTCATACACTTCATTGATTTCAGTCAATGCTTTCTCTTATTATTGTCACTCTTGCCATGAAGACACCAGCTATTCTGCTTTTCACATGTCATCATGAAAATATTCTTGCTTCACTTTTGTACTGCATACCACAGTGATTATCTCTTCTTTTAGAAACCTTCTTCTTCTTCTTCTTCTTCTTCTTCTTCTTCTTCACCACCACCACCACCGGATTGCTTCAGAAATTATATTTGCCCCTTTCTCACAGATTAAGGATCGTTTAGAGCCTGTGGGGCCCATACTTTGAACTTGGCCCAAATTATATATTGCAGACAGAATTGTGTAACGGTAGCCCAACTGGCCTTGAAAAGTGGGAAGGCTACTTCTCATATGGGGGGGGCAGGGGCAGAGGGTCACTAAAGCCTTTCACTGTATGCTGTTTCCCCAGTGGATTTTTCCCTCATAAGATTTTAGATGTAAAGAAACACGTGTGAGATCAGGGCCACACCTGCACCATACAATGAAAGCAGTACTATACCAATGTAATAGTGGTGGCTTTTGTTAATAATCCTGGGATCTGTAGTTTGTTAAGGGTACTGAGAGTTGTTAGGAGATCCCTACTCCCCCTCATAAAGCTACCATTCCCAGAGTTACATGGGAAGAGGAATTCATTGTTAAACCACTCTGGGAATTGTAGCTCTGTAAGGGGAATAGAGGCCTCCTAACAATTCTCAGCACCCTTAACTACAATTCCCAGGATTTTTGGGGGAAGCCATGATAATTTAAAATGGCTTAATACTGCTCTAAATGTATGGTGATATGGCCCCAGAAGGGTAGAAACTGGAGGCCTGGATTCTAAGAAACAGGCTATGTGGGAAATGGGCAGGCAGTAGGTAGATTGTGTGGCCTATTTTACAGAGCACAATCCTCCATTTGAAGGAGTCCTCTACTTGAAGTCTGGTTTAAAGATAAGAAGGAAGAGCTGTGATCTTGAAGTTGGCCACCAACAGTGAGCACCTGGACAGCAAACTGAGCAGGCCCAGAAGGCACCTGGTCACTGTCTTTCCCACTATGGTGGGTTGTATTGTCTTTCTATTTCAATTCTATTTCAATTATGAAAAAATGGAAATGGACTGCCTTCAAGTCGATTCCGACTTATGGTGAACCTATGAATAGGGATTTCATGGTAAGCAGTATTCAGAGGGGGTTTACCATTGCCTCTCTCTGAGGCTAGTCTGGCTAGGGCCTGCTCAGCTTGCCACAGCTGCACAAGCCAGCCCCTTCCTTGTCTGCAACTGCCAGCTGGGGGGCAACTGGGCTCCTTGGGACTATGCAGCTTGCCCACGGCTGCACAGATGGCAGGGCACGTAACCCCCGAGCCACTCACTGTGGGGGCTCTCCTCCCCACTGTGCTGTAGCCATTCAAAATTGACATCTATGCTTATAAATTAGCACATCCAAGTTTTATGCCAGTTCATCTCTCTCTCTCTCTCTCTCTCTCTTTTTGGATGTCTGTGCATGATGCATTTTCTCTTTTGGGGTGATGCGTAAGTGGCCACACTACAGACATTTTAGGTGGCCTTTAGTGGGGGAGGGAGCAGTGAGCAATATCAAGGTGTTGGAGGACAGAGCTCTTTAGCCTACCCTGTGCCTCCTAACCAGCATGCTGTCATCAGGTATGGTGCAGGATACTGTCCTATCACAAGTATCGAAATAAGATTCAACTGCTAGCCCAGTCACCTTCGAATGGGAGAGGGTACCATCGTCGTCCTTCACCTCAGGACCTGCCTAGCTTTACTCCCCCTTCTATAAAATGGGAATAACAGTAACAGGCCCTTGCAGGGTCGCTTTGTGGATAAACCCAAGAATCACTGCAAAACATGCTGCTGATTTTAAAAGCACTGTGTGTGCTAAAATAACTAAGTAAATCAGACATTTTATTTTTTTAAAAAGCAACCATGACTAGCCCAACTCTAGAAACCACATGCCATGAACAGCTAAAAACACCTATTTGTTGCAAGAAACATTAAAGCCAAGTAAAAAGTAGGGAATGAACTTGGCTCCTGCACTTCTAAATAGTCCTCTTCCTGGAGCCATCACTTATAAGCTCCTTGCAGACTGTGAACTAGCAGGCCTGGAACTTTTATCTCGCACAGCAGAAGGCCATGGCTGTAAAAGTAGCACTCAGCTTCAGTTCCCTCCACTGGCAACCTACTCAAGGGTATTCTGTTACATATATACAAGAAAAGGGGCTCTTTTGGAGGCCTATACAAGGATGACACAATCCTTGGGAAATCTCTTTTTCTTCACAGGATGAAACATGGCACTCTTTACATGGCAAAACACAACATACCTAATCTCTGCATCGCTGTAATGCACACAATGCTCCAGTAAGCAAAAAGGACCTGTCACCTGAGCCATGTTAGGAAATGCCCCTCTCTGGCAACTGGGAAGCCCACAGACAGCAGAGCCCATTCCTGGAGTAAATGGGTAGGCACTGCACATGTGGAACCCTATATATGTATCAGAGTTATAAAAACGTTAATCTTTGCTAAGAAATTATGCTGAGAGATGCTAAGGATTTTCATCCATCCCAAGCTGCTCTTCAGACCTGTAAATTGCCTATGACAGTGCTAAAGCTAGTTTTTAAAATGGCCCAGTTGGGAAAAGGGAAACCTTTTTGCTATGATCATTGCTTCAGGTTGACAATCAGTTGCAACTACAGTTGCCCAGTCAGTAAAACAGCAGTTTGGTAGGTAATGAGGGTGAGAATCTGAAAAGTCTGTTAATGTCAGAGCCAGGTGAATAAAGTGTTTTGCTGCTGCTGCAATTCCTCCCCCCCCCAGCTCCACCGAGGCTCCATTTATGTTCTACCAGATTCTCTCAGGGTTTGCCCATGACCCATCAAATTTTACTGTTGATGCATGAGATTGTGCCCTGACACTGCCCCTGACCTAACAAATTATTTCTTGAATTTATCCATGAACTGCAAGATTCCACTGGAGTTCCTGCTCAAATACTTGTGATATTGTCTGTGCTCACCTTGATCATCTGGAACACCACTCCTGATATGAACCTACCCACACACATATCTTTTATTGAGGCCCTTGTCCAGGTTCCCCCTGTGAGGAAGGCTTGGAGGGTAGAGACCCAGGAGAGGGCCTTTTCAGTTGTGGCTCCCCATTTGTGGATTATGCTCACCAGCGAGATCCACCTAATACCTTCATTGACATCTTTTCGGTGCCAGGTAAAGCCTTATCTTTTTCCCCCAGGCATTTGATAGTCTAAGATGATGCTGTTTGTATAAGTGTGCTGCCAAAGCTTTCTGTGGCTGTATGTGGGTGGGTTTTTTTATGGTATGATATATTCATTTTGATTTTTTAACAGTGTTGTGAATCTCTTGGGGACCTTTGGGTAACAAGTAACTAATAAATCTAATAAATCATCATCATCTTGTGATCCATCTTCAGTTCTGCCATAATCTTTCTCTCCAGTCCCAAAGACCAAGATCATGCAAAAGGAAAACAATGGCAGCATGCATGTTCTCCCAGGGATACTGAGAGTGGCACTGGGATTATTTGTGCCATTTCACTCCTAAATCTTAGGGCTCTGCAGGCTAATCAGCTGATTTCCAGTGCTTGCAAAGTGCTGTGCATAGTTTTGCAGAGGGCTTGGCAGGTGCCACCAATCAACTGCAAACTCACTTTCAGCCCACCGGCATCTTTACCTGCTCCACACCTGATGTCAATGAAGTGAGGTGTCAATGAAGTGAAGCGGGTGGGCATGGCCAAAATGACCTCACAGGCCAAACAGGGAGGTTTGACAGCTTAATTAGGCCCACAGGCTGGAGGTTTCCCACCCTTATCCAAAGAGGCCCGTGCACTGAGCACTCACAAAAGGACTTCTTGGGTCAAACTGTGAAATGCATTACCTGCCATTACCTGTAACTGTCAAATTTCTCCTGAGCACCTTCTCTAACCTGCCAAGTTCCACACTGGCTCCATTTTTGATGCACCAGGTCCCCCCTTAGCCTTTCCTGGCTCTGCTTCCATGTCCCACCCTGGCAAGGCAGCATTTTTAAATCAAAGATTTGCCATTCTCATCATTTTTGGACTTATAAATAACTTTTTTCTTAATGGACAATGCATTCATTTTCTTTTACAAAGTGAGCTTGAGGCAGGAGACATCTCTTGTGTTCATTTTGTTTTGTTTCCTTTGTGCATTTAAAGGGTTTAAATTAGGGGTGTGTGAAGCCCGCTAAAGGAATAAATTCCATTGGTAATTCTGTTTTCCTGCCTCCCCCAGACAGATTTATGTGGAAAATCCATTGCCTAAAGCAAAATTCCATTTGGGTCTCCATCCTTCACTGCTTTTTCAATTGTTCTTTCTAACTCAGACCCACAGATATTTCGGCACAGGCATTTTTGCTCACAATCACACCAGGACTATTCAGACATAATGCTAAACCCATAACATAGTATTATAAGAATGAGCAGACATGAACTCATTTCTCATTGTGAGCTTTCTCCTCTTCTTTACTGTCCTTCTTCCCTTGTGCGTTGGCACCTCAAGCAAGATATAGCTAATGAGTATGCTTATATATTTATGCAACTTTATGGCTACAAAACCAGTACCACTGTGGGGCTATTCAAACATAATACTAAACCATCAACCATTCTCATTAATGTATCCCATGCTTGTAGTGCTAATGTAACACAAAGGTTGTAGTACTAACCCATCATTCAGGTAAATTGGGGAATAAATGTTCCCAATTTTAAATGGGGCTTGGCTCAAAGAAGTTACTACAGGATTTGTCAATCCTTACCAAGCTGAAAGAAAGTAGTTTGCTATGAAAAGGGTTAAAATGCTGCAAGAAGGGGGGGGGAGAAGCAAGTTTCCAAGCTAGTTTTTACTGAGATAATAACAGAACCCTAACTTGGATAAAGAGATGATAGATTTGATGAACAACCACACAGATTTTTAATAATTTTCTGCCAATATTTTGGAACACTATTTCACTTCGACAGAACCACAATTTTTGCCTTGCATTCCATTTTCAATTGATTTTCATAGTAACCCTAGTTTAAATTATTCCACAAAGTCTAGGCATGTTCCCTTTTTGGCATTCCTTTCTCTGGGCATACCTTTCTCTGGCCCACCTGGCCAAAACAGAGTCTTTCATGTATTTGGATAAAAAATGATATTGATAACAGTTTTGCCCACCTACAATCAAACCATTTTTTTGGATTCTTTGCTTGAACAATATCCCTTGAGTAATTGTGGGATCAGTCCTGTATTTTACCAGTCCACCTCCTGTGAATTCCCTTCTCTGCACCTTAAGGACACGGGCACTACATTGTGAAAGATATAGAGAGTACACATAGAATATGCCTTGCCCCTAAAGAAAAATGGAAAGTGACGGAGGGTGGGAGCAGTGGAGGGTGGTCCATGAGGTTAAATGGGGCACTGCCCTACCAACCCCAGTCTGCCCTCAACCAGGCCCCACCTGGCCTGCCTTCTTATTTACAATTAGTTCAGGAATGGCACGGTTTGTAACCTTCCTCCTCCTTAGTCTCCATGTTGCTCTTGTAGAACTCAGCAGGAAAGAGGATGGGGGCAAAACTAGAATTAGTTGGCCGTGCCTGTCATTGGGTCTGGCTTCACCTACCATTGGTCTCCCTGCCTTCTGCCCTACCAATCCCAATGGGCACTAGCCACCACTGGGTGGGAGAGAAAGAGAGAGAGAGAGAGAGAGAGAGAGAGAGAGAGATCATGAGCACTATGGCCAAGAACACATAGTATCAATGGGATAAGAGGTTTGGTTTATGTCCCACACAGAGCTAGGCCTCTTGTTTTACTCCTGTCCAAGGGCAGTCAATCCAGCCTATCAACCTAAGTAAACAGTTCAGTTAAATGGGCTAAATTGTTCTTTCATACATGAAAAGTGGTGAAATTAAAGCATGAAGATACAGCAGGGCAGCCAATTTCCTTTACCACAAGCAAACCTTCTCAGCATCAGAAGCCATATAAGGAGCAGCAGGACACAATTTGCTTCCCACAAAGATCCCCAACATATCTTGATTCTGAACTAAAAAGATTGGGTTTAGTGTAGAGATTGGAGATGCACTGAGTGGTACCTCAGAGTGTGTTCCTTCCTGCCCTTTCAGATGAGATACCATCAGTCCAACTGTTGTAATCTTTCTGATAAGCCATGTAGTTGAACTGAACACCAAGCGCACTTGGCTGGGCCTAATGCTTTTAGTATTCCACCCGTATGCACTGAGGTTGACTGTGAACCGGGCGTTTAGGAGGTGAGAGAAACTGAAGTCCAGCACCAAACCTTTATGCCATTAAATACCCTATTTTTGTGAAAGCTCTGCAAAGAATGTGATTGCTTGACCTTGGCAAAGGATTAATGAAAGTATAGGAGTAAGTACTATTTGAGGCTTACAGCTTTGACGACATACCTTAAACTGACTGTTTGACAAAATGTTTTCCACACTAAGCAAATGATGTATATAAAATCAAAACCCATTTCACAGAAACAGTGCAACGATGTGATTTTATGCTACTTCTGTGTTTGGGGTCAGGCTTCAATTTCAGGTGTGTCATGTCTGAATACAAAACAGTTTTAAAACTGTGAATTGATGGACCACCCAAGAGTCTTAGGGGTGGGGGAAAGCACACTTTATAGATTTTATGGTATATTTTCAGTGTAGTGAAGGTATGCACTAGATATAACATTTGAAATTATAAGTTTCATTAACCAGGGCAGGACATTGGCCAGGTCAGAAATTAGTGGTTTCATTGCCAGCTGCTAAAGTTTTGAATTGTAGCCTTTACAAAATTAACCTGACATTCTTGACCAAACGCCAACAGTTTGTCCAGTCCTGATATGCATTATTTCATCAAGCACGTTCACTGTAAGAGGTAGGACAAAAAATGAGCTGTGCAGCTGCAACAGCAGAAAAGTAGATATGAAAGAGAAGTTTTGTACCTTCTCATGCACATCATTTGGATTCTTTTTGTCCACCAGGGAAGTTTAATGTTGTAAAGGAGCATATCAGCCAACTTTTGGTATCTTTTCATGAGGAATACATTACAGTATTATTATTATTATTATTATTATTATTATTATTATTTAGACTTGTTAGTTGCTTGTTACCTGAAGATATACAATATTTATTTGATTAACTCATTAGACCGTGGCAACAACTGCCAGGACCAGGAAACTGTGTAGCTATATCAAAAGGGCTGCATCGGTGGGTTGGCATCTTTGCCCGTCACTCAGCCCATGAATCCAACAGCAGTAACCTTTGTCCACTCCTTCCAGAGGAAACAGCCTGGAACCTGGAGTATGACTGGGCCAAGAAAAGACTACTACACACACACTTCCATGTATCCCTAATGCAGGTGTGGGGAACCAGATGCAGCTGGAAGACTGGATCCAGAATTAGCCCGGCCTACATGGGCTGTTTTGATATGTAGGTAGGGCTGCCTACTTGTCAGTCATGTCATATGACATCAGGTGTTTGAACTTTCTTCTACAGCTGCAAAGGAATAATCAGGAGTGTATTCCAAAGTTATTATTATTATTTAGATTTGTTAGTTGCTTATTACCTGAGGGTCTCCACGTTACTTACAACACTGTTAAAAACACAAATAGACATTTAAACACAAATAAACATTGAAAGCACATATATAGCAGTGTAAGAGTAATGGCTTTCCCCAAAGAATCCTGGGAATCGTAGTTTACCCATCATAAAACTACAATTCCCAACACCCATAACAAGCTACAATTCCTAGGATTCTTTTAGGGAAGCCATGCACTTCAAATGTTCTTTAAATGTGTAGTATGGATGTGACCTAAGTACACTCTCAGTTCCTTCCTTTGCAGTCCCAGAGCCTGACAGTAATTAGTTACAAAAACAAATTACTTGTAATTTATTACTTTTTTGAGGAACGAGTAGGTAATTCCTTGATTGTAATAGAACGAGGAGTAATTTTATTACTGTTGAGGAGTAGTTGTAATGTTTCCAGCATTACTTTTTGGCATTACTTGGGGGGGAGCAGGAGAAGTTTTCTGCTCCTCTGATTTGTGGATGAAAATCATGTGCCTCGAACTGGGCTTCTGTGCAGCATCGCTCTTTCCTTGTGCTCTGTGGGTGTGGAGGAGGCAACGAGGGAGGAGGTGGAGAGCGAGATGGGGTAGAGTGGAGAAAACAATGGAAGGTGGTGGAGAATAATGGAGTGGAGGGAGAAAGGAGCCGAAGGGCAATGGGTAAAGGAGGAGAAGGAGGCAGCAACAGAATGGAGATAAAGAACTGCGGAAGTGAAAGATGACATCTCTGTGTGTGTGTGTGTGTGTGTGTCTGTGCGTGCGTGCGCGCACTTGGCACACAAAACGACCTCCGGACCCACCCTAGCTACTTCGCTGCATTTTTAGCATTTTCACTTTTTTGCATCTCAGGGGAAAATGTTTGCTTGGATGGATGTCCCTTAGTTGGGGACAGGGCAGGGTCTGGGAGGTGGTTGAGTGAGAGAGATTATGCTTGCTGGCTGAAAGTGTGTGCGTGGGAGGGGGGGTTGCACTTGGTCTGACATGCAAAGATCAGAGTAGTGGCCTCTGCCTCCCTCCCTGCCTCCCTAACCAGCGGAGAGGCCACCACTGCTATCTTATGGATAAAACGAATTATTCTACTACCTCTGTGTCTGTGTGTTTATTTTTAATGTTGTTTTAGGCGAGTTAGTGTGCAGCAGCCAAGGCGAGCACCTTGTAGGCACTCTAGTTTTTTTTAAAGTAACTTAAGTGTAATTGTAGTGATTACTTTTGAGAAACAGTAAAGTAATCAATTGCTTTCGCAAGATTGTAATTGTAATGGTAATTTATTCCTTTTGGGGGCCATGTAAAAGTAATTGTAATTTATTCCTTTTTAAAAGTAATCTTCCAAGGTCTGTGCAGTCCTTGCTTGAATTCAAGCTGAGGCTGCAAAGGATGTTTCTTCATCCCTGCCTTGAATTTGTTGCTTTTTCCTCAAAATTTGGTATTGTAAAAGATGACAGAAAAAGGTACCAACCTTTTAAAAGCTATGGCTGAAAGAAAAATCAGGAGCAAACTTAGTGTGTACTACAATTTGGTGCTGTTTGCAGCCACAGGTCCCACCAGCTGGGTGTGCCTTGACAGAAATGACCTTGTTGACCAAATGGGGAGGCCTGGTGGTCCTAATGAGACTCGTAGGCCAAAGATTCCGCACTGCTGCCCTAATATATTGCGCCTCTTGGGCATTTTGTTGTAAGCCAAAGCAGGGTACAAATAATATACAACAAACAAATAAACAAGAAGAATGATTACAAATCTCACAATTGACTAAACCAATTGACTAAACCTGCCATCAGTGAATCAAGAAGCAGGTTTTTTGTTTTTTTAAAGTATATCTTAAGTATAAGAACTTAGAAAAACTGTAGTTGGGAGGCAACATCTTAGAATTAGAATTCCCCCTTTTCCCCAACTCTGGCAGAAATCCCTCTTCTAGGACAGTGCCTGCTGAAACACACTGCATGCCTTGTCTAAAAACAAGGGAATATACTTTTTTTCCTTCAGAAATATTCTTTATTCATATGCAAACCTATGTACATGTAATCTAGTAATTAATTAATTAATTGGCCAAAACTAATAATGCAATCCTATGCATGTCTATTCAGAAGTATGTCCCATTGAATCTAATGTGGCTTGCCCCCAAACATGTATAAGAATGCAGCCTAACTTTTCTTTAACACGTAAAAACCTTAGTTTTCACACATTTAGGTTTTTTGCCCAGTAAATATTCATTTATTGACCACAATACCTATGTTCTCTTTGTATTGCAGCATTTTTGTTGTGGCACATTATCTGATCACAGAGTACAGCAATATTTTGTACTGGAGAAATGCAATAGTCCCTTCACTGTGATTGATTGATTGAAAATATTTTTGGCCACTTTCCTGACCACTAATGCCCACCCAAAGCTGTTTACAGTAAAAAAAAAAAGTATAACGTAAAGAAAAATAGTGCAAAACTACAACTCAGCAACACTCCACGTACTTACTTAGTTTTAACAGAGCCAGAAAGAACATAATTCAACCCAACCATTACCCAGCTAACAAAATGTTAAGGTGATTACTGTGTGGAATGTTGCTCCAGCCCTCTATTATGCGTGGAGGGGATATTGCACAGTGGTCACTGAAAAGCCACTGACTGGATTATCATGCATTGAATAAAGTCACGGTACATTTGTGTCACATTTTTAGTGATGGTGCAGAAAGGAATTTTATTCAACTAAGAATCCCAGTTTGCAAGTTAGGCTGTACATTAAGCTAAACAGCAGGGCCATGCACATCCTTGCCCCTCCCATAACTTCACATGCCACTAGCCATACTGAGCACAGAAGAGGGAAACGTGCAGTTTTTTTGTATGGGGAAAATGTGGTCATTCACTCATGCACAGTTGTTCGTTCACAGCCTTCTCTTTTCAGATGGCTGCATTCAATGTGAGAACTTTGTGGGGAGAACTGGCTGCATGCATGTTGTGGCACAGCCCCATTTATATTATGCATGGAGTCTAACTTGTGATGAGGGATAAAGCAGCTCTTTATTCTCTAGCTAGACTGACACCCTAATCTTAAATATCTTACATGGAAGATTGTGGATGTCATTACCATCAGAGGGTCTGAGTTCCTTATAAGTTTGTTTAGGGTCAAGGGTAAGAGAGAAGTTCCAAGAACACTTACTTGGAAGCAAATTCCAGGCACATGAATGGGAACGGAAAGTAATCCTGTTTAGATCATGGTGCCAACACTGTACTCAGGATTTTTATAATTCATTATATTCCTTACATTTGAAAAGGCTTTTAATTTTAACCAGTTTATAAGGGGGGAGGGAAATCCAGCAAGCTAGGCTTCTTTGTAGGCTTCAAGCATTGAATTTTTTTTGTCGTAGGTGGTCATCAGTATTAATATTGACTCTTTATTAAATTCAGTTAAGTCTCCAAACACTGCATAAGATATTTTTTAAAACTTTACGCTAGTTCCACCATAGGTCATGCTTATGCCTTTCAAGATTGCTGCAGTTCGAATCCTTGAAAGTTTCAGCTTTTTTACTTCAAAAGGAAACAAGAACCAACCTGTATGCGGTGAGGTACTCTATGTCTCCCATGGGGGGATCCAAGCCACCTGTCCAAGCAATATTTATATTATAGCCTTCACCAGGGCCACTTCCAACCTAAAAGGAGAGGGAAGAGGAGGGGAAGTGCCAGAGGTAGGGTGGAGAGGAAAGGCAGGGAGTGAATCAAAATAAGAAAACATCCAGAAACATCCTTTTGAAACAAACATCAAACAGCATGTCAAATCAACCCAACCCTTGCTTGACAAGGACTGTTCTGGGTTATGCACTTGTTCTACCCTGGTCCCCTGGCCCCAGTGGACCATTTGGTAATCTAGTGCAATTTAAAGCACCAGTGAAGGATGAGAAAATTAGGGGTAATCATGCAATGCAATTACCTGAAAAGATACAAATAAAAATGGGGCTCTAAAGAAATAAACCTAACCTCATTTGGGGCTCCGCTGCCAGGGAAGAAGTTGCCTTCATCATAACGATGGAGGGAGACATACAGGATGCTGGGGTCAGCATAAAAAGCCTGCTGTGTACCGTTGCCATGGTGAACATCCTAAAGGGGAAAGAAAACAGATGACAAAAGCAATCATATCCAAGCCAGTGCCCTGAGAGCCCTTTTGCTTTCTCTTCTTCTCCTTTTTCCTCTCCTTTTTTTGTGTTTCTCCCTCCTTTTTTCCTTCCTTCCTCTTTTCTCTCCCCTTTCCACCCACCCTTCACCACCCCAAACTTCCTGAACTTTCAGGCAAATTACTCTTTAATACACTCATTTTTTAAACTGGCTTCTAAAAATCAGGAAACCGCAGTGAGCATGCCCTAGAGACTCCAGATGAGCAGTCATTGAGAAATCCCAGTCCTTTTGTACAATTAGATATTATACACCGGCTCTTTGTACTCCTTGTCTCAGTGATGGAATCTAGCATCCTGTTTTATGGAGGAATTTTATGACTTATTAACTGCCAACAGTTCATAACCCCTCAGGCTTAATTAACTAGTCTCACTGGCCTAAAAAGAAGTAGAAGACTAATTTTAAAATACAAACTAGAATTTTGCAGAAGGATCTATAGGCTACAGAGCATTTTTGCAATTCTTGAAAGAAAACTAAATATTCACGTATGCATTGATTTGCCAAGTTCCACTATTGAGGTCAAAGGGTTTGCAACCAGCTGAGAAAATTGGCTTCCTTGAAATGTTCAGTTCAGTTAGCAGTCCCTCCGCAGCAAGAGCCACATCAAAAGGGAACCCAGATGCAGAAAGGACTTCATACTTTATGTTCATAAAATCTTGACGGCTGCAGTTGACGATGTAAGAATATGATCTCATTAGCTTTGAGCAGCCTGATACTCAAAAGGCCACTAGTGCCGCTCATTCTTTAGGATATGTGCTGGCAGAGCACTTTGAAGAATGAATTGCAAATCCTCTGACAAAGGAAAGTTGATGTGCCCAAAATATCTGCATATTCCCTCAATACTATGCAGCTACATAAATACTAATGATTAGCAGCAATGATTTACTAGCAGCAATTCTTAGAAATAATCACTTTTTAAGCTGCAGTGTGCATGCTTGGAAGTAATTGTCACTGAAAATCCATGGAACTCACTTCCAAGAAAATGTATTTAGGATTAGAATGTTGGTGTTCAAAAGAGCTTTTCAAGCCTGAATTTGCTCATAGTAATAACCATCTTGTTATAAAGCATGCCTCTATAAAGCATGCTTTGATCTCATAGTTTGCGTATTGACATAGATAATTATTGCCAATTCTCATATTGCACTATCTTTGTTGAGGCAGTGAAAAACACCAGCCAAAAGAGGAAATTGCAAGGAGACCAGCCAAATGTACAACAGCCACCCAGTCACCAAATAGTCCAGAGTAGCTTTCCTCAACCAGGTGCCCTCCAAATGTTTTGGACTATAGTTCCCAACAGCCATGCTGGCTCGGGCTAATGGGAATAGTAGTCCGAGGCATCTGGAAGGCATTAGGTTAGTGAAGGCTGGTCCAGAGGAAGTCATGTGGCCCTTATAAGAATACCTGAGGCCAAGCTGAGCTCACTCCTTTGGCCAGAGCAACAAAGGGAGTCAGCCAACTGCTACAAACATGCCTCACCTAACACTAGCCAGGCTATGCCCATCCCTCAGCAACCCTTCAGTGCCTTCCCTAACCTTGCTTCTTGGATCATGCTACCTCATATAATTTCTTACTGAATTAGCAGAAAGCAGGATTCTCTTAGTAAGCAAGGAGACTGCAGTGCAAGTGACTGTAAGGGACTAAACTATGCCTATGAAATGAGTAGAGCACATGTTGAAAAGTCAGGAGTGTGCAAAATGTGTTTATGTGCTCTCAGGCAACTGTAGCAATGAACTCAGTGTCAGACTTGTGATAAATTCTATGTGCCCATTCTGATTTTTTGAATCCGCCAAATGCCAAAAGTTAGAATACCTTTCCAGTCTTCCAGTCTTAAGTTTCTGATAAAACTAGTACAATTATAGCTGCTGGCCATTTCATCCTTGAGGAAAATCCAAGTGATTATGCAGATTGTTCAAGGGGATAATATCCCTGATCCCTGGTTTAGTTCTGAGATACATTTATAAGATCAGCACCAATGAAAACTTGTGATTGTTAAGTTTGGCAGTTCTCACATCTTGGGGCTCTTTCCTTTTGGGGGGCATGGAGCAACATGGAGGGAGACATGACATTTCAGAGAGTGTAAGGCAGATGGTACCTTCTCAATTCAGGGTTTGAATACTCTCTGGCAGAGAACCCTAAATCCTTGTTGGATTGGGTGTGTGTGTTACTGAACCTTTACTGCCCACCCATCTCAATGTGATTTAGGAAGAAAGGACATAAAACACCAGAAAAGCCTGATGGATCGGGCAAATGGCCCATCTAGTCTAGCATGTTGTTCTCACAGTGGCCAACCAGATGGCTATGGGAAGCCTGCTACTTTGCAAGCAGGACCTGAACACAACAGCACTCTCCCCTCCAACAGTTTCCAGCAACTGGCATTCGGAAGCATACTGCCTCCGACTATGGAGGCAGAGCATACGCATCAGGGCTAGTAGCCATTGATAGCCTTATCCTCTTTTAAAGTCCTCCGCTACTTTGTTCTTAAGATGTTTCCTTGAACATGGTTTTAGGGGAGAGAAATCCTCTTCTTATGTTAGGATTAGAATGCCGGTTGACAGATCCTTACAGATCAGGTTGCATCTTCCTTTGTGTACTCCTCTGTGAAACCGATTATTGATGCTAGGTTGACTTGAAGGGGCCTAAGTTCAAAATGACTGAGAAACACAGGTTCAAGGGTCCTCAGTTATAATGTGACAAATAAGGAAGATCACATGCCATACATCACATTGGAACATGGCCTGAGAGTAGATTATACAGCCACCATACAGAAGCTAAGCTGTCTAGGTCTAGTTATTCCCTAGATGGGACACTGCTATACGGAGTGCCATGATGAAAGAAAGACAGGATATAAATGTACTAAATAAGGAAATAAGCACTGTAGATAATTTCCCCAAACTTAAGTGTAGAACTACAGTTTAATCAGGTTACTGAACAATATCACTGTATTTCTCTTTTGCTCTGTTACCAGTATATATTTTACAAGGCCACACACCAAGCAAACAGGAGAGCAAGTGACCTAGAAATCTTGGATCCACCTCTCCGTATTATTAAATGCATTCCACTCCAGTGGGGATTTGGGCCTTCCAAAATAATGAAATTTGAGTATACTGGCTATCTATTCTCTACCCAAGCTGAGGTACCATTTCCATTATTTTGGGGTAACGCAAAATTGCAGTTACACAGTAATCCTGTGGAATATTATATGAATCCATAATATTATTAAGCTATTATTGATATGTTCAAATTAATGCTGAAATGGAATTCTGTTATTTCATCAAGGAAAATAGCCCATGGGAAAGTGAAACCACAATTCCTTAAAATTTAAGGAATTTTAAAATTCATGGTGAGTGTTGTGTGCCACCCCAGACTCTGAGTGGTGAGGGATCTCCAGGCATCCCTGCGCTTGCGTAGGGTTTGGTTTCCTTGGAAAGAAGAGTGTGGTGTCTATGAAATATGGTTTGTTTATTTACACACATTCCAACCTGAGCTTAAGATCGGGGGGTTCAAAGCATAAGCAGTCCAATAGATCCTTCTTTTCCATCAGGCTTACAGGAGGCATCCTAAAGCCATGATGCAAGGAGCCAGCCTCTCTGCCCGTCTCCAATTCCCAGCCTTGCCTCAGACACAACTAAAAACAGAAGCCTCTCTCAGGCCTCAGGAAAAGTTTCAATAACAATAGGATCTTCCTGGCCCAGTTAATAGGTGCTTGATAGATCCATTAGCTCACCTGGCCACTCTATTAAATTAACAAAAGAGACTCATCTGCCCAGCGGAGCAGGTTTCTCACCTCCACGTGGAGGGTTCGAAATCAGAGGCTGGAAGGGAACTCATAGAAATCATCTATCTCAGCCCCCAAGCCCATAACAGTATCTTCAGCAAAAACTGATTCTCAGGAAGCTGGAATGGCTGATTGTACAGGTAGTCAATGTAATATATCACAGTATGCCATTTAAAGATTTCCAAGTATAATGAAGTCAAATGTAGTATAGCTATGAGCTTGCGTGTCACCAACTCTGTAAAATGTGAGTTCTAACTAAAGTGGGACCAAAATGTCCTCCAAGTTTCCTGAAGATATTCTCCCCCTGAAAGAAGAGTGTTGATTTCCTGCTGTTTTCTTGAGCAGGGGAAGAAATGTCTCTGGAATGGTTTCAGTTCCCTAGGAAGGCACATTATATGATGTGATATGGCGTTAGTCTGAAGATATTCCAGGAAGTGTGGTTGGTGGGAAGCTGTGGTAAGAGCACTATGCCACTGTGAGTGTTGTAGGGCATTTTTGAGTGGCACAGGAGCTATTGGTTAAAAAAACAACAGAAGGGAGCTGAAAAAAAGACTTGGCCACCTTGTAAGATTGCATAATATAAGAAACAACCTCCTCCTGAAAAATTCAGAGAAATTATTTCACTCCCATAATCTTCTAGGATGGTTTCATTTCAGCCCCACACACTCAGCAAATGGGTGAAAATGATTTTTTTTACATTTTTCTTCTAAGCTCTAGTTCTTACAATTTAGAAGCAACCCAAGACATTGGAAGTCTTTCAACAAAGGAGAAACTCAGTTGATAATAATAGGCATGTTTGATATAAAAGGGCAGTCTTGCAGAATAGAAGATAATGGAGGCTCATAGCAGCAACAGACAAGACCTATGAGCCACTCACGGCAAAACCATACATTAATGTAAAAGCTCTTCAATGATTACTTGAGAACCTTCCACTGCTTCAGTTAATACACATTATCACCCTTTATGTTATGCCTTTTTCCTCATTTAAATGCCACCACATACGCAATACTCATAAGACCTACTTGACCTAAGAACGGGGGAGAGGGAATCTAATCTCCAGAGGGCAAACATGGCCCTTCAGGTCTCTCTGTTTGGCCCTCAGGACTCTCCATAGGCCACACTCCCTTACACAGGTGACACCTTCCTTGAATGTTTTTGCCTGGCTCAAATGTGTCCTTGAACTCTGATAAAACCTTTTGATTCCTGGAAGGAGTATGGAGAGATCTATGGTATGTGAGTTTTGCATACTCTATAAAGGTAAGAGCCACATCCATTGCTCTGCAAACTTTGCATCTCTCACCACTGCTATGCAGCCCCTAGAAGGTTGCTTACAAGGGAATGTGGCCCTCAGGCTCAAAAAGTTTTCCCTCCCCTGCCTTAGACCAAAGATTCAATTGTTTAAAGACTGGATAGGCATGTTTCCGGCATCCCACGTCCCTAATACACAATAGTGTTTTCTCTTTGTTAAAACTCTCTGACAGGAACCCAAGAGAAGATCTGTCCAATTCTCATCTCTTCCCCCACTTTGGCAAAGCAATAATTACCCCAAGCACCCATCTCTATGGTTCTGCACGTGTGACCAACCTCGTGCTGCCCCAGGGTCCTTCTCCATTGCTTGGTCTCCCTCATCAACCGCCCTACCAACCATGACATAGGTGAGATGGTTTGACTAGTCTTTGTTTTTGCTGGAACATCTTGAAGAATGATGCATATTCTAGGCATGTAGACTAAACCTTGTAGCTTGCTCAAGTGTGAAGCCAGCTAGATCCTTGGTTTACATTTTACTTTACCTTGTACTTTGCTTATCTCTCTCCCTCTTCCTGATTCATTATTTTATAATACATTCTATGAGCGATAGCCAATGTTAATCATACTCAGAGAAGGCACATTGAAAATAAAACTTATTTACTCCCATTGATTTCAATAGGGCTACTCTGAGTATTACTAATATAGGCTATCAAACTTTATTCTTTTGGAATACCGGAGGTTAACTGGTTTCAGATTTCTATGGTTGTTTCTCATGAGCCAAGCTGCTCAGGCTACATGCTCCAAGGTATGAGCAAAACTGGGAAACTAGGAGAGAATGGGCTGACTCTTTCTTCCAGTGATGACTGGAGAGAGTCTGCTGGCAGTTCCTCTGACAAGAGCCTGAAGGCTGTGGGTATGCCTGCAGCCCACTAGCTTAGAAGGTTTATAAGCAGGGTGGTGGCAGTGCTACCTATGGTAGGAGTCATGCGTGGCGCTTTACCCTTCTCAGGGTGAACACACACAGAAGTGTCTCTGATATCAACAAACTAACGAAGGAAAAAGCATTACCTTACTTGCCTATGCCTGCATTGTCCCACAGAGTACTGCAACTTTCCTAATAATCCCTAGCATGGAAAAGGATGGAAAATAAAACTGCCAATAACATTGTGCCTGTACTCTTAAGGCAGCTGTTTCTCTGGAGACACCTTGTTGTTCAGTAAAAACTTTAGCCCAGAAAGCAGCTATTTATTATTGGTTTAAGATAATCTTTCAACAGGCCTCCCCATCTGTTCTAATGCCATATGAAGATATGGGATCAGAGTCATCATGGGCCACCAAAATCTGTTAGATTATTTCTGAGTTGGGCTCCTCAATGGCCCATTTGCATACAAGGGGCTATAGTGGTGACCATCTGGATGTCGCAAGGCATTTAAGTGATGTTGGCTTCTGGACTACTTCCACATCAGTATCAAATTGTTGTTCTAATGCACTGTACAAAACTTTCATCGTCTCCCCTGGAAAACTGCTCCCATAGTTGGCCTTCACCTGTCCATATAGCCTTAAGGGGCTTATAACAAAATGCAGACTAAATACTCTGCAGCTGATGGAGGTTAAGTGATGATATAATGGTCAATGCAGGATGAACAGGTACTGCCCTGCTGGATGTTGGAAGGTAGGGGATATGGTTCATTTTCTCCTGGAATGTCCTTTATGGTAAGACTTAAGAATTCAGTATCTTATCCCCCTCATTGCTGGTTTCAGAGATGATCCCTTTTTAAATAAAATTGTATTTTTATTGGCAGGAACAGATTACTATGTGACATTGGGTTGCTAAATGTGTTAAAATAGCCCTAGAGAGGAGGAAAGTTGCTATTCCCTCTGGTGATAATACATGTTCCTAGAGCCATTTTAATTAATCTTTGTACTATTTTAGTATGGTTATATAACTGATTTTTCTTTTTCTTTTTTAATCTCAGTTTTTAATCTTTTTTATGTATATGTTGTTGTTGTTTTATGTATATGCAAAAAGCCTGGTTGGCTATTGCACAATAAAATGAACTGATAATGCTTGTTTACAAAACTATAGTGCAACCACGCTTGGAATGCTGGGTACCGTTCTGGTCGCTGTACCTCAAAAGATTATGGTAGAGGTCGAGGAAGGTGCAGAAAAGGGCAGTTAAAATGGTTGAAGAAATTCGCTTATGAGGAAAGATCACAACAGCCTCTCCCAACCTGGTACCTCCCTCCCCCACCGATGTTTTAGACTACAACTCCCATCAGCCCAAATCAGCATGGTCAATAGTCAGGGATGATGAGAGTTGTAGACCCAAACTTCTGGAGGTCACCAGGTTGGGGACAGATGGGTACAACATAATGGAACTTTTTAGTTTAGAAACAAGATGAGTGACGGAATGATAGGAGTGTGTATGTTTATAATATTAAGCATGGTGTGGAGAAAGTGGATATAGAGACATTTTCTCTCTCTTTGTCATAACACCAGAATTTGGGGCCATCCAGTGAAGCTGATGGACAGGAGATTCAGGGCAGACAAAAAAAAAATTCTTCACACAGGGTGTAGTTAAGCTATAGAATTTGCTACCACGAGATGTACTTTTGGCTACTAACTGATGGTTTTAAAGGGGAGGTACGGCAAATTCGATACACAGTAATGGTTGGTGAGATGGTGCTGCTTATCTGACCTCCCCACCGCTGCATTGTGGCACACCGGAAGGAGTGAAGCAGCAGTGAGGTCAGTGCACAACAAATGCACTGTCAGAGCTAACATGGCATTCCGGTTGGTGCATTTGCACATTCCCAACCTCTGTGCTGCCTCACCCATTGCCCTCAAAGTCACCTCAAAAATATCAATATTAATATCAATATTTTAAAGAAAATATCAATATCAATATTGATCATGGTATTTTCTTTAAAATATTGATATTTTCTTTAAATATATTTGTTTTTCCAGTGGAGAAAAAATAACTCAGAAAAAGCAGGGGGCAGCAGAAAAGGGGGGAACAGATGACCCCACTCCTTATCAACCACCAAACTTCAGGGAGCAGGAGGGAGTGGAAATATTGCACACGTCAAAAATATTTGCATATGCCCAGTAACTGAGCAAGAGTAAAAATGTAAAATTAGAGGGTGGGGCAACAAGGAAACAGTGACATTAATCCTTCTCAGAGGAACACCTACTTGTGTAAATAGAAAACAATGGATTTGAAGCTACCATTGAGCATGGAGTGTGGACCTTGTAAATCTATTACAATGGTAAAAGCAGTGTAGTTACAACAAAGAAATGCTCCCATTTGATAAGCCCATACTCTCCCTCTGTGTAAAATGGTGTGTGTGCGCACAAAGGGCTCTGGAGAATAGGAGGGGAAGGAGATATGGAAATAGGGGTGGTCTGTGTGCAAGGAGGATTGAGAAAAGGAGGCAGGAGGGAAGAAAAAGGGATGAAGGTGAAAATGGGATAAAGGGGGTTTCAGAAAAGAAGGGAGAAGGAGACATGGAACCGGGTGAAGATAAAAACAGGGTTACAAAAGCGGCTGAAGAACAGTGGTGGCTTCATAATTGGGCAGAAGGTAAAAAGGGTGCTTAGTAGTTGCAATGTGTGAGAGAAGGAAGATGCCGGAGGTTACCATGTGGGTGGTCTGTGTGCAAGGGACCTGACAGAAAAGGAGTGGGAGGAGGGGGCATGGACATGGGGGTGAAGGTGAAAACGGGTGCAAAGTGAGGCTGCAGAATAAAAGAGAAAAGTGGCTTCAGAAATGGGGTTGGGAAGATGAAAACAGAGCTTAGTAGTTGCATGGGGTGGGAAGCAGAAGCTATAGGGGATTCAGAATTCAGATACAAGCACCCATCAGGAATTCTTGCTGCAAATTAGGCTGCAAATATGAAGCATCCCACACATGTAATCAGGGAGGGGAATTCCCATACCTCCAATCAGAATGCCCAAACAACTTTCATCACTCACCTTTACCACTCCAGGTGTACAGAGTATTCTAACAACCATAGTGAGCCACACAGCCTATTCCCCTTATTCCTGGAAAACCACACATTAGCTTAAGGACCCTCCCTTCCTTCACAGATTATAGCAATATCTCCCACACAGGGGATACAGGGTAAGTATGCAGGTTGCAGAAAAGGACCCACTGTTGGCTGCAAACTCCCAAATGAAAATAAGTTCTCATCATGCATCGGTGGAGACAATGGGAAGCATCAATATCTTTGTTGAGCACCAAACATGCTACTCCACTGATTTCACTGCTTGCCAAACATTCATGACTTTTCCCCTTGCACAATCAGGGCCAGGACAAATGATGCCAGCAAAACAAACAGTAACTGCAGAAAAAGTTCCACTGTAAAGCCCTACGTTTATCACCATATTAGTGCAAATTCCTTATAATATACATGTTTGTATGCAATTTTGCCTAATATACACATTTTTGCAAAGCAATTAATGCAATGCATGTTTGTATGTTATTTTCACTAATATATGCATTTTTATGCACTTTACCCAAGACTATGTATCTTTGTACACATTAATGGGCTGGAGAATATTACTGCAAAATTCAGAGGTGTGAATATCAAACAACAGCTGCATTTCAAGTTTGCATGTTCTAATGGAAAGTGCATATTAGGAAGGCTCACCTTTCAATGTTAACTGAATCGAATTCTCCCCCCATCCCTAGTGACAACATGGGCTTATGCAGCCATGACTGTGTATTGAGTGTTGCTGTCCCTGCATGGCTAACGTGGGAGTGTATAGTGGCACATATCCTCATGACTGGTGAGTGACAGCAGGGTTACTTCTATGGGCATGTCTGTCAATGTTGCTACACTAATGTTTGTTTCTACTGCTACTGTTGCAGTGTTACATCTGCTACTGGGTGAGCATGGGACCACAGCTACATTATGCGGCCATTAGTCCTGACATAGAGGCTACTGAGCATTGCAGGACCGCAGGCTCAACCTGTCATTTGCCCCAAACTGCGGAAAACTATTTGCATTGTTCTTCCAGCTTAGTTGTGCACTTTCATGATACAGGGTTAAATATATTAGAAAAACTATTTTAACTTATTACATTCATATCTAACCCATTAGCCTTATTTTCTTTGCACCACCTTTAACTATAGCTGTACAGGTTCCACTGGGGAAACTGCACAATGAGATTTAATTATGAGACTGATATGAATATGATTTAAACTATTAAGTTCTTCGCTTTTTTAGAAAAAAACCTCTTTAAGATATTTTGTCTTTAAATCTTTTATCACCTGCAAAAAATAATTAAATGCAGATGTAACAGGTTAGGTTTGGATGCCAGGGTTCATTTCCTGTCTATGCTTTTTCAGACAACTTATTACACCTCCTCCTGAAGTGTAGGCAAAACAAAAATGGTGCTCATAAATCAACCTCCGGCTCTTCCTCCAGGCTATGTATGAAGCTGGTCCTTAAGTAGGAGGCAAAGCTTAATTCATTATTCACGAGTAGAACGTATAGACAACTTAACCAAATGACAACTGCATCTGAACCAACCATTTATTTGAAACTCTACTATGCAGTAAAAGACAAATCTAATCCACGAAGGCTGACTCTTGTTATTAAATTAGATTTCCTGCATGAAAGGCATCCTGTATTGGCATCCATTATTTGGAATCTTAGGGGGGGAAACAAAAACAAAAAAATCTCTTGTTGCTTTGTTTCAACAATGTCCGCATTGCAAAACTAAGCCAAGTTATTGTCAGCTGATGAAGGAAAGCCAAACCAGTTACCAAACCAAAGCCACATCATTTAACAATTTCAAATTTATATTCTGTAGGGAAATGTAAATGTTGGTTCTTGTTGGGTCATTTTAACAGTGGAAGTATCAATTCATTTAAGGACCATAAAAATCACCCTGATCTGAGTCGTCTTCTCATTAAAATTGCAGTTAACACAATTAAAGTGAAATATACATATTTATGGTTTCAGTCCTGCCATCCTGTATTTCATGAGTTCCCAAATTCAGAGGAAAAACACACACCTTTATTACTTCTAAGTATTAAAGGCAGGGAAGCCTAACATATAAAAGAAAAATACAAAACCTTTTTCCCCCTCCAACCCTGCCCCAAACTTATATCTAGATGCACTGAAATGATGATGCTTGCCAAGAATACATACCAGATCTACAATCAATATCTTGCCTATATTTAGCTTGTCTCTCAAGTATTTGGCAGTAATTGCAACCGAATTAAAAAAGCAGAACCCCCTGTGGAATAGAGAAGAACAGACATTTTACAAAGCACATCAGTCAGGAAAACAGTTATAAATAATGTTTAGGGCGTGTGTGTGTGTGTTTTAAAAAGCTATATGATCTCTGAGACCATAAAACTGCTTCTGGGAGTACCTCGAAAGCCTTTTCAGTCATCTGCTAACAATTAGAGCTCCTCAGAGACGTGTACAATGCAGGTGATTGCCAGTAACCCTAGCACTCCAAGATGGGCAATATTCCCTGGTACTTACATGGCTGTTGATTCTTCAGCATGATGGCCTGGGGGCCTTACAACAGCAAAACCATTCTGTAAGAACAAGATAGGTTTTCAATTACCAGATTTTAAAAGAAGAAGGGAAGAAATCTCTCATCTTTTCTGTGGAGCAAAGAGCAGCAAGCAAACAGGTTTGGAATGTATTAAAGGCTACTATGCACCTTTTTTTCTGACCCCATTACCCTTTCATAGAATTAGCTGGAACAATGCAAAGGATCTCAGCTGAGCTGTGCTTTATAGAGATGGGTTTGGTGTCGAGGCCTGGCATGGTTGGGTACCTTCATTATTTGTCCCCAAGATCTGGTATACTATTTATTTTTATTTATTTATTTATTTAGTAAATTTGTACACCACTCACTCCAAATTTCCAAAATAATCTAAGCAGGGAGCAATAAAATCACACAAAACAATATAGAAATTCGGAGCATTAAAAACAATCCAGCAATTGAATGAACTACTAATGCAAAAGCTGGTCACGTTTCAGGGACAGCCTGGTTAAATAAAAACATTTTAACAAGTGTAAAGGATAAAAAAAGGAGCTGCTTAATATGCCGCCTCTGAACATGGAGCTTCCACCTAGCTAGCATGGCTTATAGCCATTGGATAGACTGATTCTGCAATCTGAAGCTCCACATGGCTCCAAGGTAAAGGCAGAGCTCTGTACCAGCAGGAGTTGCTGCAAACACATCAGGGTTGGACTTAAACTTACAAAGCAATCATAACTCCCTGCAGCTGTCTCTGAAGCTCTGCAGAGTGAATGCTGCTTCTGCAGCCTGGCCGCTCATGGTGGCATATTAAACCTGATTCCTGTGATAGTTCCAGGTTGGTTCAGCAGTCAGGCCCAGACCAGACAAAATGCCGGCCAGCACTGACTGTGAGACCAGGTCAGGATCCTGTGGATACCAGACTGGCTGTCTCTCCCCCCTCAGAATACCCCATTTGGGGGCTTTCCACCATCAGGGATACCACGAGCGGGGCTTCTGCCCACTTGGTGAGTGGAAGGGGGAGGTCTACAATGATGGACTGACACTTGCATCACTCTACTGGCAGCAGCCAGTGGGAGGCTGGTAGACCTGACCGAAGTGAGGGGAGGAACACAGCCTGGCATAAGAGGGGCTAAGTATGACAGCCTAAATCATACTTAGCACAAAACCTCTGAAGTCAATGGGACTTAATTATGAGAAAACCTAAGTGTCATTGATTGCAGTAGGTCTACGCTAAGTATGACTCACTCTGGATCCAACTCAGTGTGCATGTGTTATAATTTTGTGACCTTGGTCAGAGTGGAGTATCTCAGCATGGGCAACAGAGGCTTCACTTGAGCTGTTAAATCTCTACTGTATTGCACAATGCAGGTGATTTTGTCATTCCTATCAGTCTCCAAGTGATGTCGATACCACAAGGTATCTCAGTTCTGTTTTGTGCACCTTTGCCTTTTGTTGCATACAGCAGTTTGCAAAGTCTGCTTCTGCCCATTGATCCCATAGAGAATAAATATTTTCCCTTCCATTGATGTCTAGGTTTGGTTACACGAGAGAAAAAGAGATGTCTCTTGGCAGAGATGGGACCATTCATTTATGCCAGAGTTCCAATTATGCACTGATCAAAGATGAGGGAGAAAACAACAAACCACATGTAAAATATGCAAACCTAACTGGGAAATGGGGAAACAGTCTTCATGGCAGAGTATGAGATTTAATGTGGGGTCTCTGTCAGCATGCATGCAGTTTGTTGTGCTATAAGGAAATGGCATGATTCAACCATTGTTCAACCAAGGCTGCAAGCATGGGGCCCCTGTGACTCCACCAATTGCTAGCTGTGTCCATGTTAAATCAATATAAGTAATGCATCACAAAGTACCAGCACAAACAACCCATTCTATCCAGAATGTTCACATGACAGAGAGGCTGGAAGAATATTAAATCCTGATGTGCCAAAATCTGTCCTCCAGTTTCTTCAAAGTTTTCTTTCTTGGCAAAAGAAGCTTCCAATTTTTTGCCTCATCATCAGGACCTTTTAGAATTTCAGCCAGTGTGGGGCTGAGCTTGCCTTATCATTGCAAGGTGGCCAAGGGTGGTGTGCTGTGTTTTTCTTTCCAGTAAACATTTCTCCAGCACTCTGCAGCCTTCCTGGCAGCCCGTGCTTCCTGATCCGGAAAAGCCACAAGGGAAGAGTTACCTCATGGCATTTTCCTCTGGACATTAATTGAAGCACAGGCACCCAGGAAGGCTGCAAAGCACAAATCACTGATGAGATGATTTGTAGAATGAAATAAAGGACACACAAGCACTTGTTGACTACCTCAAAAGTAAAGTAAACACATCAAAACCCCTACACCTCACCCACGACAATTTCGCTGAACTTTTATCTCCCCTTTGATCATTTTAAAATGCAATTTCTTTTCTTATTAAATGATTGAAAATGGGGGGGGATGCAGGAGAAATTTTCAGCTCAGAACTATGTTTAGTACAAAATTAAATGAAATGTAAATTGTGCAATGTATGAACCAGGTCAAAGCTATTTTAACTTCTTTTATTTACCCTCAATTGCTTGGGAAACACTGAATTTTCCATTTTGTGTGATGAGGATGACAAACCTTCACATACAAAAAAAGGTCATTGGGGAAATTAGAAAAAGAAGGATGATGGAAATTCCATATTTCACTAGACTATAAATCTAGCTTAGAAGGCTGCCAAAGCTTGCAACTTTACTGGATTTCCTAAGTCAGTTTATAACACACATTCTGGACATTTTATAGAAGGTTTTCATACAGAGCAGCCATCACAAGTTGTGATTTTCTACTGTTTCACTGCAATGCACCTCTTACAAAAAGTCTACGTTCCCACCATGAAACAAAGGAAAGACCTATAAATCTCTGCTAAATGACTACTGCCCAGAAACCCAGGGTAGGTAGAGACATGTAAACACTCTTTGCTGATAAGGAGTATACTGTTAACCAACACCTGATTATGCATCTCAGAATGAATGAGGATGGTTTTTTTTAACATGAGACAGCAACTACAAGTACAACTCATTCTGTCCATGTGTGCCTATCATCATAGTTAAAACCCAGATGCCAGTGTCTACCCTCAGATCCCCAGCCCCATTTACTTATCAGCATCTTACAAACACAGAGGAAGTATCATGTAGAGTTTCCTTCATTTTCTCTCACATACTCATTCATAATATATATGGCAATGACTTAAAAAATGCCCTAAACTTTTAGTAATGAATCTCCGGGGGGGGGGGGGAAGAGAAGTTTGACATTCATTTTCATGCTGCCGAGATCTTAGGATAGCCTTCCCCAACATTGGGTCCACAGATATTGTTCGAGTACAGCTGTGACCACTGGGCTGGCCATGTTGGCTTAGGAGTGACAGGGGTTGTAGTCCAACTGCATCTGAGGATCTTACAGCAGAGGGCTGCAGCTCAGAGGTAGACTGTCTGCTTGCATGCAGAAGACCCCAGGTTCAATCCCTGGTGTCTCCAAGTAGTGCTGGGAATGTCCCCTGCCTGAATCCTTGGAGAGCCACTGCAGTCAGTCTAGACAATACTGAGTTTGATGGACCAATGACTTATACAACAGCTTCCTGTGTTCATGGGCCAGAGAATACATTCATGAAGTTTCATATAGATGCAGAAATAAACATGTAAGTATGCTGTTGGAGTTCATGGTATTCTTTCAGCAGCAAACTGAAAAGTTCATTTACTCTTCATCTGTTTAGGAAGGCATTGAGAGATACCTGATTTCTTTAGTTTTTTATGTTTTTACCTATACAATGAATTAGTCACCTGATGACAACAGTTCTCTAGGTGATGCACAAAATAAAAACAATTAAAATCACAAATTAAGCAGCAAGAAATAAGGCTCAAATAAAATGAAAACAAATCACTTTTTAAAAGTTCAAGAGATAAAAACATTGCATCAGTGATCAATTGGGCCAAAAAAGAATAAACTTCTCAGGTTTTTTTAAAAAAAGACATACTAAAGCCACAGCATAATATAAAGTTTAAAAGGCATGAGGAAATAGAAAGGGAGCCAAGATGACATTAAAGTAAGTGCCAGGCTAGTAGGCTGTTTTGGTTCTCATACTGTTTCAAAAAGTATGAATTTGATAGATTCAGCTTGAAATGTGCACTGAATCACATTTCTCACTCATCCCTACACGCAAGTCACTATGGGAATACATTCCACAACTGAGGGGTCACCACTGAAAAGGCCCTTTCACTCATAGCCACCCCACCATATCTCAGTTGATGACAGCATTTAAAGAAGGGGTTCAGTTCATGATCTCAAGGTTTAAATACATATGGAAAGAGGTCCCAGGCCATGAAAGGTTTTAAGAGCAACCAAGGGTGGTTGGCAATGGGGGGAGCTACTCCGCATCCGGGCTGCCATCAGCGTCATTACCAGAAGAGAAATGGAGAAGGGTGAGGCAATAGAGAGGATGGCATGGTGCATTTTGAACCAGGCCTAGAAACAGACAGGGAGCCAATGAAGCTCATACAGTACTGGCAAAATATATTAGCTTGATCAACTATCCTTCAGATCCCTTGAATGGCTGGAAAAGCAGGTAAAGCTCTCTGGACCCAGGACAGTGACAAAAAAGTGTCCGTGCCTCTTCCTCCAGGCTATTGCTGCTGTGCTTATTATATTAGGGCGGATTGCTCATGGTGGGTGCAGGGAAGGGCACAGGAAAAGAGGGGCCCTCACATGCTGGCTCTGGGTGGCTGCCTTCCTTTCCCCCCTTTCCTTTTTGTTTCCCTTCTTTCTTTCCTTTTCCTCCCTCAGAAGGAAGCAGAGAGGATGAGGCACTGCCTAGGTGAACCTGAAGTGGGATAACGTGGGGCAGGTGTCCGAGGAGTGAATAGGACATGCCCCCCCAATGTGCACTGATGTTGTGCTGGCTTAATATGTTCATAATGGTCAGTCCCCTCAATACTCTTGTCATCATATTCTGCAACAACTGAACTTTCCAGACTGTTTTTTTTTTGTCTGGATTGAGCTTAGGTTTATTGGCTATCATCCAATCCATCCTCCTCAGCCAAGCACTGATTTAGCACCTCCACCACCTCAAATGGCTTTTTGCAAAAGAGAAAAAGAGTTCCATGTCATCAGCCTATTGGTGATGCTGCACTCTAAATCCTTGGAAGATCTCACTCAGTGATTTCATGTAGATATTGCAGCATGGGGGACAGAATAGAATCCTGCAGGACCCAAAAATATAAATGCCAGTGCAGAGATGCCCCAGGAATACCTTGTGGAAACAGCCATCCAGGTGTGAGTAGAAGTAATGGAAAGTAGTGTAGCCCACATCAGTTCAGACAGCTGCTCCATAAGGATATCACTGCTTATAGTACTGAAAGCCAATGAGAAGTCCAGAAGAAGCAACAGGGCCACATACACCTTGTCTTTATTCTAGCAAAGGTCACCACATGGTGACCAAGGCAGTTTCAATGCCCAGCCCCAAACCTCAAATGAAAGGGATCTAGAAAATTAGTTTAACTAAATAGCAACTAGAATTGATTGGCGATTGCTTGCTCAAGCACCTTGCCCAAGAAGGAAATGCTGGCTACCCACTTAGACTTGTTAAAAACCTCTAGATCCAGAGAAGGTGTTTTTTAATTCCTGCCTTTTTTAAGGAGACTAGGACCACTCCCCCTCTTAATGAGGAATTTGCTACCTCCTGAACCCAGCCAGTCATCCCATTTCTCCTAAATAACCCTCTGAATTCTGGGTTCTCTCTCCTTTCCACAGCATGATTTGGGATTCAACAGGAGGCAGTTAATATAAAACAACTTTTGGAGTGGAGTCTGTTTTGCTTAGAACCTCGATAATTGTCATTTGGGGCAATGGGGTTAATGTTTGCATTTCTCCTGTGTGAGTGCTTCAAGCAATTGTGACTGAAGCAAATAGCTTGGTCACTTGCTTGACTCGGTTTACTGCAGTGTACTTGCTCTTAGCTTATGACACACTACTTCCTGTATTGCATAGATCAATGTATGGAAGGCTGGTAGACGGATGGCCATGCCTTAGAGCAGAGGGCTGTCCTAGGTGGCCTTTTGGTCTCTTCTGCCTCACATGGCATTTTCTGCCCCTGCAGCAAGCCACCCACAATTGTATAGAGAATGTTGGGAGGCCCATTTTTTACTCAGCCCTGCTGCTTTCCAAATGAGAGTTTGGGCTATCTCAAGATCATCTTAAGAGTTTGGGGCAGGGTGGCTATAGTGTGACCCCAGTACTAAATTACATTGAGGGCACAAAATTTCTACCCACAGCAAATGATTAATCATTGATAAGCACTTATGCCAGTGTTCAGAAATCAGCAGTTGACAATTTCTCTAAAAAGTCTGATGCTTCTGTGGTTCCTAGCTCTGCGCAAAATTGTTCCGTATTAGCAGGAGGAAATGTGAATTCATTTATTTGGGCAATACTAAATACCAGACAGTGATCTCAGAACAGTGGGTGAAGGTCAGACAGAAATGCAAAAATATACCCCAGAGATAGACAGTCTAACATGGACTGATACGATGAAAATGTAGCCAACACACATAAATTCAAAGCATTTTTACACAGACTCTTGTTTATACTAGGATACAGACACCATTATACGTCGACAGAAGGTTAGACTGACTGACAGAAATGAACATTAGAGGAGAGATTCATGTCTTTGTCGTTATAAGCTTGATTTTGTGTGTGTAGGTTTTAAACTTCAGGATATGACTGAGTAGAAATGCATCAAACTTGGTCTAAAGTCTAGAAATGCTTAAAACAGAAATGACAAATCAGCAGTATATCAGCAGTCTACAACCGGGTGGGGGGATCACTCTTTCATCTCATATCACTGGCCTATTGGAAAGGACAATGAAAGCTCAGTCTCCTCATTTATAATGTATCACTCAGTTACACGCTAAATATATGACAGGTTGTTTATTTTCCAAAGGGTATGAATCCCATACACCATCTTCCTTTTCCTCATTGGTATGTTGTTCAGGAATTTCCAGATAATGAGAGCAGAAGTCTTCAGAACACACTCCAAAAGCCTGATAGAGAAGCAATGACTGCCTGCCTGGTGACTTGCAATCACCGTGGCCAACTAGCAAGGCTTTAAAAATTGCTGGAAGCCATCTTAGACCTCTTTGCCAGGGCCACCATGAAAAGGAAAAAAGCCATTGGCTCAAGCCACAAGTCAGGTTTAGGTTGCATATCAGGAAGTATCTTCTAATCATGGTTAATCAAGGAAATAACCTGACCATCAATGACAGTTTTAAAGAAGAGTTTGGTGCTAATTGATGTAAGACTAGAGAATTCTATTATTGTAGTGAGTTGGCCCAGATAACCCCAAAGCTATGTTTATATTATTTTAATCATAAGCTTGGTGCCACACACTATTGACTGAGCATCAATGATCTTACTGCTTGCTTTTAAGTGCCTTAAGATTTATTCACACATTCCCTATTTTTTCACTCTAATATACATATTCTAAAAACAACAGCAACAAAACCAACAGCTGAATAAACTTGCAAAGGATTTTTTTTCATTTTTCATTTTCTTTGTAGTTGTGACCCATTTGTGCCTCTAAGCCAAACTATGAAATCGGGAAACACGGATGTTTCTCCTTCTCCTGAGGAATCAGAGTTTGCTATTGGACTTGATGAGATCTTGTCATTGGATGAAAGCAACACTGAGGTTTAGCGAATGTCCACTAGTGACAGGGCCTTTTCAGTATAGGTGCCATTATTCTGGAATAACCTACCATCTGGCAAAAACACTGGAGGCTTTTAGTAATGGATGATGACTTCGATTTGATTATCTTCAGTTGTTGTTCACTGCTTCTGTTTAATATGGAGTTGTCATTTGTATGGATGGTCTTAGATTGCTTTAGTTGTTGTTAGCCACCTTGGGGGTTTTTCATACAAGAAAGGTAGGGTATACATTTTATAAAACCGAGAACAATGTTTTTAAAATAAATGTGTAAATTTCATTGATTACAATAGGACTGATATATGTGTAGGACGCTAGCTGGATTTCAGCGGTTCATGTTGTGCATTTCATTGATTATTATTAGGGATGGGATTCCCACCAGCAGCATTGCCCCACAGAGAAAAGCCTCCCCAGCAGAGCCAGACCACAGAGGAGGAGGAAGTACAGGAAGAGGAGGCACCACACCATGGGGGCAAGCAACTGGCTGCAGGCTGCAACGAGCAAATATCCACTTTTCTGACCCTCCACGGCTGGAATTAAGCAGATTTTCACCCACCCTAGCCTGCAGCCTATTGCTTGCCTCCTCTTCCTGGCCTTGCTCAGGGCGGCTTTTTCCCCTGGCAGCCACTATATCCTTCCACCTGGGGGGAGGCTTCTCTCCAGCCTCCCCCCTCTCCATGATGTCAGGGGTGATCAGGACAGATCAGAGTGGTGGTGGTGGTGGGGAATTCTGTCCCAAATTATTATACATATGTGGGAGATACTCTGGAAGAAAAACCCAACTTCTCTGAAACAAAATATTATGTTCACAGAAGTATAATCATTAACTGAATTATTTTATGTTAGTGAAGCAATAACATTATTACACAACACTCTTCCATGCAAATCAGCTGGTGCCCAAGTTTAAACATTGTCGGAAACAGCACACAAATTGTTTGGCAAGTTTTTTCCATCTCATGGAGTTTATAGTACATGCTCTACAGACTGACAAGGAAGAGTGATTCATAACATCTTAAAAAGTCCATCTGCCAGGCTATAGATAAGATTCAGAGACATGGTAAATTTGTGGTCTGCTGTCCCTTGATTTCAATGACCAATGTCTCAAGCTGGGGGCAACCTGTCTCTGTCATCCAGACTTGCATTTAATGTGCTCTTCTGTTGGTTACTCAGTGGCAAGGGAAAGACACACACCTCTGTCCCTGTTCTTATTTTGTAGCTATTAGTTCTTTTTCCCACAGTGGCTGAACCAGCATGGATGGTTCTCATCCCTTTCTCAATCACATGTTACCCATACCATATAAAAAAAGAGTATATGAAAGGAATTCTGCTTTATATCCTTTCTCGGGGTGGGGGAGGTAGCCACACCAGCTCTCTATAAGACATCAGAGTTCCCACAGTTCCCTAGGAAGACAGATTGATCGTTAAACCACTCTGGGAACTGTAGCTCTGTGAGGGGAACTGGAGTCTCCTAACAACTGTCAGCACCCTTCACAAACCACAGTTCCCAGGATTCTTTGGGGAAGTGGTAAAGTGGTATGTATAGTGCAGATCAGGCTTCCGTCTTGGTAGATACCATGTCCACATTGAAAAGGTGGAGTCTGACTTAACCTGTTAGGTGTATATCATACTTTATTTATTTACAATTAAAGTTGTGACTCAAAATTAATCCCAAGTATTGTATCCATGCTTTAGTTCTGGGGGTGGGGTACAGGCAATTTCTTAGTGAAATTGCTGATAGAAAAAAAAACACCTTTCTCCCCATTATTCTGGAAGCCTTTAAGACTGATGGATATTTTGGGACCTCTGCTCTGTGTATTTGACTTTTATGGCAAAGGCCTTGGGTAACATCAAACATATAAACTTACTTGAAATAGCAATTTTGTGTTTCATTCATGTTACCCAGAAATAGCAAACAGACAGCAGAGAAACAATGAATGGATACAGAAAAAATCATTTTGATACTGATCAGTCCTGACATATCAAAAGGAACCATCCCAGGAAAGCCTACACTTTTAGTTTCCAAGGATATTCATTTCAAACTATTTTAATTCAGTTAAATAATCTCTAACTACCAAGAGGGCAATTCTCTACACACCATCGTAAAACGGCTCTGAAGGGTCTTGTGCTTGTTTTGGTTGGGTGCAAATGGATGCTTGAGATAATGTCAGAACGTATCATCCTGGAATTGATTTCTCTCCATGCACCAACCCACCCCAGTTAGGTTCTGCTCTCAGCTAGTGGAATTTTATAATAGAATTTTGGAATTTACAGGAGAGATCAAGGAGCCTCCACCACATTTTAGAACCTGTAAAATTAGCATTTTTTGAGCAACCGAAAAGACGACTGTACACATGGACATCACCAAATTATCAATATAGGAATCAAATTGATTATATAATTTGTAACAGAAGATGGAGAAGTTCCATACTTTCTGCGAAAACAAGACCAGGAGCAGACTGCAGTACAGATCATGAACTGGTTGTATCGAAAATCAGAGTAAAGCTAAAGAAGAACCAAAACAAAGCACTCATAATGCAAAAATACAATTTAAATAACACCCCAGAAGAATATAAAGATCAAATAAGGAACAGATTTGAGGCTTTAAACTTAGTTGACAGAGAACCAGAAAAACTATTGACTGAAGTCAGAGCCATTATCAGGGAAGAATGCAAAAAGACAATACTTCTAGTTAAAAAGAGAGAAAGACCTCAATGGATGACTGACAAAACTCTTAAAATGGTTAAAGAGAGAACGGAAGCAAAAGGAGATAGACACACTGTTAGAACCCTAAATGCAACAATGCAATGACTAGTACTTAGGGACAAAGAGAACTATTATAATAGTTATTGTATAGAAATAGAAGAGGACAACAAAAAGGGTAAAACAAGAGCCCTATTCCAAAAGATTAGAGAAATGAAAGGGAAATTTAAACCAAGGGTAGGGATGTTGAATAATCAACAGGGGAACACACTCACTGACCGAAATGAAATAAAAGGAAGATGGAAGCAATACACTGAAGAACTCTATAAAAGAGATGCAAGGATGATAGAATCATTCATGGAGGAACCGTATGATGAAGAACCAGACATTTTAGAATGTGAAGTGAAAGCAGCTCTTAAAATACTTGGAAGAAACAAGTCACCAGGAACAGATGGCATACCAATAGAGTTGCTGCTACAAGCTACTGAATCTGTCCAAATTTTGATAAAAATTTGTCAAGAAATATGGAAAACTAAAAATGGCCCACAGACTGGAAAAGTTCAATTTACATCCCAGTTCCCAAGAAAGGAGATCCCAGGAACTACAATAAATATACTATTGCCTTAATATCCCATACAAGTAAAGTAATGCTCAAGATTCTACCACAAAGGCACTTACCATATATGGAGCGAGAAATGCCAGATTTCCAAGCTGGATTTAGAAAGGGAAGAGGTACCAGAGATGATATCGCAAACATATGTTGGATAATGGAACGGACCAAGGAATTTTGGAAAGAAATCACTCTGTGCTTTATAGATTACAGCAAAGCCTTTGATTGTGTAGATCATGAAAAACTATGGAATGCTTTAAAGAAATGGAGGTGCCACAGCATCTGATTGTCCTGATGTGCAGCCTATACTCTGGACAAGAGGCTACTGTAAAGACAGAATATGGAGAAACCTATTGGTTCCCAATTGGAAAGGGTGTGAGACAGGGATGTATTTTATCACCCTACTTGTTTATTCTACACACAGAACATATATGGAAAGCAGGATTGGATCAAGATGAAGGAGGTGTGAAAATTGGCCCGGCCTCCAAGAGGTCTTCTGTATCTTTAAAAGTTGTGCAGGGGGAAGGGAGAATTCCACCTAGTGGTTTTTCCCATTACAGTGTTGCAAGAACACCTGCATTTGGCTGACTTTCTCTTCTCCTAAAGATACAGGATCAGTCTCAGGCCCTGAACCTGGCAACCCTACATGAGTTACATGTCTGAGGGAAGGTCAGGATGAAAAGAAGGAACATACAAAGAATTAACAAGCCTCCAAAGCGCCTTAATTTCTTCCAGTGGAAATGGCTACTCACCAGATTTACTGAAAGTGGATTTTTATGTTACACACCTCTTTCACATCAAATGAAGACAGAATATCTATGTACACCTGACAAAGGTTGGGGAGCACATACTACATATTGATTCAATGGTGCAAGTTTCTACAGTAACATTTTTTTCATGAGTTCTGCCACTGAAATTTGTCAAAATTTAAATTTGATTCTGCTGTTAAGATTCTGCTAATTCAGAACACTGCTCTGACATTTCTGGCAACATGACCCCAATCTGCCATGCTTTTAGTGAAACTGTACATCTGTACATGAACAATAAAGTTTTCTTTCTTTTAATGCTTCTTATTTATGATCATTGTGCATTCTCGTAATATCTGCAGTAATGGACAGCATGGTGGGGCACTGCTGTCCACATGACCTTCTGTTGGTTGTGTTGCTGCTGTTTACCAGGAGGCAGAGGAGGAGGGAGAGTCAGCAGTGAGGTCAGCACATTGCCAATGCCAAAGCCACCACACTGTCTGCTACTGAATATCTGCATTTTCAGCAAAGTTCAAAACTTTTATGTCAAATTATCTCTGTAATCTTGTGAATGGTATGAAAGATGAACTTCAAATAGGAATTTTTAAAGATATGGATATATCTGATCTAGCATTCTTAAGCATTAACCCCCCTCCCATACTGCCATGTTATTTTGATAAATGAGAATTGTATGCACAACCAAACATTAATGCACAATAATCAATCTGCCAAATTCCAATGCAAACTCACAAATTCTGGAGAAAATTCATTGTAAGGTACCAGATGGCTGAAACTCTGGGGTGGGGAGTGGGTGGATTAATGGAGTACCAAAGCCCACTAGGAAACAAGATCTGAAAATCTCCTTTAGGCTTCATGTCTTACTAGCAATCCTGTCAAGAAAGGTTAGTAGACACCACATCATACAGGGTGAGAATGGAATGAAAGGAAAAGAAATCTACACCACTGCACATCTCATCATTTATCATTGCAGGGGTGCTTACATTGCAGGGATCTAGGGCTCTGCTTAAAATTTAGAGTAATATGCCAAGTATCGATGAACTGCACCTACATAATAATAGAAAAAGCTTGGTTTTGATGGATGATTTCACCCTTTTCTATATGTGGGAAATTTTTCATGTTTAGATTCCACAGGAAGAGGTGAAATTTTCCTTACAAAAGAAGTAATTTACTATCTCCCCTTAAAATAAGATTCAAGTAGGCTGTCTTGTTTTACAGTTTCACAGCTGGTACTTTGTCCATTAGCCAGGAACAATAAAAGACCAAATAGTTCACAAGGGATTTCAAGCGGAATGAAGAGATGTTTAGCTACAGATTCAGTGTTTCAATCAGATTTCCCCGCTTTTGGTCAGTTATCAAGTTATGTTGCTGTTCTGAGACTTCTATAAGATGGGAGGACATAAGGTTGTTGTTTTTTAATAAAAGAAGTTAAAACCTATTTCCAGGTCACAGTGTGGAATCTGGTATATCTGGATAGGAAGTCCAGTAGTGGGAATAGCCTAGAATTTGATAAACTGGCACGTTATTCAGCTACACCATGTGTGTCCTGTCTCTCTCCCTCATCATGTGAGAAGGGTGTCTGCACTGGGCTATGTCTCTGCCCATTCTCACTACAAATGGCTGTTTCTTACGTATTTATCTGCTGAGCACTGGTATCTGCCCCACTCCTCCAAAGATGAACGATGCTTCCAGGAAGCATCCACACAGTCATTAAGGCCACCATACATTTATCCACTATTATTCCACTTTAAACAGTTATGGCTTCCCTCAAAGAATCCTGGAAAGGGTAGTTTGTGAATTGTCAGACTGGTTTAACAGTCAGAACCTCTTCCTTGAGAACTCTAGGAATTGTAGTTCTGTGAGGGGAATAACAGTTTCCTAATTATCCTAACCTTTCACCAACTATACTTTCCTGGATTCTTTACGGAAAGCCATGACTGGAATAATAGTGGAATAAATGCACGTTGGGAATGTGGGCTAACAAACATTAGCAAAGGCCTGGACGACTCACTCATAGATAGCAATCAGGCCAATCAAACTCACAACAGTTTGGGAATAAACTGCATAAACATTTTGAAATAAAATGTTGGTATCAGAAACCTGGCTGTTGGTATTTATAGTCTGATAACATAAAAGATTATGTTTTAGCTAGGGAAGGGGATTTTCATTATCCATGTTTCCTGGTTTTGTGTTTGTAGTAGTAGTAACAGCAGCAGCAGTAACAAATACTCATCTGTCATAAATTGTATCAAATATAAAGTCTCATAGTCCTTATCCGGAGAACACAGACATGAAAAAACTCTAAATGACATACTAAATATGAAATATAAGCCAAATTCATCCAGATGTACTTCTAAGTGTTATGGACAGGAATCCCTGCTCTCTTTCTTCACATACCCAAACCATTGGCAGTAATTCTTGTGCACAGCATAGCTGTGCCACACAGGGCTGAGATGCTCAGGTGTACCAGCATCCAAACCAGGTCCCACCAACTGCACAAAGGACACTGAAATCTGTGAACTGCCCATAGTGGTTGGTGGGTCAATAAACAGAAAGGAGAAGAGTTGATAAAGCAACTCGTGTAAGGGAGGGTAGCCTGGCACTTGAGAGGAAAAAGACTTTTAGGAAGCTGCTTTGCACCAATTCAGACTATTGGTCCATTAGCTCAGTTAGGGATGGGCAAATCTGCCAATTTCTGTTTTTGTTAGCCTTTCATTTTTCCTGTCTTAAGTTCACTTCTCCACATTTTCACATCACTTTGTAATTTTTTTTTAAGTCCTCCTGAAAATTCATCGCAATTTAATGTGAATTTATCCTAATGTACATGTTTTTATGCAATTTTGTCTAACATACAAAATTTTGCAAAGCTATTTTCTCTAAAATGTAAGCATGTTATATTATTTTTGCCAATATATGCATTTTTATGCACACTTTACCCTAGTATATCATTTTTGTACACATGACTTGGCTGGAGAACTGCACTGCAAACTTCAGAGAAGTGCAATTTTTGATGTGTGGCTGTGTTTCAGTTCACGTATTGTTTCAGAAAGTGTGAAGGTAGGTTAGCCTTTAAATGCAAAGCGAATAATATTCCTCCCTCATACCAAAGCCCAGCTGACTGTTATTGGCAGTGGGTCTCCAGATTTCAATGAGGGAAGATTCCAAAGCATACTGGAAATGGTGAGTATTAAACCTAGGACTTTTTGCATGCAAATCATGTGCCCGAGCTTTGGCTCTTCCCTTTCACTGCTTACAAGCCCCTCATTCCATGTGTATGTATACCTGCGACTGAAGATAACACTTCATGTATCTGATAAAGTGCATGCCATAATAAACCTATTAGTCTTGAAGGCACCACAGGGCTCTTCATTGTTCTGGTTGTGGGCATAGCATAAAATGCAAACATGTATATTGGAAGGATATAAGAGGAGATGATAGCTGGTGAGCTTACATATAGCAGAGAGAACAACAGAGGAAATGAGAGGCAAGAAATCTTTGAGCTGGTTTCATTTAAAAAAAACACTGTGTGCTTGTTCACCACATAAACTAATCCCTATTTGATTCCTAGTGTGTGTTTTTCATACACCCAAGGTATTATGAGTGGGAAGGAGAGAAATGTCTTCCACTCTTTGAAGAGAGACATTAGGTGTAAACTGGTGAATCTGTATTAGTGGTTGTGAGGACAGGATGAGAGGGTGGTAATTGTTCTAAAGAAATATGTTAATTTGGGATAAAAGTGTGTCATCTTGTGGCTATCCTTTTCCAACCTTGCCTGATGACTCTGAAGACAAATAAAGAGTGATTTACAGTCCTGGAGTCCCACAGTATTTTAACCACACAATGTTTTCAAATTGTAATGCATTTGGTATTCTGCTGTAACTGTGTGTGTGACCTTGATCTGCAGGATTCAGTTCCAGGCAAACACTCCATTTAGAATCTTTTAAATCTTCTTCTTAAAATAAACTGCAAATGAATATGGGTGGGGAAAAAACCCATCCATGTACTATTTGTTGCTTTACTGCAGCTACTTCAGTGGCCGTTGAAAAAGTAGATTGATTGACAACTTTGCTCTTCATTACACAGAGATAAACAGTAAAGAGTAAATCCACAATGTGAAAGACCCCATAAATCCAGGGAGATAAGCAATAAAGGTCCTGCAGCAAATCCTGGTGGTGTCAACTGCACATTAAGCATGTCTGGTTTGTCTTATCTCGGCCAGCTTTAAATTCTGAGATAATATATATATATATATATATATAAATATATATTCATCTTCCCAATTACACTTTTTAAGCAGAAAAGATGGAAATCTGCATTTCTTCAGTTTGAGCATGCAAGTCAGTTTGTACAGGATGTTTCCTACAAATTGGTACAAAATATGGCAGCTAGGTTATTGAATGAAACTAGTCATGTTGAATCATATTTCACCAATGCTAAAATGGCTGCATGGGCTTTTTGTGTGTTTCCAGGTAAAATTCAACGTGCTGGTGTTTTTTATGGCTTCGGGCATGGGTATCTAAAGGACTGTCTGTACTTATATGGAGCTGCCTCGACGTTGAGATCTTCCACAGAGGTATTTATGCGGGTCCCCTGTCAGCAGAGATAAGATGAACTATCGGCAATAGGATCTTCTCAGTGGTAGCACCACTCCCTAGTAATGGAACTCCCAAGGTTGTTCACCTAGTCCCAGACCTGTTAAGTTTTAGACACCAGGTTAAAATGCTTTATGTGCCCATGCTTTTAACTTAATAGTGATTGAGTGTTTATTGCTGCTGTTATGTTTTATTGTGATTCTTTGCATTTTATGCTGGTTTTATTGAGTTGCATCTGACTAAGTCAAGCTCATGGCCGACCCATTAAGTCCATTGATTTCAATAGGTCTACTTGGAGTATGAATTTGTTGGAGGCAACCCCATCCTGCCTTCTGCTATTTATTGTTTTGTCTTTTTAGTTTGATTTTATGTTGTTTAGCATTGTTGTTGTTGTTTTTAACCCTGAGACACTCCTTGAGAAACTTAAGAAACTGAAAAGCAGGAAACAAGTTCTCTGAATAAACAAAGAATAAATAAGCAAATGTGTAGTGGCCATGGCTGCATTAAAAAAAACTTAAGCATGGTAGTTTGAAAGGTGTGGAAAGTAAGAAATATAGAGGGCCTCTGAAAAGCAGTAATGTATTATTCTACATGTGCATACTTAAAGTTGTCAAGGCCCTGTATAGCTTTTAGTGAAGAGATAGTTACCATGTTTCTGCAACCATGGAGAATAAAGGTTGTGGTGATGATAGCTATACCTTTTAGGTGGTGGCTCCAGATTATCAGTTTTCCACAGAGAGTGTCTCCATGCTTTATTTTCTCAAGCAGCCATCATTTTGCAAATGTTCAGATGAAACCACCCACAGTTAGCTAACTTTTAGTGATGGGTTACAATGTAAACCACTATATACCATTTAAATAATGTGGGTTTTTAATATTTGTACTTTATAATCTTCATAATAACCCTATGAGACTCATTGTTCTTCACATTTTACAGATGGGGGATTGAATCAGAGGTGTGGTTACTTCCTCAAGGCAAGAACACACACAAGAAATATAACCATGCTCAAGTCCTATTGAAATAACTGAGATCCCACTCACACCATACATTCATTTCACTATTATTCCACTTTAAACAGTCATGGCTTCCCCCAAAGAATCCTTTTTTTTTTACAATAATTTTTATTCAAATTTTCATAAAACATAGAAAACAAAATCATAAAACATTCAAAGACAAAAAACAAAACAAAACAAAAATGATTAAACAAAAAAATAAAATAAAATAAAATGTTGACTTCCCATTTGTCACATATCAAATCAGTTATAGGTCTACAATATATTACAATCCTGTCTCTTAAATCATATTATAAAATCACTTTCCTCCAGTAGTTATCTTAATTAATCATCAAATCTCATAAACATTACTTTATTCTTTCCACAAAAAGTCAAAGAGAGGTTTCAATTCTTTAGCTTCCCCCAAAGAATCCTGAGGAGCATAGTTTATGAAAGGTGCTGACAGTTGTTAAGAAACTCCTATTGCGGTCAATGGGTGAAATAATACGCAGACAACAGCAGCTATGGTTGAATAAAGGGCCACTTTATTAAATTCAACAAAACTTTAAAGCGACCTGCAGAGGTGAAACCTAAGTGCGGGAACTAACTATAGGCAATCATCTTGCCCTACAGCTCTCGGGCGACCAGCCCCTGCTGGAGCCAAGGGCAAGCCCCTTTTGCTTACCCCTGCCCCGGCCACACCTTGTAGGTGAGTAGGGAGGCCTTCCCACGTCACCAACCCCCCGGGGCCGTAGAACCCTCGGGTGGATGAGGTAAGTTGGCCCCAAAAGCAGCCCATACCCTGTCTTCGGGCCGTAAAACCCCGAGAGACAGGCATCTGGAACCACCCTTCACCTCCAATGGTGCCTAAGGGGGCCACCTAGCTGTCATTACTAATTTCCCCTCCCGCACTTTACCGAACCCATATGCCAAAACATGTCCCCATTAATATTTTGATTTGAACCAAATTAGCCAAAATAAACCTATTGATCACGACACCCCCTAACCCATTTCCCTCCATCCCCAAAAGTGTGGAGTAGGCAAAAAACCTGTCTGCCAACAAGGGTGGTCAGGATAAAAATTCCTACTCGGCCCCGAAGCGACCATGGGCACACCGTAAAAGAGGGAGGGCGTCGCGGGCGTCGCGAGCCAAGAGGAGGTCGGAGGGGGCGGTGCGGGCTTAAATAGGCCCATTGGCTCTGCCCCCTCCATGCAGCATGCCGTGCGTCATCTCGGTGCGATGCGCAACGTTGCCCTTACCTCCAATGGCTTCTGCGGCTTCATCCTGGGCCGCAATTGCGCTGCCGCCTCCCAGGGCTTCCAGGTAAGCGGAGCTACATTTCTTTTCACAGAGCAACAATTTCCAGAATGGTTTAACAGTCAGCCCCTCTTCCCAGAAAACTCTGAGGACAGCCATGACTGTTTAAAGTAGAATAGTACTGGAATAAATGTGTGGTGTGAATGTGGCCTGAGATTTAAGTGTGCATAGTTTAATATGTTTTGCTGGATGGTGTCCAAGTCCATGGTAGCCATAGAGCCCAGATTCCTCAGGTCCAACACTTGATAGAATACTACACCATTATTTTTCAAGCATAATATTCAGGACGTCTGAATGATCTTAGCATTCAGTGTTTCAGTTATTATAAGCACAAATCTATTTGACTGAATGAGAACATTAAAGGTCTGAACTGTAGGCATGATGTTTCTTGTGGCAGACATGTGGCTATTGCTGAAAGGATCAGCCCTTTGTCTCTTCCTAGCCCTTGGCAATAGCAGGTAGTGCAAAATATATGTCACATTATAGTGCTGCAACCATTTATTTATTAATTTTATAATGTTATACCCTTCCAACTTTCCAAGGAACTGAACTTCATTGGCTCCTGCTTGCAGGAGCAAGAAAACTCACAGCAAGGTGACAATACTGTTACGCATTTTGCATTACCAGATTTCACCAGGTAGGAGAAGATAAGATGTAGGGTGCTGTTCTTGGTTACAGCAACACCTCTCTCACACAATTTCTCATTCTCATGTTAGAATAACTGGACAATAGGCCTAAAGGATTTTTGAAGACTAGAAGTTCATTCTGCTGAGGGCTCCATTCCCACAGGATTAATTTGCCTGGGGATGCTTACTGGAGGGGAACAGGGTCACAGCCAAAGGTAGGTGAGCCCACCCTCTTTTTCTCTCTTTTTCTGCCACCTTTCCCACCATTCTTTCTTCTCCTTGCTGCCCACATGAAATTAAGACACGGGTCATATAAAATTGGGACAAGGCCTGCAGGTGGCTCACCTATATTCTGGATTGTATTTCACCCTGCAACTTCCTTTCAGTAGGGTGGGTAGGACTTGTTCCTTTTAAATATCTTTTTGGATGATTATTTTAGTTTTAGTTTATTGCTCTTTTTATATCTGATTTGAATGCCTTTGTTATTTCCACCTGTGTGCAAAATGGTGACTAATACATACTAACAACAACAACAAAATCCTCTACTTTAACCTACATAAGCTGCTGCTGATAAAAAGGGAAGGAAAAATTACTGAAACTTAGGACTTTTAGGGTGTGTGTGTAGATAATTTCAAATGAATCAGCAAGTGGGTAAAACTCCTGTGTGAACTACCTCAAACAGCACAGAGTCCTATAAATGTGAGGCATGGGAGCATAATACTTATGCCTCAGATTTTTGAGGTAAACTCCCTTGGCTTAGGGCTTCAAAGCAATTAACTCTCTGCTCCTGGCCCTCCCTTGCTAGCACACTAACTGTGCTGAGGGACATCTGACTGCCTCATGACCTCCCCAGCCTAGAGTCATTGAGTGGGGGTAAGCAGGCTAGTCCTTAAGCAGGGCTCCTGTCCCCTCCCTCAACCCTTGTGGCACAGATGGGCAGGTATGAGGAAGCACCCTTTCATCTCCAAGAAGGTACCTCAAAGTGTGAACTCCCAATGTCCCCCCTTCATTCCCAGTTCATCTAACCCCACACTGCATCGGCCCTAAATAATCACCTGACATAAAATGAAACTGTGAACATGTGAGATTTCTCATTTAATTCCAGTTTAGATTAAGGCAGAACATATCACTGGTTGTCAAATCTGAACTGTGACCATAGACTTCAGTCAATGGGTAAAATCCATCATTAATTCACCTAAAAAACATTTTATTGATGGTGTGGGTGCTTTCACACTGTACTCTATTCCGTTATTCTGTCAGTTTCTTACCTGGTAATTTGCACATTGTATTTGACCTTTCACATGATGTACCAGCTAGCTACAGAATTCTGGTGGAATGCACTGTAAGTTTCGTTTGAATTTCCATGAGAAATGATACCAGAAATAATCAGTTAGCAAGGCTGGGAACACAGAAAATTGCAGGAGTTTTTTGCTAGCTGCAGCCACTTACATGACAGGCATCCCGGCATGCAATGTGTTCCCACCCTTTTCTGGGAATTTTTGCGGCACTGCTGAGAGCTAGTTTGCCTCAGGGTTTTCCTCTCTCCCCTGTTTCCCTCAGGCTGCCTCCCCTGCTTCATGGAGCAGCAGCACAAGGCTTCTCTTTTTCAACCACTGTGCCTGCCCTTGTGAGTAGCAGCACGGCACCCATCATTTTGAGTGGTAGCGTGGCTGCTGACTTTTTGCTTTCCTACTGCTTTTGCTGAGTGTGGGGTTTCCTCTTGCCCCTTCAGGCCCCCTCCCCTGCTCCATAGAATGGCAGCGTGAGGCTTCTCCCTGTGCCTGCTCTTGTGAGTGGCAGCATGGCATCTGTCCTGCTCCATGGAGCAACAGCACTACAGCCCCTCTTTCCACTGCCGTGCTGGTTCTTTAAAGTGGCAGAGTGGCGGGGCTTCATTTTGAGCAGTAGCGTGCCTGCCGCCCTTTTATGGTTCCACTTTCCCCCCACCCTTTTGCGTGGGTTTTTTTTTTTGTACCATTATTCCAGCATCAGCGCACACACAACTAAATGCCCCACACACCCCTGTGTCAATACAATTACCAGTATATTGGAATACACAGCACTTTTTTTTAAAAAAGCCCATGCTAATGAAGGAACTACAGGGCGCATGTGCTGCTACTGGAGGAATTGCAGTGCACATGTGTATAACGGGTGAGGGATGAAAATGAGGCTCTGTTCATTGCTGCCATGTGAAAGACAGTTACGTGAAATGCCAGTATATCAGCTGAAAAAGCTGCTATTCCTTAGTGCAAGAGGTACTTTAGTGTGAAAGGGATTTTAGAAATTGGGACAGAAGCGCTACCTTTTTAATCCATTAAACTAGCAGAATTAGCTCCATGTGTGAAAACAGCCCATGTCACTTCTAAGAAAGTTTACTGGAGTATCTGAACATTCAGGCTATACATGACCTACCTTCAAAATGGGGCTGTTATAACATCAAATAAAATGTCAACGTCTGTCAAGTATGCAGGTTTTATAAATTGTTTAGACTGGGGATAATTTGGGTTTTGTATCTCATTCTTTTCAGATCATGTAGAAAGGAAGCTCAAAAGGAGGTTGGGGTGGAGGGGAGTGGGGAAGTGCTTTGAGTTTGCGATTGTTTGATGGAAAGGCATACTCTGCATCATTACCCTTCTAATCAACAATTTCATTCTTTCTTCAAAGCCCACAAGTCCATTATTTACTTTTCTTCGCCTTGGGTGGCATTTTTTGAGGCTACCCTTTCAACTCAATCATAATTTATTTAAAATTCATTTCAAAAGGGAATTTCAGAATGGCGTGCCAGATCTGTACATCCTCTGAGTCATTTCTAACTTGGAGAATGGTTGTGCAACTGACTCTGTGGTAAAAGAAATGCAATAATAATACTGTCGTACGCTGGCAGCCAAAGTCTCTCTGGTGAATTGGAAAGCTTTGAGTAATAAAACTATCTGCTGATTACCAAGTGTGGCTATTTAGATTACCACGCCTTCGTGACCCGCCATCTTCCCCATTCTTTCTCCGCTCCCTTTCCTTCAACCCCAGAACAACAACATTGCTTTCAGCTTCTCCCCTACTTTTCCCACACACAATGCAACCCAGACCTCACCTTCAGCTCTCCTGAGGCCACTTTGGAAGCCAATTCGATGACACAGCCAACAGCCATGCGTGCAGCACCGGACGAATGCAGCTCATTCCAAATGGTGTCACTGTCCACCTGAGCAAACAGTTAGCAGAGGGGGTGGGGTGGGGAAGGAGAGGGAGAGAGAGAGTATAAGAGAAAACAAATCAGTGAGGGAGGGCTGGCAGGGTGACAGCCAATGTACAATAACATTAGTCTTCCGTCTTGGCCAGCTGAAAAGGCCTTCTGGACATGGCTTTGCTTACACTTTTTCTCTACACTGACTTCTCCAATGGAAACACATTCCTGTCATGCCTCACTGCCATTCCCTGTTTAGATTTCTCATTACAAACAGCATTACATAGGCCAGCGCTGGCCTAGTTAACGGGCTTGTTGAACATCAGGCCACAGTAACAGATGCAACATACATTTGATGTAGCTTTATTTCTAAGGAAAGAATTAGCTTTTCCAAAAAGCCAGAACAAAAGCTTCAATGAAATGGCATACGCTTACAGAAAAGCTATGTTATAATGAACTCAAGCTGTAGCAAACACCTTTTGAGGGGTGGCGTGGGGCAAGGGGAAATGGTAACCATAGTTCATATTCATAAAATACAAGGAGTTCTTAAAGTTGCTGTCAATGTGCATCAGAAAAGCTGCTGAAATCTAGCACCAATGAGCAGGCAGGGAAGATGGGGCAGATTTGTGGGGTACAATGGTCTAGGGGGCACGTGCAATCTGGAGCAAATGGGCTCTCCTTCCCACTGCCAGCTAACATAGGTGGCAGCTGTATCATCTGGAAGCTAGGATGGGGATGGCTGTGTAAATAAGGGGGAGGATCCCATGGGCATTATCGTCTTCTTCAGGGAGTAACATTTCACTCATAGGAATTGCAAAAATAATCAAAGAGACTTGGAGCACCTCAAAAACTAATACATTTATTATGGCATACACTTTTATGGACTCAAGCCCACTTCATCACATGAATGAAGTGAAATATTAGTTGGCCAGCAGGTACATAAAGGAGAATGTGGTAAGGGACTTGAATGGCAATGAGATGCAAACATTACAGTAAGTGATAATTAGAGCTTAACTATATTTTAAACAGAAGCATCTAACCTTTTACAGTAGCAGATTGGTGATAATTGCTGAGATGATTGTCTTAATACTTATAGTGGGGCAGGGAACCATTCACAAAAAACAGTCATAGATAGCATAGATATCCTGGCTAATTAACAGATATAGTGTGATTTTAAAAAAACATTTTGTCTTGATTTAACCCATAAGTGATGGCATCTTAGATTGACATCGCAAACAGTTTATTTTTTCAAGCACTAATGATAACCTGCCTTGCTCAGTATTCTTATAACTTTGAAGCTAATAGTGCTTTAATGCAGATAACTCTGATGCATGCAGTAGCAAATAACATCTTCTTAAATATATAATCTAAATATAGTCTACATATGATTTTAATTCAGAGTCACTTGCTAATAATTAAATGAATGATGTCATTGTCTAACGCTGCAATCCTAACTCCACTTACCTGGAAATAAGCCCCATTGAATTGGATTTACTTCTAGTAGACATGGCAGCCTTAGTGTGTTGTTTAAGCATTTTCTGCTGATCTCTGTAGCTTAGGCCACAGTGGAATTAATACTGATTTGTACAGAGGTGAACAAACTGTGATGCAATGTCTGTTGCTTTTGTCAGATGAGGGTAGGTGTTGCATTGGTCACCTTTCTTCCACAACATGAATTATGAAGCAATCAAAAGTCCTTCACTCACTTTTTCTTGTTTTATTCTATGTCAGCCTTTGCCATGCCAGTGCCCTTCAGATGCTTGGGATTGCACTTCAGGCTGGGGCTGATAGGCTTTGTAGTCCAAAACATCTGGAGGGCATCAGGTTGGTGAAGGCTGTTTACTTTTTTTTTTTTTTTTTGTAAAACAGCCTGTTTTACTTCCATCCAATGTTTTATCCTTCTGTTCTTACTCATTGTTCTGTTCTTAGACTTGGGTACAGAGCTGGGTAGGAGTAATATCTGTGGAAAGTGCTGCTAAAATGTATACAAAAATAAAATGCAACTTTAATCTTATAGAAAGGATGAACATATAATAAACATATGAATGATGTTTATACAGTGTAAAATGCAATGAATATGAACTCAAGTATCCAGAATGATGCCTTAACTTCAAGCTGATTTTATAAAAATGAATGGCTTAATTCTAGAGACCAAGTTCGTTTAGACCCCCAAGTTGTTTTCCTTAGTAGTCAATGAATTTGTAATACACAATGTAGTCACACATAGTGCTTCATCAGAAATTAGTCACTTGGCTGACCTGTATTGATAAGATGAGCTGACCTGCAATAAATACAATGCATAGTGGTGCATAATTAATATAAACTTCCAACAAAACTAAAAGTCAGATGTTTAGTCAAATGTTATTTTTTGAAGGAAACTCACCAGTCATTTCCATAAGATTTTGAAAGAATGGGGGAGTTCAACAAAGAGATAAAGAATAGCTCAGATTTTATAGTCATTATTCAATAGAGATATCGGCCAATATTTTTTTGTTTTAGTTAAATCTTGCTCCTCTTTAGGTATTAATGTTATGTTAGCATTTTTCCAACTATCCGGTATCTTCCCCTCTTGCAAAATAGAATTCATTGTATACTGTAAAGGTAACAAGAGTTCTTCCTCCAAACATTTATAGTACACTGCTGATAACCCAGTGATTTACAATGATTTTGGCAGAAAGAATGAAAATAATATTGCAACAATTTATCCAGGAAGATCAATCGGGGTTTTTACCTAAAAGACAATTACGTGACAACTTCAGGAATGTTTTGAATGTGTTGGAATATTTAGAACAACGAAATGATAAACAAGCAGCTTTGATTTTCTTAGATGCTGAGAAAGCATTTGATAATTTGAATTGGAAATTTATGTTTCAGGTTTTGGAGCAAATGGATTTTGGAGACAATTTTATAAAATGGATTAGATCGATTATACATCTCAGAAGGCTCAGATAATTGTTAATGGAGATTTAACGGATTCATGTGAAATACAAAAGGGTACAAGACAGGGATGTCCATTATCTCCCCTTCTATTTATTCTGGTCTTAGAAGTGCTGCTTAGAGATATAAGGCAAGATAAAAGGATTTCGGGACTAAAGATAAAAAAAAGAAGAATATAAACTGAGAGCATTTGCTGATGATTTGATAATTGTATTAGAAAACCCTTTGGAAGGAATTAATGCATTGATGGACAAATTAAAAGAATTTGGACTGTTAGCAGGATTCAAGATCAACAATCAAAAAACAAAGATGTTGGTGAAAAATTTATCTTTAAGGGAACAGAAAGAGTTAATGGACAAGACAGATTTTACAATAGAGAAAAAGTTGAAATATTTAGGTATTATTATGACAAATAAAAATTCAAAGTTGTTTCATAATAATTATGAAAAATTATGGACAGAGATTAAGAAAGATCTGCTAAGATGGGATAAACTACAATTGTCATTAATGGGTAGAATATCTGTGATAAAAATGAATGTATTACCGAGAATGATGTTTCTGTTTCAAACAATACCTGTAATATCCTCTGACTTACCTTTTAAACAATGGCAAAAAGATATCTCTAAATTTGTATGGCAGGGAAAAAAACCAAGAGTTAAATTTAAATTACTACAAGATGCCAAAGAAAGAGGAGGTCTGGGATTACCAAATCTGAGACTTTATTTTGCTGCCTGTTGTTTAGTCTGGATAAAGGAATGGATTTTATTGAGGAATAAAAGACTATTGGATTTGAAGGGCCATAACCTAAAGTGGGGATGGCATGGATATCTATGGTATGACAAAGTAAAAGTAAATGTAGACTTTAATAATCACTTTATAAGACGTCCTCTGTTGAAAATATGGAATAGATATAAACCAAGGTTCTATTCGAAAATACCATTATGTGTCTCAAGTCAAGAAGCTTTTTACAGAAGAGAAATGGCTGGAAAAGAGAAATGGTTAACTTATCAAGAACTATTAGAAAATGTACATGGAGAATATATAATGAAAGAGAGAGAACAACTGATAAAGGAAGGATATAGTTCTCAATGGTTTGCCTATTTACAATTGTTAGAAAGATATAAAATGGATAAGAAAATGTATGGGTTTGAAATAAGTAAATCTGATTTTGAAATAGGTTTGTGTACAAATGATGAAAATATAATTGCAAAAATGTATAAACTCTTGCTGAAAATGGATATGGAAGAAGAACAAGTAAAAGAGTGTATGGTAAAGTGGGCAAAAATTTTTGGTTATAACATACAAATGGATCAATGGGAAAATATGTGGAAAAAAGGCCTGAGATTTACATTATGCTATAATCTTAAAGAAAATTTCTATAAAATGATGTATCGTTGGTACATGACTCCAGAAAAGTTGTCAAAAATGTATAGTAATGTTTCTAATGTTTGTTGGAAATGTAAACAACAAGAAGGATCATTTTATCATATGTGGTGGTTGTGTAAAAAGGCAAAATCATTTTGGGCACAGATAGGTAGGATGATGCAAAAAATTCTAAAGATATTCAGTCAAAAACAGAATTTTTTTTATTGGGTTTTATGGATAAACAAATAGAAAAGAAATATGGAAGAATAATATTATATATGATTACAGCAGCAAGATTATTATATGCACAAAAGTGGAAAATGGAATCAACACCAACAACGGAAGAATGGCTATTGAAATTAATGGACTTAGTAGAGATGGATAAATTGACATGCTTACTTAGAGAAAACTCGACAGACACATTTCTTAAGGAATGGAAGCCTCTCTTAGACTTTTTGTTGAAAGATCAAAACAAAATGATGATATTGGGATTTGACGATTAATTAAGATAACCTATGGAGAAAAGTGATCCTGTATGTATATATTAAGGGACAGGTTTGATATATATTATATACTTATAGCTGATCTGCGACAAATCGGAAGTCAACTATTTTTTTTCTTTTGTTGTATTGTTATGTTTTTGTTGTTTGACTTTGTTTTGTTTGTCTTTTGAAAAATTTTAATAATGAAAAAAAAATCGTTCAAAGAATACCTCAGATTGAAAGATCTCAAATATTAAAAATCCAGTGTGATCTAAAGGATTATGAGGAAGGCAGAGTGAGCTCCCCTCACAGACCTACAATTCTCAGAGTGGTTTAACAGTCAATCCCTCTTCGCAGGGAACTCTGGGAAATATAACTTTGTGAGGAAAATAGATGTCTGCTAACAACTCTCAGCACCCTTAACAAACAGCACAGAAAAACCCCAGAAATCACAAAATAAAGCAACTGCATAACAATACCCAATTAAAATCCTTACAGTTATGAAAAAGCAGTACACAAATATGTTTTCCATACATAAAAGCCTGTAATGATGGACACTGTTGAATCCTAATTACAACAGAGTTTCACAAATGTGGGTCCACCACTGAAAAAGCCCTCTTCCATGTGTCCACCAGCCCAAAATCAATATTATACTATTTAAATAATCATGAGATATATACCCACAATATATATGAGATATTCATCCAAGGAAAAATGAGCATCAACAGACTTCTTAAAAGAACCGACACTTAAGTTTTGAAACACAACTACACTTAAAGTTAAGGCATCAACATTGTTCATCTTTCAGCAACACTTCAAACAGACAGAATTATTCATGACAATGTTACAAGCCAGAATACGCAGTCCCACTCTGAAGTCTAAAACTCTTAAGGCACATATGGATTTACTTCATTCAGAATTTCCTGAATGAATATAGTTGGTGCAAGCTTTTCCAAATACATCTAATGTAGTTCAATCACTGGCATGTGTAACAAAGCTAGACCTTAGGAAAGCCACAGATGATAGAAATTAAACTACCTGTCCCTGAAGTGTATGTGGAGTTATTTATAAAGGCTGGATGGCTTAAATAAAAATTAATTTGCATTTATCCCATGTGAAAGCTACTGGATTTTTACCTACAGCATGGATAAGCCCCCCCCCAAAAAAAAATAGGCTTGGGTAATGTGTTCTGAAAGAGAGATTAGTTTATTCTCCACTATACTCTCAGCAACATGCAACATTCTTGTATTCTGGAACCATGGAAAAATGTGTGTTTATAAATAAGCACCTCTCATCATCCCAGGGATAGGGAACCTCAGGCCCTTGAGGCCTCTCTGTCTAGCTTTCGGGACTCTCATGAGGAGATTAGTAAAAAACAAGTTGAAAAGCAAAGTCAAAAGAGTCAAATCCCTCCAAATGCTTAGGAGTTGTTTAAAACCACAGTATTAGAAGCTCAGCTGGAATTTATACCACAGATAAGGAAAGGTACCACCAGGGCTAAGAGGATTCCAGTATGGTTAGTGAGCAGTCAAAGAAGCTATTAGACACAAGAAGGCTTCCTTTAGAAAATGGAAATCTTGTCCAAATGAGGAGAATAAAAAGGAACACAAACTTTGGCACAAGAAATGCAAGCAGACAATAAGGGATACTAAAATAGAATTTGAGGAACACATTGCTAAAAACATGAAGACCAACAACAAATACATTGCTAGCAAGAGACCAGCTAGAAATACATTTGGACTTTTGGATGACAAGGGAACCAAAAAATGTGCTAAAGGAGGATAACTAGATTGAAGAGAAACTAAATGAATTCTTTGCATCTGTCTTTAAGATGTAATTCAATGTAAACAAATATATAGTGATGCATATTCAGGTAAAAAATCTTAATTTCACATATACACTCATGGAGTCTGAACTGGCAGTGACTGAATGTGACCTTGGGATCGTAGTGGATAGTTTAGTGAAGATGTTAACCCAGTATGCAGCAGCTGTGAGAAAGGCAAATTCCATGCTAAGGATCATTAGGAAAGGAGTGAAAACTGCTGATATAATGCCGCTATACAAGTATATGGTGAGACTGCATTTGGAACACTGTGTACAGCAATAGTCTTCTCACATCAAAAAGGATATTGCAGAGTTGGGAAAGGGTCAGAAAAGGGTAACCAAACTGGTCAAGAGGATGGAGTAACTCCCATATGGCACTTTTGGGGCTTTTTAGTTTAGAGAAAAGGCAAGTAAGAGGCCATATGATAGAAACGTATACAGTTATGCTTGGTATAGAGAAAGTGGATAGAGAAAAGTTTTTCTCCCTCTCTTATAACACTAGAAGAACTCAGGGACATCCAATGAAGCTGAATATTGGAAGATTTGGGGCACACAAAAGAAAGGACTTCTTCACACAGACAGAGCTTGGAAAAGTTACTTTTTTGAACTACAACTCCCATCAGCCCAATCCAGTGGCCATTACTGGCTGGGGCTGATGGGAGTTGTAGTTCAAAAAAGTAACTTTTCCAAGCTCTGCACACAGAACATAGTTAAACTACGGAATTCATTCCCACAAGAGGTAGCAATGCTCGCCAATTTGGATAGCTTTAAAAGAGGATTAGATAAATTCATGGAGGATAAGGCTACCAATGGCTTGTTCTGCCTCCATTGTCAGAAGCAGTATACTTCTGAATCCCAATTGCTGGAAACCGCAGGAGGGGAGAGTGTTGTTGTGCTCATGTCCGTGTAGGCTTCTTATAGGCATCTGGTTGGCCATTGTGACAACAGGATGCTGGACCAAATGGTCCACTGGCTTGTTCCAGCAGCTTCTTCTTATGTTCTTATGCTCCCCAGGCGGCCACACTCCTTACTAGCCCTGCTTCACACCATCCTTGAGTGTTTTGCCTGGCTGGAATGCACCCTTGAGCTCTGATAATGTCTCTTGCTTGCCTGAATAAAGGATAAAGATATTTAAGCAACCATCCTACTGTCCAGGTGTTGTTGTTGTTGTTAAGTGTATTAACCTGCCCTTTGGCAAAAGATCCAAGAACGGGTCACAACACCACAATAATATAAAATACGATATTAAAAATAGTGTAAAACAAATGACATTCACAGCTGGAGAGGGTCTTCAGCATATGACAAAAACTGTATAATGAAGGTGCCAGACACACCTCTGTGGTGAGGGAATTCCACAACCTAGGGTCTGCTACAGACAATGCTCTCTCCCAGGCACACACACACCCCAAATATCTAAGAGTGGTGGAACTACCAAGATGGCTCCTTCTGCTGATTTTAACACTCAAGAGGGTCTGTAGGGAAGGAGGCGGCCTCTCTGATATTTGGGGCCTAAGTCATTTAACCCTTTAAATGCTAGTGTGAGCACCTTAAATTGAGCCTGGAAATGAACTGGCAACCAATGCAGCTGTTTTAAAGTAAGAATTCTATAAGATCTACGTGGAACCCCAGCCAATAATCTGGTTGCCGCACTTTGAAACAGTTGACGTTTCTGAGTCATCTTCAAGGGCAGTCCCACACAGAGCACATTGCAACAATCCAATCTGGAAGTTATCAAAGCATGCAGTACCAGAGCTTGGAAAAGTTACTTTTTTGAACTACAACTCTCATCAGTCCAATCCAGTGGCCATGCTGGTTGGGGCTGATGGGTGTTGTAGTTAAAAAAAATAACTTTTCCAAGCTCTGTGCAGTACAGTGGCCAAGTCATCGCTGTACAAAATGGGCCATAGCTGGCAAACCAGCTGTAGCTGAAAAAAATCACTCCTACCCACCGAGGCCAACTGAACCTTCAGTGAAAGGTTGAATCCAGGAGTACCCCCAACTTTCAGACCTGATCCTTCCAAGGCAGTGCAATCCCATCCAGGACAGGCCATCTGCCCACCAGATGTGAGAACTCAGGAAACATAACACCTCTGTCTTTTCAGCATTCAGCCTCAAATTATCAACCTACATCCAGCCCATCACCACCCCCAAGCACCAGTCTAAAGTGCAACTACCTCTTCCAATTCAGACAGAACAGAGAGATAGAGCTGGATGTGCCATCTGCATATTGGTGACACCTCACTCCAAATTCCCTGATGACAGGTCCCAACGGTTTCATACAGATGTTAAATAGCTTGGGGGACAAGATGGAACCCTGAGGGACACCACAGGACAGCTTCCATTTTATTTATTTATTTATTTATTGCATTTGTATACCGCCCCATAGCTGAAGCTCTCTGGGCAGTTTACAACAATTAAAAACATATATACAAATTTAAAAACACATTTTTTAAAAAGCAATTTAAAAACACACGCTAAAATGCCTGGGAGAAGAGAAAAGTCTAGACCTGGCACCGAAAAGTTAACAGTGTTGGTGCCAGACCCACCTCATCAGGGAAATAATTCCATAATTTGGGGGCCACCACTGAGAAGGCCCTTTTGTTGCCACCCTCCCACCTTCCCTCCGAGTAGGCACCTGGAAGAGGGCCTTGTATGTTGAGCATAGTGTACGGGTGGGTTTGTGTTGGGAGAGGTGTTCCATCAGGTATTGTGGTCCTAAGCCGTGTAAGGCTTTATAGGTTAAAACCAGCACCTTGAATTGAGCTCAGAAACATACAGGCAGCCAATGCAAGCGGGCCAGAATTGGTTTCTGTTCAAACCGTCTGGTCCCTGTTACCAATCTGGCTGCTGCATTTTGCACAAGCTGCAGCTTCCAAACCATCTTCAAAGGCAGCTCCATGTAGAGCTCATTGCAGTAATCTAACTTGGAGGTTACCAGAGCATGGACAACTGAAGCCAGGTTATCCCTGTCCAGAGAGGGGCGTAGCTGGGCCACCAACCGAAGTTGGTAGAAGGCACTCTATGCCACCGAGGCTACCTGAGCCTCAAGTGACAGAGATGGTTCTAGGAGAACCCCCAAGCTACGAACCTGCTCCTTCAGGGGGAGTGCAACCCCATACAGGACAGGTTGGACATCCACCCACTAGCAGCATCTCAGTCTTCTCTGGATTGACCCTCAGTTAATTAGCCCTCATCCAGTCCATTGTTGCAGCCAGGCACTAGTTTAGCACATTGACAGCCTCACCTGAAGAAGATGAAAAGGAGAAATAGAACTGCATCTCATCAACATACTGATGGCAACACACTCCAAAGCTCCAGATGACTGCACCCAATGGTTTCATGTAGATGTTGAACAGCATGGGGGACAGAACTGACCCCTGCGGAACCCCATACTGGAGAGTCCAAGGTCCCAAGCGGTGTTCCCCAAGCACCACCTTCTGGAGCCGACCCGCCAAGTAGGTGTTGAGCCTCAGCTCTCCCAGAAGGGACAGGAAGGGGGGAGGCATGAGTTTCAGACGCCTCCGCTGCCAGAAGACACAGAAGACTTGGGAGTTGTTGAGTCTGAGCGGGACCTTGGGGGGGGGGAGAAAGCGAGCCTGAATTCCAGCCAGTTCCCACGGATGGCGCGATCTCTGAGGAGGAGAGCACGCCGTCCCTAGTTGCTGCTGAGGACCTGTTGGGGGAAGCTCCAGCAAAAGTGTCAACTCCTCCCTTGCCAAGCAGTTCCTAGGATGCCACCAGTGTGACGCAGCCCGCTGACCTCAAGCCCATTAGTCAGGAGCAGGTGTCTTCCGATGAGCCGTTAGAGACACGCCCCCCGTCACCTTGCTCCCACCACCACGAGAAACGGACAGGGCAGAGACAGGACTTGTGAAGGAGTCAGAGATTACGATCGAAAATGTTCCCTACTTTGTGGGGAGCTGCTGAGTCAACTTCCTTCATACGCCGCAGAGCATGTCTAGAGTGTAGTTAGGGATTTTAGTGAGTTAGTGCAGGTTTTTCTATGAAGCGCAATGCCTTTGATGTATCCATTACTTTAATAAAATGAGATTTAATTGCACCCGCGTCTCAGCCTCGTAGTTCCGGCTCTGGATGGGACAGTAGGAGCGGAACCACCGCCATGCAGCCCCTCCCACTCCCAACTCAGCCAGTCTCCCCAGAAGGATACCATGGTCAATGGTATCGAAAGCCACTGAGAGATCAAGGAGAATCAACAGAGTCACACTCCCCCTGTCTCTCTCCCAACAGAGGTCATCATACAGGGCAACCAAGGTTGTTTCTCTGCCAAAACCAGGCCTGAAACCTGACTGAAATGGATCCAGATAATTGGTCTCATCCAAGAGTGTCTGGAGCTGGCCTGCAACCACTCATTCAAGGACCTTGCCCAGGAATGGAACATTTGCTACCGGCCTATAGTTATTAAGATTTTCTGGGTCCAGGGAGGGTCTCTTCAGGAGTGGTCTCACTACAGCCTCTTTCAAGCAGCCAGGGACCATCCTGTCTCACAGAGAGGCATTAATCATTTCCCTGGTCCAGCCGGCTGTTTCATCCCTGCTAGCTTTTATTAGCCAAGAAGGGCAAGGATCCAGCACAGAAGTGGTTGCACGAACCTGTCCAAGCACCTTGTCAACGTCCTCAAGCTGTACCAAGCTGAAACTCATCCAAGAAATCGGGACAAGGCTGTGCTCTGGATACCCCGCTTGATGCACCTGCTAAAACAATGGAGTCTAAGTCCTGGCAGATGCTAAATATTTTATCCTGGAAGTGCCTAGCAAATTCATTACAGCGGGCCTCAGATGGCTCTACCATGTCCTTGGGGCCAGCGTGTAATAGCCCCCGGACAATTCTGGTGCCAAACATTAGCCTCCCATAACTCCTTTCTGAAAATGGCCCTGGAAGTAGGAGCAGAAGCACCAAAGCACAGTGCCCCCAGTCCTCACCTCCCTGAGATGCTCCAGAAGGGTCCTGTGGTCAACAGTTTCAAAACCCACTGAGGAGAAGGAGAAGGTACAGGGTCGCACTCCTCCCATCTGTCTCCTGACAAATGTCATCAACCAGGGTGACCAAGACAGTTTCAGTGACATGACTAGGCCTGAAGCCAGACTGGAACTGATCCAGTGGGATGGATCAATGCTGCTAATTGACAAATTCCAAAGAGATCAGGTGCAAAAGCACTGTTCACGTAGCAGCCAAAGGCAGAGTGGGCTAAACAACTGTTTTCACATGGGGTCAGAATGTTATCGGTGATGGGGCAATCTGGGCCTCTGAAATCAGAGTTATGGAATACAGTGCAACCAATATGGACTGGATATGTAACGTCTGGGTAGGGAGGGTCTACATTTATATTTCATCTTTCCTCCTGTGAGGTTAAGGCAGCATACATAGCCTTCCATAATTTTATCCTCAGAACAATCCTGAGAGGTCCCAACCCTGTCACTGTCTCAAGATCCTTCACTGTCATTGCTGAAATACTATATATCTGTATATATACATACACACAAATTTGCATGTCATAGCGAGAGGCTATAAATACAAAACAGCAGAAAATAGTATTAGCAAAATTTAGCAAAATTGTCAACTTTTGTGGAATGATCTAGCAGTTCATAAAAAATGCGAAGTAATTCGGGAAACCATGCATTTGTCATGTCATCTGGTGATTTATGCTCTCTTTACTAAATCCATGTGTCTTAGAAGGTACAAAAGCTTTTAGAGGCTCACACTTTGCCATTTGTTTCCAGAGTAAATACATTTCCTTCAACTCATCCCCTCCTCTCTCTTCAGTAATAAACAAGTAGAAACGGAATCTATTCCTTTTCCAAAGTGTTCCTTCCTTTAAGAATTGTGTGTGGCATTAAGATTTGACTGTTGTCAAAGAGCTTGTCATTCCTGGAAAACAACAGTGCCAGGGCATGTTTACAGAACTCCGTGAGCCTTTGAAAGCTGGCTCAATCCAGCACATAAGCCTGCTGCCATTTCAGGGCAGTTTCAGACATTACTCCCACTATGTGAATACTTATAAGGTTTCATAAGAACATAAGAAGAACCCTGCTGAACACCCATCTAATCCAGCATCCTGTTCTCACAGTGGCCAACCAGATGCCTACCAGCAAGCAGAACCTGAGCGCAAGAGCATACTGCCTCTGATTATGGAGGCAGAACATAACCATCATGACTAGTAGCCATTGACAGCTTTTTTAAGTGGGAGCATTCAGGGACATTGCTAGGTATTTAATGGGCTCAGGGATGAGGACCATGACACAAACAAGCATTGTCCGTATGTTTATGCCTCTGGAAAATCAAGGTGGTGAGTAGCTAGGCTCTCACACTGTCCTTTGCAGTGTGCCCAGCTGCCCTATAAGCAAAGGTGTCTAAAAACAAAGTTTAAGGTGAGGGGAAGGGCCAGAAAATCCAAAAGCAGTGGATGAGTTGCTGCTGATGACTGGGATGAATAGGGGGTGGCAGCGGGGAGATCAGTGCACTACAAACGTGCCAGCAGAGCTAATCCAATTCTCCTGCTGGTGTGTTTGTACCATGCCAGCCTCCCCACTAACTCCTCCCTCCCCCTCTCCTTCCTAGTAAGCAGCAGGAACTCAGCTGTCAGGAGGTCAGGTGAGCACCACCACCTCATCCCACCATCTGCTACTGTAATCCAGAGCCAGCTGCAAAAGGCCCAGGGTTCAGCTTCCCTGGGCAACCTGCCAACAACACCCCCAGGAGCACGTGAAAGTTTCTTACTGTGAGGATCTTTGTTTGAAATGGCCTTCCCAAGCCTTTTCACTTTGATGCATGTCCCATGGATTTCACTAGACCTTGCATCCGCATAAGGATACCTAAGAGTGCCACGAAAATTTCAGCCACATGAAATTACTGAATATGCCTATTACATGCATAATTTAGTGATAAAATAAGAACGTTCTGCTTCTCTACTTGTGTTTTATTTCACCATAACTAAAAAGGCAAAGACGATATTACATGTTTGTTATGGAACTGGACCACCAGATTTTGGCTTGGTATGGACTACTGGTACTCTGAGATGGTCACAACTGAAGGAAGTCTTACCCTAGTCTTCAGAGCCCACATTCTCTCCACAAGGAAGGAATCTACCCATATGCTCCTTCATCTGCCACTTCAATTGTGGATCGGAAACAGAATATCTCATTCTCTATCCCAAAGTATGTGAGAACAGCTAAGTAGGGCTGTTACCACAGCAAGCTGTGAAGTAATATCTTTATTCATCATTTACCCTCCTAAACGCTGGTGATCAATGGAGGAAGGAAATGTCGAGCACTCTGTCCAGTTTCGTTGCATCTTCTCTGCATGACAGTCATAAAAAATTGTCCTAAATCAGGAGTGGTCAACCTATGGCTCCAAAGCATTATGCAACCACACAATACATTTTCCCTTCTCGCTCTACCCCCTTGCACTCTATTTGGCCCAAAACCTTCAGTCTTTTTTTTTTTTAAGGAAGTGTTTCTGGCCATTTCATAAAAAGCAGGTGAAGAACTTACGCCTAAATAACATAAAACAGTGAAACATTATAAAAAGGAGGCACATAAAAAGTAAAACTTTCCCAACATTTCAACTGTGGTTTTCTCTTTTCTCAAATACCAAGGATTCAAGTTTCAGAAGCAACATAGTCTTCTGTCAAAACATATGCCAGTTGATGTTGGCATTCATCATGTTCATGGACATCATAAGCAGCTAACACCAATTACATGCAACTAAACCATGCAAAATAGCCACAGCCTTCTGGCTCATAAGATATCACCAGTGTATCCCTCTAAAATATGTTGCCAAGTCCTTTCTTAGCTGAATTTTACCTAAATCAACAGAGCTGATGCATCTTCACTTTTTTTTTTTGTCCAGTTAGGTACATTTATACCATACCGATCAAATCATTCTCATCTGCCAAAAGTAGCTAGGCTGATTAAAAAGGATACAGAGTTCGGCACAGTGATGTCTGCAGTTAAGCCTAATTTAACACTTCTGTACTACATGCCTGAATTTCTGCAAGGTGTTACATTAGCACTTCCTGAGAGTGGCATCGTTCAGTTTAGAAGTCTGACACTGCACATTGCCTTTCCCTTTCTGCTTGAATTTTTTCCTCCCTTCTTTATCTTTCAAGCATCTTTGTATTGGGCAACTGCCTAGTTTTATAAGATAAATGTGGAATTCTCATTTGTCTGCAGGACCATCCCTGGAGTACCAGGACTGAAACCCAAACTTAGCCCCAGCACAGCTTGAGAGTCCATTCGTCATCTAAACAAATGCTGTAAGACCTTTTATGCTTCTTTTTTTCTTTCTTTCTTTTTTACAGCATGTCAAAAATCGTATTGACTGCCAATAGTGATGTGATTGGTGTGGCCTCCTCTGAGCCATATGTATCCAGGGAAGTTTGGGCAGGTTCACTAATCACTTCCAAGTTTTGGCTTTTAGCTTTGAAGCTAGAAGCTGATGAGTTATCAGAAAGCTTGCACTTATGTATTTATTAATAATAATTAAAAATACAAAAAAATACAGAACAAAGAGAAGAAATTATTTCAGGATTTTCTCAGAAAAAAAATGCACTGTGTGTAAGTAAGCCTTGTGTTGATATTCAGCCACTACTACTGCTGATACATTATTTACTATTTATATAGCATCAACAAGTGTGCTCAGAGCTACACAGGAACTGGTGTTTGTGGTGCCACCCCTCTCCCTTCCTTCAAAGCCTTCATTAAAGCCCCCTTTGGCTATCCCCTTAGTCTTCAGTCCTGATTTTATCCAGTCATTCAGTATTTTGTAAATCTTTATAATGTACTTTGCACAGAGAACTATTTTTTAAAAATGTAATTATTATTGCTTTAGATCCCAGCTTTCCTCCTGGTGGTGGATCTGGCTCTCCCCCTCTCCATAATATCCTCACACAACCTTGTGAGATAGGTTAGGCTGAGTATTGGTGACTGGCCCAAGGTCACCCAGTGAGCTTCATGGCTGATTGGGAATCTGAACCATGGTATCCAGGTCATAGTCCAACACTCTAACCACAGTACTACCCTAATTCTCTGTTGCTATTGGGCAGCTGATAAATGGAAGGAAGGAAGGGAGGAAGGGAGGAAGGAAAAGTAACTGTAGCCCTGTTCAGGCATTCAACTTGTAATGGCAGAAACTGGGTAGGGGGCTTGAGGGCACATGAAATGGTCCAGCGTCCAATGGCCCCATATGCACTTCCTCAGCCCCTTCCACCTCTGATCTTTATGCATTGAGTCTGAAGGACTGAAGGGGGATTCCCTGCTCATTTGCCTCTGCACGAATGAACTTCCTCTTCAGCCCTTTTAGATCAATGCAGGGAGGTTAGAAGTGCAGCAGGCTGGGCCACGGGGGGCGGGTGGCACACAGAGGGCCATGGCCCATACACAGCTTGGGCCCTCATGCATTTTTTCAAACACCTGGATAGGACTTGCATATGCTCAGATTTCTCTCTCTCATATAAATAATATGTATTTCATTACATTTTACATACAGAGAGCAGTAAGTACATTCTTACAATCTACAAATACATTCACACAGAGGGATATAGAATATGTATTATTCTTGAATACAATATGTATTATACTTGATGGTGCTTAAGGAGTTTGGATAAACAAGGTTGCATGGTAACAGTACTGTTGTCCAGGCTGCCTTGTTTGTTTATGAATAATGTATTCCTGATGAAGTTTAAAATCCACTGTGTACAAATATATCTATCTATCTATGGTATATTAATTTGAAGTTACGCACCATTTCATTGTACCGAAGTCTAGAAATATAACAGTTGTATCTTGGTTAGAACGATAAGGTGAAAGTATAAGCTTCCTGTGAAGTCTAATGTTATATAGCGTTAGATTCCAACCCAGTACCAATGGTAGCTGGTGCCTATTGGGACTGATGAGGCTGAAGCCGGGGAGCCCAACAGTAGGTGGAGTTAGGCCCAATGACAAGCGGAGCCAACTAACTCTAGTTTCATCCACAACTCCTCTCTGGTGAGTTCTTTAAGGGCAACACTGACACTAAGGTCACTTTAAGGGCAACACTGACACGAAGATGACAGACAGTGTTACCCAGTTGACTTCTTGTTGTAAGTAGGGTTGCCAGGTCTCCGGTTTTCTGCCGGAGTCTCCGGCAAAAGGGGGCCGTCTCCGGCCTCCGGCCATATTTACGCTAAATAGGTAGATCTCCGGTTTTGAAGCACCTCCCCCAGCCATGCATGCATGATTCATGCATGCGTATGCTGCTGAAGGCTCTTCCCGCCCACCCGCCTTTTCCCTGGCAGGCGCAGGCGCAGGAGGAGGAAACAGCGTCTTCCCGCCCGCCTGCCTTTTCCCAGTGAGGCACAGGTGCTGGGCAGGAGTGGCCGCAATGGAGCTCAGCAGTGGCAGCTGCAGCGTCTCTGCCTGGGGGACCCCATCATAACTCTTGCCACGCCAGCTCCTCGGAGGCAGGGAAAGGAGGGGCTGGGTGGGGGCTCACCCCCTTCCTCCTCCTCGTCCTGGTGCACAGAGAGCTGGAGGGAGCCAGCCAGCTGGGCGGCCAACATGGCTGAAATCAGCATGCCATCGACCAGTCCAAGCTGCCGGGAGTCAAAGAAGGTAGGTGCGAAGGGGGAGGCCGGGCGCAACCCCGCAGGGCTGCTCGGGGTGTGTGTGTGGCTGGCCTGCAGCGCGGAGGTGCCGTTGGGCTCCTGCCTCCTTTGCATGTGTTGGGCAGGGTGGACGAGGGGAGACGGTTTTCAGTGCGCAGACGGACCAGGGTCGCGGAGGGGAGGTGGAGACACCCCCTGCCCGTGAGTCCTGCTGTCCTCTTGGGTAGGTGGCTGGGGACACCTCCCCCATCGGGTAGGAATAAAGGCAGGGGGAGGGGCACCCCTCTGCCTTCCCCGCCTGCAGCTGGCTTTCTTTGCGCGGCACAGCTTCTGTTGCATTGAGTGGAAGGCCGCAGGTGGGGGGGCTGTGCCAGTGCCAGTGCGGTGGACCTGCTCTGGGCTCCCGCGGGCGCGCTGCCATGGAAGCTGCTTCCGCGGGCGGTGCCTGGCGCACGGGCGGCTGGCGAGGTGGGCAGAGCTGCAAGGGCAGCACGGGCGTGGGCGGCTGGCGAGGCGGGCAGAGCCGCAAGGGCAGCGCAGGCTCGGGCCGCATGGCGCCACGACCAGGCTCTCCCTCGGCTGCCTGCACCTGCCGCTGCCGTCGGGGCGAGGGACGGAAGGCCCTGTGGAGACGGGCCATGAAGCACACGCGCATCGGGGTGTTTCCATGCCTTCCGGAGCATCGGAACCACCCTTGGACCCAGCCGGGCGCCTGCTCCGTCTAGCTCAGCGTTGGCTGCACTGGCAGGCCGGGGGTGCCTCCCAGCCCTCCCTGGAAGGGCGGTTGGAGATCGGAGGTGGGACCTGGGGGGCAGCCTTCTCAACGCTGTTACCCCCTCCGCCAACATGCGCCTTTTCTGTGTGCCGCGATTCTTCTGTGTTTATTTTACTGTGTTTTGAAAGCGAGAGAGCATTCTGAGTCAAACCTCCCTTCCGCCTACATGGTACTCTGGTCAAGAGATCTTTCTCTTTCAGGAAGGTGTTTGCAACCTGTCTTTAGTGGAACTGGCCGTCTGCGGCTGTTTTATCCCTTTTTATTAGGGCTCTCAGTCTCACCTGATTAATCACTTGATATATATATATATATATATATATTTTAAAGGTTGCATACTAGGAACAACTGGGCAGGAGGGAAGAGCTGTTCCCTCCCGAGATAAAAAGGTGGTGGTGGAGGAGATTAGGCATCTTTTAAAATGGTACATGTGGCATCAGAAGCACTTTGCAATGAATTGTGGCACCCTTTTCATTGATAAAAATGTAGCTGACTAACCAATTAGACCTTGTAGCTCTTCTCTTTATTTATTTCTGGCTTTCTATGTATGTTATCTTTTTTACTGTTAAGATGCCTCTTTCTTGGAGGCTGGGAAATGGGGTATAAATGTAGGTAAGATTTTTTTAAAAGCCCCCACCAACCTACCTGCAGTCCGAAGTGTTACAGGACTATCACTTGGGTTCTGCTGAGCATGTCACCTGGCCCAGGGGGTTGCTTACCCCTTGGCATGCTTTAGCCACACCATTAAAGAGGAGCAAATAAATATTTCCCCACACTTCCAAATGTTACATTTGGGGTGCATGATCTAAGGCAAGGGTCACCACTGTGGTGCCTGTGGGTACAACTGTGCCTTGAGGTCCACCACTGGTGCCCACAAAGTCATTGAGACCCTTCCCTCCTTACTCCCCACTTGGTCATGAAATGAGGGTGGTTGCCTTTCTTCTCCCTTGAGAAGTACATAGAGGAAGTTAGAAAATTATTTATTATTATTTATAAAATTTGTATCCCACCCTTCCTCCAAAAGGAAGGTGATTGGCTACTTGAGTATCTTACTGCTTCTAGCATCCCAGAAGAGGGCATGGCTGAACGGTTGGATACCTCAACAGAAGTACTCCTGCTATGAATTGAGGATATACTGCAACATTTTGTTATAGTCCCACTTGTCACTTAATTATAGACAAAAGTTTACGTGCTTGTCTAGAGAATAAGCATCTGGTGCCAGAATTGCCAGGCTGCAGCCCACAGCAAAGGGCTGCATCTTTTAAGGGCCTAGCATCAACATCTTTGCTGAGGTGCATCCTGAGCCTTTCCCCTGCCAAAGCAAAGTGGTTATCGAGGGGGACAAATGATAACAAAAAACATCAAAGAATCCTGTTTGCTCCATTTAAACCAAGTTAGCCCAGTTTGGAGCTCTTGGGTTCTAGATCCTGCAGGCTTGGATCTAAAAGCTGCCCCCAGAAGCATGCAAAGAGTTATTGATGATCAGATTTCCAGTTGCAATATTTATTGTTAAATCAGTTATTAGCTATACTTTTATACTTCTTCCCAAATGTGTACTCTAGGTGTTTCACAGCATCTTAAAACCAATATAACAATACTAAAAACCTCAGTAGAAAACATTTAAAAAGGTATGAAACTGCACTAAAAGTTTTGTACCAACAAGATTCTATGTCATGGATAAAAAACACAAACATGTATAAATTGGTACTTTTTACTAACAGATGAGTACAAATAAGAAGCATTCAGCCGGGCCTGTTCCAGAGAAGTAGCCATGTAAACAGATGGAAGCTTGGAAAAGGGGACACTTGGATCCAGTCCATTTCCCACCTTCTCAGTGGCCAGATAGTGTTATGAAAGTCAGGTGCAGGACAGGAAAAATGAGAGGCACCTTGCCTCCGCAACCTGTACCACTAAATAACTTAGTGAACTTGGGACAGAGTTCTATGCAAGCATGGGTTTTGAACAGGAAAACCAGATTTCACCTACTTGATTGTTGCTCTGTACTGGCTAGCTAGTGATAGTTCTGGTTTAATTTAACATGGCTGCAACCATATCTACTCAGAAATAACTCCTATTGAGTTCTATGGGGCTTAGTTCCTTAATAAGCATGTTTACAGTTGCTGCCTTCAGGGTCATCCATCTGTGCTCCCATCTAACATCTCTGCAACACTGAGCTCCTTTCTTCCAGTAATGGCCTGGCCTGAGGGCACGTAAACCCTTCTTGCCAGAAGCAAGTAAGCTATATTAAATGTTCCCTAAACGTGTTGAACTGTGACCTGGGAGACCAGGGTTTGAATCCCCACACAGCCATGAAGCTCACTGGGTGACCTTGGGCCAGTCACTGCCTCTCAGACTCAGAGGAAGGCAATAGTAAACCACCTCTGTCTGAATACTGCTTACCATGAAGACCCTATCTGGGATCAACTTGAAGGCAGTCCATTTCCATTTTGCATCACCCTAAGCTTGTGAGAAAGAATGACCTTGTCACTTCAGATGGACCTAGGAACACCCTATTTTAGGTAAGATTTCTATTTTAATCTCCAGAGAATTTTTTTTAATGGTATGCTCCAAGCAACTGTGGTTGATACAATGTATCATGTTTAATGACATCACTAGGGCCCGCCCCATGCTGTCACTAGGGCCGCCCCGTGATGTCACTAGGGTCTGCCCCCATTTTCTCAGGTTTTTGAATGGTTCGGACCTGGCAACCCTAGTTGTAAGTAAGGAGGTAGGCACATGGGGGCTGGCTGAGAGCAGACTGAGATTGGTGGGACAGTGCCCCATTCTCCCTAATGGGCCAGCTTCCACTGGACAATACAAAGTTGTTTATGCCACCTTATTATACCAAAGCAAAACCTACTTACCCCAAGGCCTCCACAGGGCAGCAACGAAAATAGTTTTTGTGGCACGTTGCCTGTATGTATTAAAAAGAAGAGAAAACAGTAAAACTGAGTGTAGAATTCCTTCATTCTAGTTCTCTATTGTCAATCCTTTTTCAATAGAGAGTCAATAAATAATAACAATTCATCTCTTAAATCTTTCCCAATAGTACAAAGCAAGAGAAACTTTGGGCTGGTTAAATCCCTGCACCTAAAGGACCTTTCCCCACATGAACATGCCTGGACCCTGAGATCATAATCTGAGGCCCTTCTCTGCATGTTAACTCAAAGGGAGTTCCAAAGGATAGTGATGAGAGAAAGGGCCTTCTCTGTAGTAGCTCCCTCGCATCATTTATGGAATGCTCTCCCAGGGAGGCCCACTTTGCGCCAACTTTGTCATCATTTTGACACCAGGCAAAGCCTTTATTTTGTTTTCCCAGGCATTTGGGGAGCACCAATGATATGATTGTACTGTTGAATCTGTTTTTAATAATGTTTATGTGATTTTATTTTTGATTTTGATTGTAAATTGCTTTGGGACTTTCTCAGTGGGAAGCAATGTACAAATCTAATAAGCCCAGGGCCTTTTTGTGACAGTACTCACTGGTATAGAGTACTGGTTCCTCTCCTTTTTTTAATGCCCATGCCATCCATTTTGTGATTTACTTTTATCAAGATATGAGTATTGGCACCTCATTTTTTGCCAGAAAAGCACTGAATAAACCTAAACTACACAGAAAGCCTTTTGAACTTCTAGGGCATAATAATCAGGGGCATAATGGATACAGGCATGCTATCCATTAGGAACTAGGCTTAAGGACTGAGCCGAAGAATTTTAGAACTGGGCCTTCTTTCACTTCCTTACATATTGGTCAAAAACATTTGATATGACATACTTGGTTGGGGTAGCAGGAGAAAATCACGACAACTTCAGCATAGATGTGTTTTTTGTTTAAATGGTGCATTGATGCAATAGCTGATACAGTAGGGCCCTGTTTTACAGCGCTTCGCCTTTACAGCGTTCCACTAATACAGCGGTTGTGAATTGTAGAAAGGCCCCGCTTTACAGCACTTGTTCTGCTTTTACGGTGGTTTTGTGCCGCTGGGCGCCATTTTGGTTAATGTAAGTCAATGGGATCTGCTTTACAGCGGTTTTCGCTTTACAGCGGGGGTCTGGAACGTAACCCACTGTATGAGCGGGGCCCTACTGTATGTTCCATTGCACACATTTACTTCCTGTTGCAGTAAGATTTATGACTGGAACTTCAATGTGTTTTTGGTTTTTATTTTTCTAAAATCTCAGAGCCACTGGAACTGGCAGCTTCTGGTTCATTTTATTACAACATTGTAAAAAGGGATTCAGTAACCTCACTGGTGCTATGCAGGAACTAACACTGAATTAGCACACATTTTTGATGAGAAGACATTAGGAAAATGGCTACAAGTATATACTTTAAAAATGCCTAATAGGAGACCTGGGAGCACATGACAGAAACACAGGCCTTGAAGCAAGCCAAACTGTATTCAACCTTTCACCACATAGAAGCTTCACAGCCTATGCAATCCAGACCATAGTGTGGAACAAACCAGGAGTCACTGGATATCTCAATAGGACAGTCAGAGAACAAATAACTTCTAATGATTAAATCAAATAATAAGTGCTTCAGATTTTAGCAAAAGGATCAAGAATCTTCTATGATAGCATTTGCCAACCTGGTAGCCTCCAGATGTTTTGGACTACCACTCCCTTCAGCCTCAGCCAGCACATCTGCATTAGGATAAAAAATTGTGCAATGTACAGATATACAATGGTAAATATTCTTTGATAGCAGCCAATCACAGAACAAGAATATTTACTTTCAGGAAACTTACAAACCAGTTAAAGATTCTGGTTATTCTATGCTGGTTCTGGGAAAGCACCTAATGTAAAGCCTCATTATCTAGTTATTTCTGTGGTTGAATTTGCCATAGACAATATTTGGAGCCTCTCTTCTGTTGAAAATTGATGGTTTGATACTCATGTGCCACACAGTGTTTGTGTATGGGAATATATGCCATTGTTTGCAAGTTAATAGAAACCAGAAGAGGTCTGAAGGTCCTTAGTGGTTTTCATTACCATCACTTCAGGCCAATGGTGATTCTGGTAAGAGCATTAAAAATTTGCCTCCAAGCTGTAATATATTCACACATACTGTACAGATTCTTTAAATGTCAGCTGTACTTAAAATGAAGCATTAGCCATTGTGATGGCCTGACACATAATTTTAGCATTTATAAATTTGCCATAGAAACTGAAAACTGAATGGAAACTGAAAATGGGTAATTGTTCTGAATTGTGCTTATTAAAGGAACATTGTATGATGCCAATCTGAAAATCATGATAGCTTACATCACGTCAAGGTGTAATGTTGTATGGCACATTGTAATGAAATATAAGTTATCAAAAAAAAAGCAAGCTTTTCAGAGGTAGTATGTTAAAGTGGCCTTGTTACATTTGGTTTAGGAAAGCTCTTAAGTAGATACTTAGTTAAGATCATATCAACTTCAGTAGGATATGAACCTTCTGATTTCTGCTGTAGAGTTCCTGTGTTTCGTTCTTAATGCATGTATTGTTAAAACATATCTACTAAAGTTGTGAATCAGCCTCAAAATCCATTTTCATTAAGTCACTTTAACTCCTCTTTGAACCTTTTTAAATTGATGTTGTGTATAATTTGGGTATTTTGCTGCTGTTGTTGATTTTTTTTTTAAAAAAACTTGTGCAGCATCAATATTATTTTACTATCTGTAGAGTTGTGTAAGATCCTTAGTTGCCTATTTAGGAAGCATTTGCTGTGTGTTTTAAGGGTAGGAGAGGTGAGAAGCAAGGGGCTGTTATTTAAACCAACAACTTTCTTTTAACGGAGTCATACCATTTAACCATAAATACTTTCTGACCAATGCCATAGGAACATAAGAAGTTGTCTTCCAAGTCAGGCCATTGGTCCTTCTACCTCAGTATTGCCAACACTTACTGGCAGTAGCTCTCCAGGATTTCAGACAAGTCTTTTCCCGGCCCTATATAGAGAAGCTAGTGACTGAACCTAGGACCTTTGGCACTGAATTATGGCCCCTCCTGACTTTTGCTTAATTAAAAGATAAAATTTCTACAATTCCTAGTGTTTTCTGTGTCTGCTGTAGGGTTTCAGTACTAAGTAAATTACAGTGTGGTGATTTGTTCCCAGGCATTTTAGCATGTGTTTTATATTGTTTTAAATTTTTAAATTGTGTTTTAAATTGTATCTTAAATTGTATTTGTTTTTAGTTACCGTAAACCGCCCAGAGAGCTTCAGCTATGGGGCGGTATACAAGTATAATAAATAAATAAACTCAGGCCCAGCATCAGCACCCTGCTTAGTTGGGCAAATGACATGGCCATAGGCTATGGAGGATACTGGCATCACTTTTTATTTAAAAAAAATTAGGTTACAGTCCACACTTAGCCTGAGGGTAAGAAGCAAATAAACTGACCAAGGCTGCAGCCGCCATCTTCATTTCCCTGGAATGCCTCTGGACCCTGTTACATACCAGGTCCCAGGAGGCAAGCAGCAGCAGCAGAAGAAGAAGACAGTGGTAGTTAGTGGCAGGCCACCACAGAGATGGGTGGTGGTGCCAGCTCAGTACTGAGAAGTGATGCACCAGGCAAAGCAGCTGCATAAGTCACCTCCATCTTCATTTTCTGAGGGGGGGTTAGAGGGCATCTTGCTCAGAGCTCCCTCATACCTGGTGCCAACCCTGCCGGTACTGAATGCTGATGAGAATTGGACCACAACCCTCCATCCATTTTCTCCTGTTCTTTCTTCCTAACAGATGATATATATTTTTCTGTGATGCTTATATTAGAAAATAATTTAAGCACTGCACATCCATTCCTCATGTGTGAAGGTCACAGGACTTTGTATGCAGGAAAATATTCCCATAGGGTGAGATACTTAGCCTCCACCCTCTTCCTCCGCTGGGCACATGGAATCCCAGGCATCCTGCAATGTGCCTAGCAGTAGTTACTGTCAATGGGAGCATCATGCACACTTCCCGTATGTGCAACCCCCCCACTGAGGGTTGCTCAGGTAGTCTTCTGAATTGAACTGTGAGGGATGGAATGGATTTTGTCCCATAGTTTCCAAGTTAATAATCTTTCCAAAAGATGGCACATAAGTGTGTGTGTGTGGGGGTTATCCATTTATGCTGATTTGGGGCAAGGACCATAGATCTGTGGAGCTATGGAGCTGCTGCTTTGCATGGAGAAGGTCCCATGTTCAATCCCTAGCATCTCCAGGTAGAGGTAGGAAAGACCGAAACCATTGAGAGCTGCTTCCTGTCAGAATAGACAGTAGTGAGTTAGATGGAGCCATGGTCTGAGTTAGGATACAGTAGGTTCCTATTGGTGAAATCAAAGGGGTTTGCCTGTTTATTTCTTAGACACACTTAATTTTCTTCTAATATTTGTTTCCTAGAGGCCTGGCAGCCAAACCTTTTGGCTAAGTTCCAATCAATATGTAAAATGTACTCATACACACTCTACACATGCACATTCCTCATGCTTCAGGCAACCTCTTAGAGTTCCCTAACTGACAGCTTCCAAAATTTCCCTTGAATGTGTCCATTCCATTGTATTGATCTCAAGGCCACAGAACTCCTCCTGTCCATAGGCAGGGAAATTTTGTTGGTGGTTGCCTGTTTTTACCACATTATGTCTCTGATTTTAATTTAGACTGCTTTTGCCAGAGCGCTCTGTGTGTGTGTGTGTGTGTGTGCGCACATGCGCGTGTGTTTCCACCACCACCACCCTGGTGGAATTGTTTTATTGTATTTCTTATAGTTGCTTTATGGAAACATTTGGATGTTATCTATTTACCAAAAAGGGGTACTTTAAATTTAAATTAATAAACAGCATTTCTCATAAGCCCTACTTTGTTACTGGTCATCCAGGTATCACCTATATCCGTCTTCCTTTCAAGGCAGGTTATTAAGTCCTGAATCCCATGAAGCAGAAATTCACATGTGTGCTCAGAAATTCACATATCTTCAGTGGTGGCTGGTGCCCATTGGGACTGGTAAAGCAGAAGTCAGAGAGCTCAGCAAGGAGGTGGAGCCGGAGCCAATGACAGGCAGAGTTTTGTCCCCATCCTCCTCCTTGATGAGTTCTACAAGGGCAACATGGAGACTAAGGTGAAGGAAACTGACAAGTAGTGCCACTGTCTGGGCTGGGAGTAAGTAAAAAGGCAGCAGGTGGGGGGGACGTTGACTGATGACATACTGAGGTTAGTGGGGGACTGGCCCATTTGTCCTAATGCAAGGTTGGGAATCTTTGGCCCTCCAGATGTCACTGGACTTCAACTCCCATCAGTCCCAGTGAGATGGTCAATGGTCAGGGATGATGGGAGTTGTAATCCAGCAACATCTGCTGGGCCAAAGGTTCCCCACTCCTGTCCTAGTGGACTGGCTTCCGCTGCATTTCTTGTGTGCAAATACCAAAGCAAAACAGAAGCTGAGCCCTCCTCAGGGCCTCCTTTATTTTAGGCCTAATCAGAGATAAACCGAGAATCTGCTTCTGTGCCAGGTAGGGATGGATCTGCCCATTTTGGTTCTCTCAGTTTCTCTTTCTCGTTTTTTCTAATTTTAAATCCAGTTGTTCACATTTCTGCAGCAATTTGTGATTTTTTAAAATAAAAAAATCTTCACGAACATACTTTAGCATTTTAGTCCCAATTTCTCCTAATAAGCACATTGTTTTGTATGCAGTTTTGATTAATGTATATATTTTTGCAAGCAATTGCTTCCAATATAATGCATTTTTATGTTATTTTCCCTTATATTCATTTTTATGCACACTTTCCCCTAATATATGCATTTTTGTGAATATATTTTGTTTTTAGAACTGCATTGCAAAATTCAAATAAGTGCAAATTTAGAAGGATGGTCGTGTTTCATTTTTCATATTGTTTCAGAAAGTATGCAGCTGATAGATTTGGCTTTAAAATGCGAACTGAATCAAATTTCTCCCCTTCCCTAGTGAGCCCTGAAATATGAGAAAATGTCAGGGTGTTCTCAGTTGCAGAGAACAGTCCTCTATGCTAAGGCAAGGACCACCTTAGACTCTGCTCCAGGTGGACTCTTGCCCCCCTCCACACAAACACACACATGGCCATTTACCATCATCAAGTTATTTAGGGTGATAAAAATAAAAAGGGAAAGTGAGGAGCTCCAAAAGGATATCTCCAGGCTGGGGGAATGGGCATTAAAATGACATCTGTAATTCAGCGTAACTAAAGTGCAACGTGATGCCCACTGAGGCAAAAAAATCCTACCTTCATGTATATACTTATTGGGTCTGAAACGGTGGTGACTGACCGGGAAAGAGATCTTGGGGATAGTTTGATGCAAATGTTGACTCAGTGTGCTGTTGCTGTGAAAAAGGTGAATCCAGGAAAGGAATCAAAAATAAAACAGGCTATATCATAATGCCCTTTTACAAATCTGTGATGTGTCTGCACTTACAATGTATATATTTGATAAAACAAATTTATAAAACAAATTTATAAAACAATTAAAACATCTAAAACAATTGTAATACATGTGCTGACGGGGAAAGATCTCTACTTAAAAGGCATGTTGGATTAGACAAATTCATGAGGGATAAGACTATTAATGGCTACTTAGTCATGATGCCTATGTTACCTCCAGTATCAGAGGCAGGGTGTCTCTGAATATTTGTTGCTGGGGAACATGAATGGGAGAGGACTATTGTGCTCATGTGCAGCTTGTGGGATTTCCTTAGGGATCTGTTTGGCCACAGTGGGAACATAATGCTGGCCTAGATGGGTGTTTGGTCTGATCCAGCAGGACACTTAGGTTTTTAGTGTCCAATAGTGCAGCAACATGTATAAATCCAGTGCTGGCCCAAGATATTTCTGTACTTGTTGCAGAGCCCCAACGCTGCTGTTCCTGCCAGGACCACCCTTTAAAAAGTCTTGCTGCCTTTCTGCCTTCATCTGGCCCTGTTAAGTTAGCTCAGAGCTTTCACTTCAAGATATGAATCAAATGTAGTCCTTGATTCTATTTGCCTATTCCTTTTCTAGATTATTCATTGCAATGTAATATTAGTACTATACATGGTTAATGTCCAGAGGACTATAAAACATACATACACACACACACACAGAGAGAGAGAGAGAGAGAGAGAGAGAGAGAGAGAGAGAGAGAGAGAGAGAGAGCGCTCCGTTACTACTCTCCAGCGGGGACCTTTTCCTAATCTATGTTGGCTGCCACTGCAGCATTCTCTTTCCACAATGCAATGCATTTGGAAAAAGTGATACTTTTTTTTTTTATGCTGCTTGCCAAGTATTTTAAACTGACACCAGCTATGACTAATGACAGTGCTGGAATGTGCTGTTCTCAGTAGAATAGAGCCCTTTACAGACCTAGGATTTTCCTGGGGTCCAGCTTCTGTCTGTTCAGGGGGCTGGTGCCATACAGCAGTGAATGATGTTCAGAGTGAACCAGCTGTATTTCTTCCAGACTGGCTTTTCGACCTCGGATCCGCTGAAAGAAAGCAGCAGAGGTCTACAATATTCCACTGATAATATAAAGAAGGGGGGAGGAGCAAATCCAAAATAACATAAAATAGGATTAATAATGGACAGCAATTGCATAATATAGGAATGTGACACTGATTTTGTTTAATACTCTCCAAGAAAGTAAAAGTAAAAGGTTTTTTTAACAAATGCACTGATTCCATGGTAAATCAAACATGTTAGAATAAAATAGTACTTTACATGCAAAACACATGAATGCCATCTCTGGGGTTTTTTAATCCTCCATGCAAAATCATATGGGGGGACACCATTCACGTGATTAGCTAGTGCTGGGGGCCCAGATCCAACGGATGTGCCTCTTACCGTTGTACAGCCACACAAAAATCAGAGGATTCTACATATACACCTCTCCATCCTCCATCTAGGAAACCAGAGGTGTTATCCCAGTTCACGGATACATGCAGGCCAGGCATGGGCCAGTGAGGGGAGTGATCTGGGGAAGAGGTGCATGCTAGGGAGTCCCGAGGGTAAGACAGAGAGGCCTAGAGGAATGCATTTGGTCCCCAGGCCTCAGGTTCCCCAGCTCTGGTCTAGGAGCGTGATTCTAACATTGTGTGTAAGAGATTTTGGCAACTCAATTCCCAGAGATTGGGGGAAAGATGGGTGACGCCTTTTATGAATGAGGATAAGCAATGCAATGAGAAACAGGGAGCGATGAATTTGAGTTCTATTCTTAGAAGATATAAATGTGCCCTCCAGAAAGCACAACCATCTCATAAGTGGAGGGGGGCATGGTAGCTCGTGCAGAAGGTCTCAGGTTGAATCCCTGGAATCTCCACTTAATAAGGGATCTCAAGTACCAAACCTGAGATGCTGGGATAGCTGCTGTCAGTTGAAACCAGCAATAACAGAGTAGATGAAACATTTCACTAGTTATAAGGCAGCTTCATATATTAATGCAATCAGCATAGATCTGGATAGTCAAAGGGCCACAGAATGGGGATGGGGGAATCTGACTGTAATTGCAGTCATTCCACCTTCATGAAACCATCTTTATCGTCAGTAGGGATGGGCAAATCTATCCATTTCAGTTTCTCATTTTTCCAATCTAAAGTTCAGTTCTCCACATTTCCACATCAGTTTGTGATTTTTTTTAAAAAAAAGTCTTCACATTTTAGTGTGAATTTCTCTTAATATACACATATTTGTACGCAATTTTGCCTAATATATAAAGCAATTCCCTGAATATAATGCATTTTTCTATGCTATTTTCACAAATATATGCATTTTTATGTACTCTACCCTAGTATATGCCATTCTACACACATTGCTCGGCTGGAGAACTACATTGCAAAATTCAAAGAAGTGCAAATTTCAAAGAATGGCTGTTTCAGTTTGCTATTGTTTTGGAAAGTACAAAATAGGTAGGTTCAGCTTCAAACGTGAACTGAATTAAACTTCTCCTTCATCGCTAACGGTCACATAAACTATAGCCGAAAAGATGCACAGAAGGAATAATTTTATCAAGGAATTTGGTCTGCCCAATGTGTTTAAAACAGCCTTCTTCAGAGGCAAAAGGATTTTGTACTGATAAACACTTGGCATAAGAAACAGGAATATGCCTTGTAGCAAGTCAGACCATTGGTCCGTCAATCTCACTGACTGACAGCGTCTTTCCAATATTTCATGCAGGGAGTCTTTCCGTCCAACCTGGAGATGCCAAGAACTGAACCTGGCCCTTTGTGCATGCAAAGCAGATGCTCTGCCCCTGAGCTGCAGCTCTTTCCTTTTTAAGGCAGACTATAATAAATGGCTGGGGGCTGCATTCGGCTCAGTGAGTCATATGTTGTGCAGAACTGAAACAGCATTTGGCTCTTTAAATGATCTTTAGTTTTCTGCACCTAGCACAGTTAAAATTCAGGGATCTATTTCCACTTATTCTGATAAAACACTGTCAAAGTTTTCAGATGCCTTTGATCACATTGCATTGATCTGCTTTCTCTTCTTTTATTTCAGGAACATAATTTCCTCCTATAGAGACATCAGTAGTAGTGTCTTGTCCTTCAAATGACCTGTACAGGATTCCTTCGCCATTGCTTACCAGAGAACTAAGGGGGCTTTGCCCAGTTAGAAATCAAGGGCATTTCAAACAAATTTCTGGTAACAAAACCTTGAATGTTCTTACTGAAGTATGAGCCAGAAAGAAACTACACAAAAGATTTATACTCCTGAGTATTCCATTGCAAACATCACTTGTTTTATAAACATTTAAGGGATCAGGGTATTTTCTGTGACTGTTGAGAGAGCTTAATGTAATGTACTGAATTTGGGATGTAGCCTCCCCTCTCCCTAAATAATTGGAACATATTTCCTAACACTTGGACTTAAGTCACAAAACAGTCTCCAGAGGAAGTAGTGGAAGCCTCTATTCCCCCCCCCCGCAATTTAAAACTGGAACAGGCCCAAGAATGGGGGGGGGATTTCACTGTCCAAAGATTTCTCCTTCAATCTTTGAAACACCTTTATGGAGAAGTAACTTATTTTAACTTAGGAAAAGAAAATGTCATACCACCCCTAAGAGAAGTTGCTAATCTTATTAACACTTTCAACTTTCATAGGATTTCCATGGATGTTTTGCCTGATAAGGAACTTTCTTCTTCCTGTCCACTCACCCCACATTTACTTCAAATTCTGCTTTAGGTGAAATTTTAGTATCAGCTCTCATCACAGTGGAATTTATGTCCAACGTAATATCGTACTTTATCTTCCCGGACTAAAGAACTTCACACTGGGATTTTAAATACCTAATTTCTCCACCTCTTCCAATCCTCTAAGAGAATTCACAGCTGAGGAACAATATCTGAGGCATAGTTGCATAAAGTCAAGAACACAATGTTACTTTGTGGAGACAATAAACCATAATTGTTCTTTTGGGGCTGATTATAGATATAAAAAACACTGTTATTTGTACATCAGGTGATTGATAATGTTCTTTCATTCTCCCAAAAGTTATATGTATTTTCTTGAAGGAAGGCAAAGGGATATGGTGTAATATAAATGTTTTTCCTGGAATGCTCTTCAGATGACTGCATAGCAAATCAACGAAGAAACCCCAGGTGGCTAGTATTGTTGAGGGCTCCACCATTTCCACCAAGAGTTGTGCATTCTATAGGAAAGCTAATTAAAATATTTAAGAGGCTGCGGTAATTATTAGTCATTCTAGCACTTTTGTCTATTAGTCCAGACACTCTGAAGTACCATAAACCACACTGTAGTTAAGGAGATAAAAACAACAGCTAGACTGTTTGTTGGTTTGTTTTTAATAAAAGAAATGATTGATTTGCAGCCCAATTCTCAACATGTTTACCCAGATCTAAGCCCCACTGAGTTCAATGGGACTTGCTTCCTGCTAACTATGCTTAGGGATTGCACCCTTCCTGTAATTGTTTTTTAACGTTCGCAAGAGTGTCATAGTTTTCAGACTGTACATTTAAAGACAGCTAGCTGTGCTGTGTATCCCATTAGAAATCCAGGCCAAAAGAAAAATGTATTATGATGCCCTAATACGAGTATCTGTACAGATATGTGAGAAGGCCAATGGCACAGAGGCAGCAAGTTGTGTATCTACTTCATGTGTGGTTGTGCTTACCTGTGCATATACTGTCTGCATGTATATGAATAGCTGGTCTTATGGTAAATGATACAGTAGTGCTAAGACTCTTACCACTAGATTATCACAGAGCAATACTGTGTAGTAGGCAGGGCTACACTTTAGCTACATACAGCAGAAGAGGGGTCTTTTCTTAGTGAATGTGCTTCTACTGCTCAGGAAAAGCAGGGGTTAGTGAAAGAGCCAAGGTTTCAGAAAGAAAGAAAGAAAGAAAGAAAGAAAGAAAGAAAGAAAGAAAGAAAGAAAGAAAGAAAGAAAGAAAGAAAGAAAGAAAGGTGAGAGGCCAACAGACAAAGATCAGGACCAGTTGCAGAGCATGAGCAGTGAAGCAGCAATAGTCCATTGGGACCCAGTGGCCTGTGCTGATCTAAACGTTATGGCACCCATGTAGAGTCTGTTAAAAAACCACCTCCATATGGAGGATTCTGTACAAAATGCCACTTAACTACATGCCACCTTGCCTTTTTGTGGCAGGTTTTTCACACCTGTATCACAAATTCATAGGACTGGTATGGTGATTTTACATATAGATCTTTAACAGTACTACACAATAAGCAGAGGTATACATTACAGCCCACATACTAAGAGATCATCAAATGGAAGTGCCTTGGGTGGCTTCCATGTAAAACTCATAAGATGAAGATGGGCCCTGAAAGGCATGGGAGGGAGATAACTAAACTAAAGGGACTATGTTGCATAGGGAGTTGAAAAGAATGAAACAAAACAAAAAGCTGGAAGGTGAGCTATAGTTCATAGGGATACAGCAGGCACAGGATTATTGCTTGGGCTGCTAAACCCAGAAGCCACCAAGATTGTTTGTGTGTGTATGTGTGCCATTCTCCTATTTCACAATGGAGCTCAAATGTGTACACTGTGTGTCAGAAAGCTAATTCCAACCACATCACCTAATAATGGATTACCAGTTCTAGAAATAAAAATGTAGGGAGCTCATGGATATAGCACTTGGAAGAACGAGCTCTCCATAAGTATTTCCAGGGCTTATGAAAAGCAGTCATATTACCAGCTTTGATCAGCACAGGCATAAAAATAACTTTAATACTCAGAATAAATACATTTTGGATTATACATAAAGAATGTGGCATCATAAATCTTGGCTTGCTTTACTCAATATCCATTACATCACTCTTTTACAGCCAATACAGTCCTTATGGGAACAGTGTATGAACATTATGACAGCAAGTTGACTTAAGAGAGAATCAAAATATTTTCAGTGCACAGCATTTATGCTCTGATGAGAGCAATGTTCTTGGATTGTTTGAGGTTGTTAGATTCTTGTATGAATTCTAAGTGGAAAAACAATCCTTCTTTCATCTCTGTCTCAATAATCACACACACCTTTTTAGCTTCTATATAAACCTTCTGTCTAATCTAACCTAGCATGGTTGAATCTAAACCATTGAGCTGCAACAACTTAGTTATACTTATCTGTCACAGACAAAAGATAAAATGAATGACTTATACAAAATTTAGTGTACTTTTAATGCTCTTGCAGGGAATAAAACAGTATATAAAAGAGTAGAATTTTGAAGAAAAAAAGCCAATGCATCACACTTTTAGACACAACAATTTTTATGTGCAGAGGATTATTTTCCTTCCTGTAGTCACCTACTATAGAGATTTACTAATTCAGCAGGATCACAGCCATGTTGTTAAGGAATGAAGTGTTTTGATTTCATTTGGGGGTTCTATAGAAAAAGACCTTGATCCTGTAGTACCCCTATCTAGCAGTACATTTGAGGCCTGTTGGTTCCCCAGTCTTAAGGGTTTCTTCATTTATGTCAGTTAGAGGTGCAGCTCCATCCATGCACAATGGCTGCATTTGGCATAATAAGCCAAGTTATGAATGAGCCTCATACACCCACATGCAGCTGCTTTGCTTTTCCCTTTCTGTGAACTGGGAAACAAATTAGAAAGTAATCACTTAAACATAGCTTCCCATTGTGATTATACTGAGAAACTATGGTCAGCGGCTTCCAAACAAGTCAAGGTATTAAGCCAACTTTAAACCATGGCTTCATATCCTGGCTTGTTTGGAAAACTTTGACCATAGTATAACATTTCAGGCATAATGAGAAGCTATAGCTAACTCCCTGGCTGCATACACATACATTTAAACATGTGACTTCCACCAAACAATCATGGGAACTGTAGTTTGTTAAATTTTGGGGATTGTAGCCCTGTGAGGGATAAATTACAGTTCCCAGGATTCTTAGGGGGAAGCCATGTGCTTTAAATATGCTTTAAATTTATGATGTGTACATTTTGCTCACTTGCGCAAAGGGAAGAGTAAAGTGATAGGTTATTATCATTAAGCTGAGATATGATTGGTTAAATAATGTCAGCGATGACCCTTCCACTGAAGTGATCTAAATGCAGTTTGAGTCTACTGATCTAGATATTCTGTTTACACATCAAAGTTCACATGGAAGCTGTCCATCATGGAGCCACAAAGCTAAAAATAACTTCATCAGACCTTTTTCTGTAGACATTATGATCCCAAAGAGTCCATAGGATATTTTATGCTTGTCATGAAGTACATTTACAGGACTATCTGCTTGGTGCTTACAGAAGGCAGATAAAATCATGCTAATAATGTTGTGACTCTTAACATCAATATATCTGTGCAGTCACAATTTTGATTACCTCACACTTGTTTAGCAACCCACTTTCTTGCAGCCTTGACCAGATGCTTTGTATTCTTCCGGCATGTTCAGGGTGGTTGGTGTAATTTCCACACATACACTGGTGTTTCAACATTAGTGTGTCATATACAACACCTTCAATACAAAGACAGTAAAACAAGAAATGATAAGCAAAACTGAAATACATTCTACATAACAATTTGCCTTCTTAGTAAGTGACATAGGTCCAGAGATTGTTTGTGCCAGTAGTCATTGGTAGAGAGCACCTCTTTTTTTCTTTTCTTGTTGCTGCCTATGGCAGCCACTTTGTGTGGGCACCTATGGAACTTTTATCCAGATATGAGTACTGGCACCTCATTTTTTTTTACCAAAAAAGCACTGCATAGATCCATCTACATATTACAACAAAGATGCATGAATCCCTCTCAATCTCTTTACATTCAAATCACAGCCATAACAAGAGAGAATATGGACCCGGGCTACAGTGTGAAGAGAGATCTAGCTCTTTCCCCACCAATGGCATACTGACATTGTGTATGCAGGCCATGCCTATATGTTTTTGTTTAAGGGGCAAACAGGAACTTTGGGGCATATGAGGAATGTCCATTGGGAAAATGAGATTGAGGAAATGCCACAATCCTGATCCAAATCACCCTTCCCGTATTGCTGGTATTTGAAATAAGGTTAAACTGACGAGGATGTGTTCATGTACCTCTGTTGGAACATGTTGTCTGGGCCTTTTACTTGGATAACCAGTCCCACCCTGCACATCGCTAGAGTAGTGGCAAAACTTTTAGAATAGGTAGGCTAAATATAAAATGTGAAAGACAAAAACAATAGATCACCACAATTGTGGCAAAGATGTGTAGTTTGCGGGGCGAGGGAAAACACCTAAATGCAGATATGTGTCAGATTGATGGATATACCACTCTACCCCATATATGCCCACTTGACCACTTTGATCTGTGGAACTAGCACTTTTACAAGTGCTACATAATATTTGTTATGCACTTGTAAGGAATCAATCTTATAGTGTGGCAGCACCTACATTCTCGGACTCCCTGCCCATTGACATTCGGCAGGTGTCTTTGCTGGATTATTTTTGGTGCTTGCTAAAACCTTTTTTAATTGGGCAAGCCTACCCAGATATGTAAAGCTGACATATATTTTAATACATAGTTTTATTTTATTATGTATAATGTTTGGCTGCTGGTCTTATTTATATTTTGTAATTATTTTTAGGTTAACTTGTTTATAACTCTGAATGTTATTGATAATTGTAATGTATACAGGTATGGGGAACTTTTGACCTTGTAGATGTTGCTGAACTACAACTCCCATCAGTCCTAGCAAGCATGGCCAATGGCTAGGGATGATGGTACTTGTAATTCAGCAACATCTGGAGGACCAAGGTTTCCCCATACCTGATCTAAACCACTTAGAGATTTTTACAAAGCAGTATGCAAAGTCCATAAAATAAATCCATGTGTCATTTTTCTGGATCATTTCTGCTTTTTGTTACCCCCACCACAATAGATGAATAGACAAAGACAACTGACATTTAAGTTCAGAATGTATTTACAGAATGCGAATAAAATTAGTGTATGATTTCAGGACAGCCATGTCCCCAAGACAGGTATGCACCACAAACAGTGTGAACTCAGATGTGTCATGCCACTGGTAAGGTAACCCTTGAGAAATGCAAGTTTGATAATACAATGGCATGCTGAAAGTTTACTCAAATAAATAAGCTCTATTTCAGAGGAAGGCCCACACTGATTCATACTAGCCATGGGAGAACCTTTTCCCCCAAACTCAGGTATGGCCATCAGGAAGAGTGATAATTTTTAATGGAAAAAAATACCAAAATAAAGTGGGTGTGCAGGATGTATGGATTGGAGTCAGTCATGTCCTATTCAGAGTAGACTCATTGAAACAAGTTAGTCATGTCCATTAACCTCAATGGATCTTCTCTGAGTAGGACAAGCATTAAATATCACCCTATGTTTTCCCCACAGAATCAATGAATTGTAGAGTTTGAAAGGGCCTATAAGGCCATCAAGTCCAACCCTTTGTTCAATGCAAGAATCCAACTTAAAGACCCATACCCATCACAATGAGATTTCCACCCTCCTCCACTTATACATTATTTAGAACAGCACACCCAGCAAGTCCGCTTAATTGAATTGCAAATTACCCATTTTACAAGGCCAGCAACTGAGATACACATTTTAGCCCTCATCAGATGTTCATAATTTGCATGTATGGGGGAAGCACAGAGCTATATCTGCTAGACCCTTCAACTCCCATTCTCATGTTTTCCCCAACTCCCATCCTCACAACATAGGAAACAGACCTTTAGTACTGGTGGCACCTACCCTTTGGAATTGCCTTCCCTTAAATATTAGACAGGCCAGGCGCCATCTCTGTTATCTTTTCAGTATCTACTGAAGACCTTCCTCTTTCAACAAGCCTTTTGAGACCTTATCCCAGTCTGCGTCTGTGTTGGAATTGCTTTTTAATATGTTTTTAAACCTTCTTTTTTTTAAAAAAATTGATGTTTTTAAACCTTTAAAAAAATGTTTTTAAAGATATTTTGTTTTAATATATTTTAAAGTATGTTTTTATGATGTTTTAAAGTGTTTTTAGTGCTTTTGTTTGCTGCCCTGGGCTCCTACTGGGAAGAAAGGCGGGATATAAATAAAATAATAAATAAATAAATGTTGAACAGGAAAGTCTGAAAGGGGATTGTAAGACCAGTCAGCTGAGGGCACATACAGTCCATCTCAATCAGAAATCCTGTACAATTCAGGCTCCCAATCTTAGGATTGTTTCTACGAGCATTCAGCAAAATGCCCTTCAGACATACTCAGTCAAAATTCAGGAAGGTCACGGGGGGAAAGGCCTGGCATTCATAGCCTTGCACCCAGAGCTTGGAAAAGTTACTTTTTTGAACTACAACTCCCATCAGCCCAATCCAGTGGCCTTGCTGGCTGGGGCTGATGGGAGTTGTAGTTCAAAAAAGTAACTTTTCCAAGCTCTGCTTGCACCCCTGCACAGGTTCAAATTAAGAACTTTTGATGATGGCTACTGCTGCACCTGGAAAAAAATGCAAGTAACTATACAGAGCTAGCTTTAGGTTTGAGGGGGCCTTCCTATGTCAGTCCCCCATGAGCTCCAGTCTGTTTTACCAGGACTGGCAAGCAGCTCAGAGACACCATTTAAATTTCCCACTATGTCGCAGAATGACAGTATGTTGGGGACATTTGCAGACATTGTGGGAAATTTTACAGCAGAAAAAGGAGGGGACAAGACGTTGTGTTAGTGATGAGTCCTGGTGAGGTGTTGAGACCAGGCCTGTAGCCGGAGAGGGCAAATGTGCTGTGCTCCCCCCCTCCATTTTTTAAGGGAATTTGTTTTTTAATTTGTGACATAACAGTTAATGACAACCTCCATTCAAAGAATGACAGCTTGTTTTAAGAACAGGAGCAATTTAAGGATCTTCTGAAAAATTCAGCGAGTGCATAACAAAAGCCTTATCTGGAAGAGCCTCCAACAGTCTGCTCTATCAAGACTTTCCCTGACTGAGGGTGGATTTTTCATGATCACAATCACCCTATAATTATTTACGTGATCCTATAATTATTTACATAAGCCTGTATAATATCATTAGATATTAGAACTTTTTATTATGGGCTAGAATTAGATTCCACCCCTTGGACTTTCCTTTGCCTACCCAGCCAGCAGCAGTGAAGAATATTTGCTTGCCTGCAGTAAGAAACAAGAGTTTGTTTATTCTGCAGTTATTATAATGAGTAGAGGAGGATTGAATGCTTATTGCCTATTGCTAAAGAGTGAAAAAAAGATAAAACTTAAAGTGATCTGAAAAAATGGCTACCCTTTACTCTTTTAAAATACTCACTATACTTACAATCATACTGGCTATTTTTTTATTTTTCTTGATTACTTCATGGCAAAAAATGAAAACAGCCCTAGAGGAACAGAAATATTTGCTGTGTACACTACAGTTGGCTGGCTGGTTGGCTTGACACCTAAGTTGTAACTCAGACCTAGGTGATTTCTGATTTTCCTAATAATTGCAGCTCAGCATGAGGCCTTTTTGGGGTTCTGAACAGAAAAATAAACCCAGCAACCAGTAATGCAATTGCTTTCCACAATTAGTTTCCAATTGCTTAGTCCAGCCTTTATATAGCAGCCAGTTAAAATGTTTTCCCTTGATTGTCCAACAGGAAGGAAAATCTAAAGGCCAGGAAGAAAACTAGAAGGAAGGACTCTCAAGGAAGACTTAACAAATCTGCCCTCTAGTATTTATTTTCTCTCTGCCCTTCCCTAAACTTGTAGTATGGACAAGTTTGTTTTTCGGGTAGAATCAAAAACTGATATACCTAATGCAGCTTCAAAACCAAGCTCAGCGGCTCACTGTCATTACCAAAGTAGTTCACTTCATAATTAGAACACAGGGACAGATAACAGGTGAAAGAGGACTGTAACTACAGGCAAAGGCAAGATTTTGAGTCTGATATTCCAGCAGATCTCTCAAAAAAGGATGAGAATTCAACAGATTAAACCTCATTCATGTAAATTAACCCACTCTCTGGATGGAGGAGGAGTAATTGAGAAGGTCACTGCCTTTTCCTTCCCCTGGCCTGGCCCTCACATCCTCTCTATCAGTGGGGGGTGGATTGGCTGGCCCTATGCAGCTCTTGCCCCCTAATGCCCCACCTAAAAATGCGGGTGAGCTACAGGGCTGGCTGAGACCCCAACAATTGCCTGAGGATGCTACTAATGCAGGCTCTGTGACTATACTCATGCCTCAAACGTCTTTTAAGACTCTTTCCTTTTTAAATTTGCTAGTGCCATATTTATTCCCTTAAACAATAGAACAAAATAGCAAAACATCGCTTTCATTCTTCACAATATACTCAGAAAGGAGTCCCACTGAATTCAATGGGGCTTGCTTGAAAGCAAGTGTGCATGAGACTGCAGCTTTTGGATGAGTTTGTCTGAATGGATAATTAATTCTGCTTGAATCAAGTAAAAAAAAAAGCTGTGATTTTGGCCTTTGTCAGAAACTTTCAGCTCCAATTTTTCGATGGTAATATATTCTCCCTCCTAACTGCATCATGTCTGATGAAGAGTTTCTTGGTTCAAAAAATGAAATCTGAATGGGCTTTTCCCCCTCCCCTACTTCATTCACTTCAAACATCTAAATTGATTTAGGATGTGCAAATAATTCACTTCTGCAGCTGCGGGTCACACAGCACGTGTGCTACAGTACCACAACACAGCAACAGAGCTGCCTTCTAAAAATAGACAGTAGGATTCCCTAACACAATCCAGCCAGGACTACTCTCTCCCCCCCACCCCAAAGTAAAGAGAGAAGAGACAACTGTTTTCAATTGCTGGCTGCTGTGGAATGTTAGTGGGAGATAATTATTCAGCCTGGAATGCTGTCTTCATTGAAGCCAATGGCAAAATTCCCCACTGAAATCAGAAGGGCCAAGATTTTAACTTGCTGTTTTCTCTTTCTGCAATCCCCCCTGCCCCGTTTGAGTGAGATTGTCATGTGATCGCAGCAGTGTAAATTGTGAACTTGCTTCTACATAGGGTAGAAACTGACCTCCAGAGAGAAATATCCAATTATTTTAAATGCATCAATTTTTTTTATTATTCTTAAGGCTCACAAACATTGATTGAAAAGGAAGATAAAATACAGAGTGGCAAATGATCCTGCGCTTCTCCCTTGCTTATTTGCCTGACCAAGCAAAAAGCTTGGCATTGCTCTCAGAAAGCAGCCGGAGTATGTGCTGTGAAAAAAGGCCATCATGGGTATCATGAAAAAGCAGCAATTTGTTAAGTGGGAAAGGCTATAGACGTGTGAAAGGCTGTAGCTTAGTGGTAGAGTGTCTCCCATGCATGCAGACAGTCCCAGGTTCAATCCCTGGCATTTGCAGGTAGGGATGGCAGAGACCCCTGCCCGAAACCCTGAACAGCTGCTGCCAGTCAGCGTAGACAATACTGAGCTGGATGGACCATTATATTATTGTATTTTTACTGTCACGGAGGGGTGCTGGTGGAATTTTTTTCCTTGGGTATCAAAGTAATTTGGTTTGCCTTGGGTCCTATGCACCTTGACTTGTGGGGCAGGGGGCACCATTTGCTCCTCCTCCTCCTGAGACAGAAAAATGGTTTGGCTCTTGCCCTGTTAGGGCTTAGTCTTACAACTGTTTGGCCCATAGCAGCCCAGATGGCGCTTTTCCTAGATTGCTCTTGAATGCATTGTTTGTGTGAAGCATCCATGGCAGGTTGAAGTCACAGCTGGGCACACTATGCAACATGCTGAAAGTTTTGCGACAGGACGTTTAACTGCAGCATGGTATAAGCCTCATGTAGTCGATTAAATGTGAATAAGAAGCAATCGAAAGGCAAGCCAATCTGGAGAAGAAGAAAAATGTGGCCACAACCAAAACAGTAATAAATAACAGCCCGTATACAGTACAACCAAACTGACACACTGTGAAAATGGAAAGCGGGGGAGAGAACTGTGCAGAAGAAATTATATGATCATTTCATCACTCACCCAGTTCACTATTCAATCCACAGTCATGCCACCATTATGCTTCTCGAGCAGCGAGTTGAATTGCAATCTGGGGTGTGTCATGAAGCAATCAAATTATTTAAGAATTTATACAGCAAACAAGAAATATGAATATGAATGAACAAGATGAATGAAACAAAGCAGAAAGAGCAGCAGATGAAAGTAGCTTTAAAACTATATACTGCAGCAGAGATGGGGAGCGTGTGGCCCTTTGGATGCTGCTGGACTACAGCTCTCTTAACCCCTGACTGTTGACCATGCTGGCTGGAGCTGATGGAAGTTGGAGTCCAACAGCATCTGGAGGGCCACAAGTTCCCCCACCCTGAACAATGATGAAAATGCCTGGGGCAGAAACACATCAAATGCGTCAGATAAGCCTTCCTGGGGAAGCATTCCACAGACAGGGTGCCATAACCAAGAATGCCCACTCCACAGTTACCATCTTCCTGCATTTCAGATGGCAGGTGTTCTGGAGAAGGGGCTCTGAAGATCACCTTGATGTATGAGCTACTTCAGCCCATCATGAAGTCTGTATGGCTCCACTCATTACATGCCGAATTTGCTACCGGGCTAATTTCAAGGTGTTATTTTGGTATTCGGGCTGAGGAGACAGTAAACTAGGGTTGCTGCTGGTGTACCATCCACCCTGCTGCCCGGCAGCTTCTCTGACCAAGCTGGCAGAGGCCATCTCAGCTGTGGTGTTGGAGGAGCCCAGAACAATAGTGCTGGGTGATTTCAATGCCCATACCATGCTGAGGCTGCCTCTAGTGTTCCGGCTTGGGACTTCATGGCCTCCATGATGACTATAGGGCTGTCTCAAGTTGTTACTGGCCCAACACATATGATGGATGACCTTTATTGGGAGAAGGACAGGGGGAGGGCGACCCTGTTATTCTAACTTGATTTTACTTACTTCATGGTATCCTTCTGGACTGACTTGGTGAGATGAGTATTGGAGGTTTTACAGTGGTTCAGATCCTATCTCCAGGGTTGCTCTCAGAGAATAGCATTGGATGATTGTCTTTGGCCCCCTGCCAGTTGTGCTATGGGGTGCCGCAGGGTACCATCTTGTCCCCCATGCTGTTTAACATCTATATGAAGCCCTTGGGAGCAGTCATCAGGCGATTTGGGGTGAGGTGTCAGCAGTATGCTGATGAAACCCAGCTCTATTTCTCCATAACATCTGAATCAGGAGAAGCAGTGCAAGACCTGGACCAGTGCCTGGACTCGGTGGTGGGCTGCATGAGGGCTAATAAACTGAGTCTGAATCCTAGCAAGATGGAGGCATTGTGGGTTGGTGGTTCCTGAGTTCGGATAATTGGTCAGTTGCCTGCTTTGGATGGGGTCGTACTCCTTCTGAAAGAGCAGGTCCATAGTCTGGGAGTGCTCCTGGATCCATCTTTGTCGCTGGTGACCTCCGTGGCTAGGAGTGCCTTTTACCAGCTTCAGCGAGACTGCTCACTGGGGCAGGGTATCGCCAACATGTCACCCCGCTGCTGAAAGAATTTCACTGGCTGCCCATTTGCTACCGGGCCAAGTTCAAGGTTCTAGTTTTGGTGTACAAAGCCCTATACAGCTCGGGACCGGGATACGTGAAAGATCATCTTACTCCTTATATACTCAGTTGATCACTACACTCTGCAGGTGAGGGCCTTCTGCAGATACCATCTTATCAGGACGTTTGTTCTGCACAATATAGGAAACAGACCTTTAGTGTGGCGGCCCCTGCCCTGTGGAATTCCCTCCCCTTGAATATTAGGCAGGCACCATCTCTGCTATCTTTTTGGCGCCTTTTGAAGACTTTCCTCTTTCAACAAGCCTTCAAGTTCAGACCTATCCCAGTCTGCGTCTGTGTTAGAATTGTTTGTTAATATGTGTTTTTTAAAAATAATATGTTTTTAACCCCTTTTTAAAGATATTTTTAAAGCTTTTTTTAAAATGTTTTTAAAGTTGTTTTGTTTTAATATATTTTAAGGTCTGTTTTTATGATGTTTTAAAGTGTTTTTAGTGTTTCTGTTTGCTGCCCTGGGCTCCTGCTGGGAGGAAGGGCAGGATATAAATCAAATAATAATTAAATAAATAAATATAAAGCCCTTAACATCTTGGGACCAGTTTATTTAAGGGACTGCCATATCCCATACGTGCCTGTTCTATCACTTTAGTCTACAGAACTTGAACTTCTACAAGTGCCACACAATGTTCATTCTGCATTTCCAAGGAGTCATTCCTTAGTGTGGCAGCATCTGTGCTTTGGAACTCCTGCCTATTGACATTAGGCAGGCACCATCACTGTACTCTTTTAGATGCCTGCTGAAAACTTTTCTTTCAGCGGACCTATCCAGACACATGATTTGGGTACATCTATTTTTCAATTTGTTTTGCGAGTTTTGGGAAGTTTAATTGTTTTACAGGTTTTTAATATTTTTCAAATGTTCTAAATATGTTTTTATTTTAATTGTATTTTTATCACAAGTGTGTTTGCTGCCCTGGGGCTCCTTTGTGAGAAATGATGGGATATACATTTCATATCTAAATAAATAAATGTCGACTCTGCACAGGAATTACCCCTTGGACTTTGTGACTCTCTCAGTGAAAAGGACATTCTATAACTGGAGCACGAACCACAAGAATTCTCTCTATTTGCTGTCAATGACTCAGTATTGACATTTGAGGGATGGATAACATGTCCCTAAGGCCATCCTTAGTTGATAGCCTTAATGGGAGGATCAAGAGATTTCAAAAGGCTCAATATCATGTCCATTCAAGAGCACTTTAATTGACATACTGTGGGATGCAAAAGCTGAGTAAAGAATAAAATGGGCTATAAAATGAGATCAAAACCAGTAAATGTTGCAACTTTATAATTATAGTCCAGTTCAGTCCAAACACTTTTCAAATGTCATTCTTCATCATGAATATTGTAAAAAAAAAAAATTAAAGTATCAACTTTCCATAAATCCATTTAAATAAGTCCTTTTTATGGCTGAAGTTTAATGGACTTCTACTCTCTGATACATTTGAATAAAAGGGATTTTTAATTTAGCTCCAAATCCTGAAGCCCTCAAATCTTTCTGTAATTCAAAGACTACGTGTGCCAGCAAACCTTGTTCAACTGCAACTACCACAAGCACATGGCAATCAGTCTTTGCTGGTATCACTTCTTAGTAATGGGTAATTCATGTGTCAATCATAGCTCTGTTTGTTGTAGTGTAGAACAACACATTTTGCATCAGCAAGTGACATTCCTATTGGAGGCAAATGGCAGACCTCAGATTTATATCCCCCAGTCATTCTACTTAGTAAAAGTCTCATTTCAACTTGGTGGTGGTCCCAACAAAAAAAAAGGCAAAAAAAAGCAACTTGGATGAGAGAGAAATAAATGAAAGAAAAACAATAAAAGGCTTGGGTGGGGGAGGGACCCAGAATGCACCTGTTGCTCAAGTTATGGAACCAGTCAACAGCATTAATTTATGAGTGTGTGAATATTATCCCTCATCAGCTGCGCTAGTTGACTGGAAGCCAATATAACATCATAATGTCCAGTAAGATTGAGGTTAAAAATGAATGCGTTACTATGGCTAGAAGAGGCATTCATGGCATTTAAATCAATTGATCCTACATGAACCATGCATTTACTCTGCCTATTAAGCAGAGTCTTCAGGGAGTCCTACCAGTCATGAAGCTATGCTGGGCAGGCTGATCCATTGCTGGGTGAGGTAATGCAGGAGTCGCTGGGGAAGACTGTGTCCTGGCAATGGGCTGACGTCTATCTAAATGTGCCATACCAACTGTAGCCATCTGAGCCCGGTACATTTGCAACTGCTGGATACGCTGATGCTCCAGGATCTGCTGTTGTCAGGAAAGAGGCACAGTAGAAAGAAATGTAAGATGTAATCAAGCAGGAAGGAAATGGGTCAACAAATTAAGTTCAGCAGGTCAGAGCCCTAATAAACAAAAGTGGGCAAAGTCCCACCCTAAGACCTATTCAATAAATTTATCCAGCAGATGTGTACACACTGACCCTCTTTGACAACATATCTTGCTAGACCTGGAAGAAGTTCTGCATCCCGCTAAGGTGGATGTGGAAGAAAAGTATCATACCAAGAATGGCAAGAAAAAACATTCAGTATCAAGCTCTCAGATGAAGCAAAGCGATGTAAACAGATGATATCATCCAATACATTGTCAAGGAGATGATGGGATAGGGTGGACCCTTAAGGAATGAAGTTTATTCAATGACTAAGAAAAGAAACTGATCTTTACATTGAATCTGCTCTTAGGTATGACTATGACAGGTTGTCCTAATGCTCCAATACAATCCTTGGTCATCCTAATGCTCCAGTCCAGAGCTGTGCAAGGGCTTTGACACGCACATGTAGCGTTAGTGCATGCAGGCTGTCACATCTATTTCAACAGAAGGAGCAGATTCTTGCACATAAAAGAGAAAGGCTCATTTAGACATACCTCTCCCTTTGAAGGGAATGGAGCATTGTCATCACATCAACAATGACCACTTCACCTGCTTCCCAGCTATCTTGCAGAAGTTCCTAACTCTGCTAAAAGTGTCCTTTTACACTGTGGCTATATGCAACCAAGTTCTAATAAATGTTGTGCAACGTGGATTTAATGAAATATCTTTTCTATGTTAAAAGACTTTACATTGGAAAACTCTTTATTCCAAAGTAATAAAATACACATTTTTACTAGTGAAGTAGTATGCTAATAAATCACATGCTATCCTAACTTGCTGTGAATAGTGTCATTGCTAAGACATTGGTGTTTATATATAGATACTTGGGCCCCATTGATTTATTCACATATGGCTTTCCAAGTGATCAGGGTGCTTACACAACAGGCAGATGAATGTGATTTGATTTGATTTTGATTTGATTTTAATATTTCTACCCCATCTTTCAGCCAAAAGGCCCTCAAGGCGGCTTACAAAGAGCACCAATATAAAGATACACTAATGAAACATTAATAATACATCAATAGAACATCAGTAATACATCAATAAAACAATAAAAACAATACAATTTGCAATACTTTTCAAGGTTGTCACAAACTACTTCCCCCCTCACTTTGGCAAAATAGGTATTATAGACATTGGGCTACTTTGCAAGGTTAGCCACACTCTCTCAGCCATAGTCCTGTAGGATTAGTCTAAAAAAGCCATGATTATTAGAAATAGATGACACAAAACATACCTAATAACACTAGCTGGCACACTTGCAGAAAACGTGCCTACCCACACCCACTCAGGTAGGTGGGAATCATCCCTTCACACACATATGAACCATTCTTGGTCACAGGGTGGGGGAGAAGCTGCCTGGTTTGTTAAGTGCAAGACACCTTGTCCTGGGACCATGGGAATATGCAACGACTGAATGCCCATGTTGGCCTGCTAGCACCAACCCCATCCCTACTGGCAACATCTCTGGCTGTTGACACTGCCAGTATATATTGCAAAGCTGTTGGCACTGCCAGTATATATTGTTTGCTTACAGGGACTCAGTAGAAATGGCAACAATGCATGGAACATTACCGCTACCACATTTACCTTTCTTGATCACAGATTGCATATAATGTATCTAGATGCAAATGGAGAAATAATTACTATAATTTATATAGAAATATAGTACATCTCACCATCATGGGGAAGACTGTGATCAGGTAGCCTGTGTGCCTGTTCAGCCCTCTGGCCAGGTGCTAACTGTTGACAGCCAACCTCAAGGCTTCTGTTTACCTTTTTTATTGTACTTTAAATCAGACTTGGACAGAACAGCCCTTCAAATAGAGGAGTGTTGTCTGCAAAGGAGGGCACATGGCCACCTCAGATGCATCATGTCCTCTAACTATTACCGCCATCTCTGCCCAAATGAACTCAACTAAAGTGATCTTGGAAGCAATGGAGGTGTTTTAATGTATTCACCATTTCTCAGAGAGAATCTTTGGGGCATTACTGTATTTAATGTGAGATCACTTATTGCCAGAGTGAGTTAATTTTGGGTTGGACAGGGAGGAGTCTATACTTGCTGAGCTAGGTATAACAAGAGGATCAAAATGTGGAAAATAAAATTAGGGCTGTGTTAGCACATATTATATTACAGGCTCCACAGCAAAGTGTAGTTTCCAACTTCTGATGTCTCCAACTGATTTTGGACCAAGGAAAGCAGAATACATTTTTAAGTAATCATAGCAACTGAGACCAGTGGAATTATGCGAATGTACAGGAAAGCCCCAGTAAATGTTAATGGATATTCTGGCATTAGCAAGGCTTGAGATTCAGCATGGGGGGGGGGGGAAGAGATGAAATCCCAAGGTTGCAAAAAAATAAAGATTTTGTTGGCCCAACGGACATTTAAAAGGCTCACCACTGTGTTCTCTAGCATAGTCTTTAACCAAATGACACCACATAGTGGCGCACATTCAAAGTACTCCTGAAGAATTTTAATTCAAAATGCATTGAATTAAAATATTTATTTTTGTGCACCCCTTGGAATTTCATCTTTCCCCATCACCACCAATGTCACAAACCAAATGCCATCGCTGCGCAATTAGGAATTTTCACATACCCGACCGCAGTTTCCTAATCAGATGTCATATTCAGGTGTGCACCATGATGTGAGAAACATGCATGTTATCTGTTTTGCCTTGTCTAAATGTGGTGGCAGCATTAGGGTTGGAGGAGAAATTAGATTCAGTTTGCATTTAAAGCCAAATTTCAAAAATCGTGCTTATCTGAATTTTGCGATGCAGTTTTTTTTAAAAAAAGTTTACAAAACGCATATATTAGAGGGAAATGTGCATAAACATTATTATGTGAAAATATCTTGAAAATGCATTATATTAGGAGAAATTGCTTGCAAAAATTTGACACATTAGCATACTGCAGACAAAAATATGTTTATTAGCAGAAATTCATACTAAAATGCTGAAGAATTTTCATGAGGTTTTTTTTTTTTTTAAATGCAAATTGCTACAGAAATGTGGACAACTGAATTTAGGACTGGAAAAATGAGAAACTAAGATAACCAAAATTGTCAGATCCTTCCATCCCGAGAAGCCATACTCGAGATAGTTTCACACTGCGTATACATGCAGTGAAATAGACACATACGTGTTTGTCACACATTACAGTGCACATGTGATTTTGATCTATAGATATAGTATTCATATAAGAAATTGTCTTAGTTAATGTATACCTAAGAAGAAAGCAGCTAAACAAAGAGATACCCTACTTCTTTTCTGATGGTGTGAGAACTTAGAGTATGGTGTGAGAACTTAGAGTATTTCAATCAGGCTTCAGGCCTGGACATGGGACTGAAACGGCCTTGGTCGCCTTGGTGGATGATATGAGGAGGGCATTGGATAGGGGAGAATGCGGCTTTTGATACCGTTGACCATGGTATCCTTCTGGACCGCCTGAAGAGGTTAGGCATAGGGAGCACTCTATTGCAGTGGTTCCATTCCTTCCTCTCTGGTAGGTACCAGAGAGTAGCATTGAGGGATGAGGTTTCGGATCCTTGGCCTCTCACTTGTGGGGTGCCACAGGGATACATCCTCTCCCCGTTGCTGTTCAACATCTATATAAAGCCGCTGGGGGCTATCATCAGAAGATTTGGGCTGCAGTGTCACCAGTATGCTGATGACACGCAGTTCTATCTCTCATTCAAATCTTCACCAAGGTTGGCTGTAGAAACCCTATCCAAGTGCCTGGAGTCAGTGAGTGGCTGGATGGGAAGGAATAAGCTGAAGCTGAACCCTGACAAAACTGAGGTACTGTTTGTGGGAGACAAGAGAAGGTTGGGGGATGTTGACCTGGTGCTCAATGGGGTACAATTGCCCTTGAAAGACCAGGTCCGCAGCCTGGGGGTCATTCTTGACTCCCAGCTGTCCATGGAGGCTCAGGTCTCAGCTGTGAGCTGGGCGGCACTGTATCAACTCCATCTGATACGGAGGCTACGCCCCTAACTTCCCAACCATCTGCTCCCATCTGTGGTACATGCCCTGGTCTCCTCTCGCCTAGACTACTGTAATGCGCTCTACGTGGGGTTACCCTTGAAAACGGTCCGGAAGCTGCAACTGGTACAGAATTCAGTGGCTTGCCTGATTAAAGGCAGCCACCGGCGAGATCACATCACTCCAGTGCTGAAGGAGTTGCACTGGTTACCAGTTGTTTTCCGGGCACAATTCAAGGTGTTGGTTCTGACCTTTAAAACCCTATACAGTTTCAGCCCAGTCTATCTGAAGGAGCGCCTCCAACATCATCAGGGATGCTGCTTAACAAAATCAGCCTCAAAAGGCCTTCTCTCTACCCCACCAGTTAAAACAGCTAGACTGGTGAGAAGTAGGGAGAGAACTTTTTCAATTGTGGCCCCCACTTTGTGGAGTTCCATCCCAAATGATCTCTGCCATGCCTCCTCTATAATGAGCTTCCGCCGGGCCTTGAAGACCTGGCTCTACAGGCAGGCTTTTGGAGTGGGTTAGGTTTTATTATTATTGTTGAGATTTTTAATGTTTTAATGTATTTGTATGTTTTTATTTTGTACGTCGCCCAGAGTGGCTGGACAGCCAGCCAGATGGGTGACTAATAAATTTAATAAATAAATAAAATAAATAAATATATCCTGAGCTTATTAATACACAGTATTTCTGGGACTAAGTTCCATTGAACTCCATGGGGCTTGTTTCTAAATAAACTATATAGGATTACTCTATTTTCCTACAATACTACACACACTTACTTGGGAGTAAACCCAACTGAACCTTTCTGGACTCACTTCTGAGTAGACATGCATAGGCATGTGCTGTTAGGCAATCCTATGATTATTTACTTAGGAGTTAGCCCCACTGCGTGGGGTTTACTTCTAAGTAGACATGCATAGGATCATGCCCTTTATTGTTTTTAAGGTAGAATACATACCACCACAAAGAAACTATATTTTCCCATTTCCTAGGGAATTTTAAAATTTTAAATTTTTAAAGCAAAACCTCTTCATTTTAGATGCTCTTGCATCTCTCCCATTCATATTCAATGGGGTTTTCCTGGGGGATCATGCCAATATTGCGATTATTTCTCAAAATAAGTTTTAACTATACATGGTAAGAGTACCTATACTTTAAATCCCAGATTGTGCAAAATGTTGATTTTAATTGTTGTGTTTAGCTGGCCTTGGTTTGTGACAAGTTTGGTATTGTACAGATTTCCTACCTGCCACCCTCACTTTTACCAAGTGAAATTATACAGATGACTCTTCTTGAAGCTCACCTCTTTATTCCTAATTATCTTGGCCCTGTGTTCACTCAGTGAAATACTACAGTTGTCCCTGAGAGTTCTCATTTGGGATGAGTGACAAATTAAATTATCCAGCATTTGGACATTTAAAAAGAAAACCTCGCAAACTGCAAATCCTTATATGCTGAAAGGCAGTCTTGCATTTTTGCTACTAACAGATTTTTTGCACCACTTTCTTGGCATAGATCCATAGGTCACCTTACCCAATATTTGGACTTCTCTGTTTTTTTTTAATCTCTAGAATTCATCTACACAATAAATACCTTTGCTATAACAGACATGTTATAACAGACACTGGTATACTCAACAAAGAATCTTGTGCCACTGAGAGATTCCCAGGTGCAATCCTATACAGACTTACCTGAGAGTAAGTTGTATTGAACTTGATGGGATGTACTCCTGAATAAGACATATGACCTGCATAGTCAATTATTTAGCACCCACTTGGTCAGATGCATGAGATTTTACTCTCAATTAGTATCTTTGTGCAGAGATGGGGAATCTGTAGCCCTCTAGATGAGGTTGGACTCCAACTCCCACCAGCCCCAGCCAGCATCGCCAATGCCCAGGAATGATGGAAACAGTTGTCCAACTATCTGGGGTTCCCCATCCCTAATATGCAATAACTAGGTAAGAAAAGTGATCCATTCACAACCATTAGCAACCAGCCAAAATGACTCAGTACGAAATTCAAAATAATTTGAATCATTTAATAGTTTAAATTAAATAATTTAATTTCATAAAATAATTTTAAATTGAAATTGCTTTTGTTGGTACAAGGTTTGCCCAGACCTGAAGTTGCCTTAGACAAAGATAAATATCTTGCTTTATTTGGTAACAAGAGCCCAGTTCTGAAACCATTTTATATTAGTGCAAACTGGCAGTTGTGAGATGGAAGGAACAACCAAATGTGACTACCATTGTGTTTCATCATGTTTTATTGTGTTGTATTATATCCTCTACTCATAATCTGTATTTGGGATCTGTATGACTAGTTAAACCACTAGATGTGGAAGCAGTTGAAGGCAGGATTCATGATAAGGCAATATAAACTACAAGTGGGATTCCTAAAGTAGCTTAAACATTAGAGAGCATTGTATGGACTGAGAAGCAACAGTTCTTCCTGAAGAGCCCTTTAAAGTTCCCACATCTTTGCTTATTACGTGACAGGAAAGCAGAGGCAATTTAACATTGCTTGGAACCTATATCAGATGCCCTCCAAGTGACACATAATGAGTGGATAATGATCATTCAGGATAATGAGTGCAGTATAGCAGAGGTGTTGAGGACCTAAAATATGTCTGACCACAGAACCTCTCTGTTCTTCAGTCCCTATAAATGTTCTAGGTTTTCTCCTATTGACAGCTCTGTATTTTATTTTAACAGCTACCTACCTACCTACCTACCTACCTGCCTGCCTGTCTGCCGGTCTGTCTGCCTGTCTGTCAGTCATCTATCTATCTATCTACCCCCCACAAATTTCAACCTTCACAGTAAGACATCCCTTTTTAAAAGAGAAAGATAAAAGTTTAAATTTATTCTTAGTTCTCCTTCATACAGAAATATGGAAAGCTCAAGAGCACTGTAGGTTTGTGACAAACAGACTTATGATATGATGTACTGAAAGCAAATATCCCTAGATCCATCCATGTCACACTGTGGCCCCATCTGCACTATACATTTAAAGCATGACACTCCTTTAAACAGTCATGGCTTCCCCAAAGATTCCTGGGAACTGTAGCTTGTTAAGGGTGCTGAGAGTTATTAGGAGACTCCTATTCCCCTCACAGTTACAATTCCCAGAGTGACTGAACAGTCAATCCTTCTTCCCAGAAAATTCTTTCAATGTGCTTTGAATATATAGTGCAGATGAAGCCTTTGTGCCACTGCCTTCAGAAGCACCCTAGAGATGTTCTTCTGGGTGATTTCATGAAATGGTCTCGCTTAATGGTAGTTACTCAGAAGCCCAGTGCTGCCAGCACCTACACTGCTGTTGTATGGGGCATTTTAACCTCCATATCCTCACTTCCCTACCTAAAGCCCCTGCTGATCCTTTTGTCATAGGAGAATACAATGAGTTTAGTTTAAAAAGACCAAAATAAACAGACAAGTTCTCAGCCAGTAAGTGCTGGTGAGTCACTTTATTAGTTGTCGCTGCAAATCACTCAAGGGCACAGTGAATTCAAACCTGTGCCAGGAGGTGATGATGGAGTCAGAGAGTACCTCAGATGAGCTGCTGACATCAGCAAGAGCATCTACCCAGTCACCAGCCATGTATTTATGCTTACACAGTACTAATAGAAATGCTCCCTACTCCATGTCAAAGAATCAAAATAGTTATCCCAAAATCACAGAAATTTCGCTTCCTCTTCAATTGCTAACTTGTGAACCACCTCCCTGGCTATCACTGCACTGGATACAATACCATTCATAAGATGATTCAGATACCCTTTCCTACATTTGCCATAATCAAACAGCAGGGATCAAGTAGACCTGGGTTGTCTGAAGAGGTCCAACAACCAATGGGCTTCTTAGTTTCTTCAGATATAAAATCCTCCACCTGACACAAATGAAGGTCTTAAGATGTGTCCCATCATGAACAACCCTAATTTTTGGAGAACTATTTTGAAGCAATGGATGATTAACTACTTTGAAATCTCCCCTTGTTCCTTTGAGATTTAAGCCTGGTTGACCTTGCAACTAATTATGCAGCCTGATGTCTTTGAGAATTGCCAGCATTCCTGATTGCAGTCCCTGGGCCTTTGGCTGCTCAAATTAAGGGAAATAAGGGAGATCAGGCCGATTTGCCCAGGGCCCTGTTTCCAGTGCGGCTGATCAAGGCATACAATGTCTATCCCCATGAGGGAACAGGACGGATTCACTGGGATTGATTATCCATGTTAGATGTCTCAGAGAACAATCCTCAAGTAGTTCTTTTGCAGTTTCAGGAAGAAGTTGCTGTTCCTTGTGATGTATCTTTTAATGGAGGCATTTGCATTCTATACATTGATCATGTATCTCTCACCTTCTTGTACAGCCACTAACTCCCAAGGAAAACATGAGTGGCATGAAGTTTTGCAACATTCCTTCCATTCTTCTGACTCTTGGCACATAAGCCTGATGAATACCAGCAGAAACATTCACAGGCATCCACAGCAATTTGCATAAAAAGAAACTGTTTCCATTCCATTCAGCAGACAAGCCATACTTTAAGAGGTGTGCCTTGCAATTGGGGGGGGGGCACACAGGGTTCAGAGTTTGAATACTGTGAATCTGCCAGTACCTCTTAAGCAGTTCCCTTGCCCCAACTTTTTGGAGAGTATAAGGGCTATACACAATGGTCCAAGAGGAACTGGGAGGCAGGAATTTCTCCAGTTTTTTTCTCCAGAGTTGAGGGACAAAGGCCACATTCACACCAGCTGTATTCCACAATTATTCCACTTTAAACAGTCATGGTGTCCTCCAAGTAGTTTGTGAAGAGTGCTGAGCGCTGTTAGGACACTCTGTTCCCATCACAGAGACACAATTTCCAGAGTGGTTTAACAGTCAGTCCCTCTTCCTAGAGAACTCTGACAATTGTAGTTCTGATACTACAGGTTGGATTTCAAGTATACAACATGAGCTTGAAAATAAATTTGTCTTTCTACATCTACATCTCCCTTGGAAAAACTGTGTGCTTGTTCCCATTTGCATCTGGATCATCAGACTAATGAGAGAAAGATTGTTGTACAAATGAGTACCTGAGTGTTCTACGGCCTTTAAGAGCTGAAGGAATCCTTTCAAAAATTTGTGCAAAAACCTCAAAGCGATATGCTCCCCCCCCCAAGGGAGGGTTCCTTCTCTAGAGAAGGTGAGAGAAAGATAAAACAACCAACAGGAGTTTTGCTGGACTCAATTTCTCTTCCCCTTCTGTACTGAGCATGGAAGGGGAAAAAGCAGCAGCAGTGGCCTCTGACCTGGGCAAAGAAAGAAGCAGGTGGCCTCTGTTGCCCTAATACAAGGGGCTTTGCTAAGGAAAAGATGGGTGGGGAGATGAAGGGGGGACAGATAGGAAGTCCCGGGGCTGGTGAAATTTCTGTTTGTTTTTACATTTATTTGGGGAGTCCGAGGGGAGATGGTTTATTCCTATATTTTGTTTCACATTGAACTCTGAGACTGCGGGTTTCAAGCTGGCTGGGATTGATAGTTTAGTTGCAGAACAGAAACGGTGGACTTTCCTTGGCCGCTCTTTAAGCATCCTTCCCAGTCTTTGCTTTTCTCGACTTCTACTGCCAATTAACGGCAGCTGGGCATGACTCTTACATAATTAGGGTGGCAAGGAGAATTGAGCATAGGCCAATGCTAGATTAAGGTGGTTGGGGGCCCTGGCACAGTTTCTAAAAAGGGGGCCTCTTCCCCCCCCAAAGAACACATGATTTTTTAAAAAGTATTTAATTGAAAAGATATTTATTATTTTATTATATGTATTTGTATACTGCAACACATGAAGATGGAGAGGGCGAAGCATGCAGTGGGTAAAACGACAGCAAGCAGACAGAGGCTAGAGGGCCCCTGGCAGACCTAGGCCATGGTGCAATTGCACCAATTGCACCATTATAATCAGCCTTGGTATATTTAGGAACCTGTAGATATTTCAGTAAAAAACCCCAAAAGACTAATAAAAAAGCAGAATTAACTGCAACACCTGGGACTCTGCAGGAACCCTGCCTGCATCTGTACTACACATTAAAAGCATTATTATAGCACTTTAAACAGTCATGGCTTCCTCCAAAGAATCTTGGGAACTGTAGTTTGTTAAGGGTGTTGAGAGTGGTTGGGAGACCCTTATTCTCCTCACAGAGCTACAATTCCCAGACACTACATTTCTCTTCCCAAGGAACTCTGGGGATTGTTGCACTGTGAGTGAAACAGAGGTATCCTAACAATTCTCAGCACTCTTGACAAATTACAGTTCCCAGTACTCTTTGGTAGGATACTGCTTTAAATGTACACTGCAGGTGGGGCCCATCTGTATGTATTTCAACACAATTATAGCAAAGAACGCAAACAATTGCTGATACATTGGTCCCTTGATGACAGGGCTATTCCTTGAGCACTGAGATGGGAAACCTGCATGGCCCTCCAGAAGTTGTTAGATTCCACTCCATCACCGCAGCCAGCATAGCCAATAATCTCAGAGATTATGGGAGATGTAATCCAACATCATCCGGAGGGTCACCAGTTCCTCATTCTTGCTTTAGCAAGCATTATTGGGGGAGGGGTAATCACAAAGCCAGCGAAACTGCAAGCAACTCACCTGGAGGAAATTAACTGTTGCTGCTGGAGGTCTGTCAACTCATGGGACTGTGTAAGAGCAGAGGAGGTGAAGTGACAAAGAATGTGGCTCAAGTTCCATTATTAGAAAAGACATCGGTAGAAATGGAAGTATGCAGATATCAGGATAGATGGGCAGTAAAGGCAAAGGACCATTAAAAAAGAGTAGCCTTTACATTCTTAACATCCAACAGAAACGTTTTAGAAACTGAGACAACAGATGCCGTCCAGATACTTTGCAGATACCTTTTTTCTACAACCTGAGGACTTAAATACTTTCCCCAAATGAATTTGGAAGCCTTAAGATGCCAGTCAGTTGCTATCTGCACATCGGTTGGTGGTAGACCACACGCTTTGCATGAAGACAAGATGCTCCTGAGTTCAGTATCCCTGACCACTCTAGCCAAGTTGAGAAAGACTTCTTCATGCCTCACATCCTGATAGGGATAGACAGTGGTATTTCTGGGCTGTGTCAATTTCACATGTGTTTATTCATAAATCTGTTCCATGCATCTGCCGATCTTTTCTTAAAAATGCAAAATTTATCACAAAATAACAATTTAAATCCATATGTTATCTCAATATATGCATTTTATCCTAAAACACACACTTTTTAATATTTGGCCTGTTTATTGAGCCAAAAACTGTATTGCACAATTCTGAGAAGTGCAAATTCCTAGGAGAGGGATAGCCAATATGATACCTTGCAGATGTTGTTGGACTACAGTACCCATCATCCCTGAGTGTTGGCCAAGCTGGCTGGACTGATGGGAGTTGGAGTCCAGCAACATCTGTTGAGAGCACCATGCCTGCTACTCCTGCCTTAGAAGAACCACTGAAAGCTGCTTGTGGCTTCTGTAAATAAGAACAGTATAGTTGCAGAGAGGCTCACTGGCATGTACCTATGTACTGGGAACATGAGAAATATCCAACACTGAACATGATGGGTTCAAAAGCAAACATACAATGGAGAGCTTAATGTTCCAGATCACTTGCCATAGAACAGCTAACTTCCCTAGTTCATCCCAGAGGTCTCCCTTTCTTTCTAGTCCATTTTAAGAAGAGAGATGGACTAGCTGCACGTGCTTTGAAATACTGGCTAGGCTCGGACTGGATCCATCACAAACACTACATTCAATAATTCTATTCAAGGTCAAGATGTGGATTAGCTATCTGTTAACACCAGTTTATTCTCCCTGCTGGTTTAATAGAATGGATTTTTTCCAATCCCGTCAAGGAATGCTTTTGGGCAGAGTGGGGATTCTAATCTGTGTTAGTAGATTAAGAAAATGATTGAGAGTGGTATTTATTCTAAATTGAATTAGCGTGAAGCACAAGGATGTGTATGTAGCATAAGGTTAAGAGCCTCTGGTCTAAAAACATATTTGAATGTAAACTTGGCAAAAACCCAACCGATGATCAAGCCTGTAATGCAATTACAGCCTTTTTTTATCAGACTTGGAAATTCTTTAAACTTTGTGTGGATGCGAATATTTTCTGATACCTAAGCTTTATTTTTTATTTTTTAAAAAAAACGTGTTGCAAAACATTTGGTCACCTGAAATGGAAGACACCCCCTACACACACAACATCTCATTTGGCTTGCTCTCATATATACTTGGAAAGTTATTGTGCAATTGTTTATATTTAATATTCAGTAGACACTGAATCTTATATTTAATATTCAGTTCATCACTGCCTGACATTTTGAGCTCCTGTGTATTTTATAACAATGCTCTGAAGAATGCTTCCATGGGCATCCTGCCAAAAGATCTACTTGCTACAGAAACAATTAAATATTTCCACTGAACTGTCTCTGCTGCTTTGCTGTGATGCAGCTGCCTATCTAGAAGACGATGAGGTGGGGGTGGAAATATTTACTCCTTCTCTAGGGGAAAAAACAAAGACACTTTTATCCCAGCATCATCCCAAACAGTGTGATGCCACCAGTTCGGCTAAAAGCCAAAAGAGAATTGCTTAAGTAAGCAGGCTGCCCTCCACGTTAAACACAGCAGCATGCATCTATTTGCTGACCACAAAACCGTTTTGGCAAAAACTGCTTCCATCAAATAGGCCACTACAGGGCACTAGCCGCAAGGCATCAAAAACCCTCGTTGAAATAATTCTTTGCAGATGCCAGGGACCGGAAGCTTCACGAAGGGGGAAAATGAAAGCCATTCACTCTTCCAGTGACATGGACCTTTGATACCCACATAGTCATTTGGGCAGAGAGCGCGAGGTCAGGAAGGCACTTCAAGATTGGTGATTAGAGAAATACTATATCAGCAAAGTGTGGCGAGCTATTAAAAGAAAATGTAGCTTTTATGATTGTGTGGCTAAGGCTTCCCAGAAGCTATTTGTATTAGATATTGAGTTAAGCATAACTTATTTAGCCCTGGCATTCCAGAAAACATTTTGATGTGAGCTACTGCAGGAAAGTAAACACAAAGAGAAGGAGGAAACAAGACTGATCCCAAACAGATAAAATTTTTGTAATTAAATTTTCTGAAGCCGTGCATTTTTAAGAGTATTGAGACGGAGGAATTTTCATAAGATACTTTAAAGTTGGGGGTAACCCCCCACCCTATCTAGTTACTTTAGCTGTTTAGAAAGCAACAAGGGGAAAGCATACATGCAATGACATTTTTATGCTGTATAAAAGCCCAGCAAGGTATTTGCCATCATGTTCTGGAAGAAGACTCATGAGACAGAGTAATAGTGGAAAGGTCATATTTATTCAAATAAAATAATAGAAGATCTGCCAAACAATAATCAAATTATGGAAGTATGGGCAGGTGGGTTTGAATTAATATATACGAGGGAAGCATCCTTCCACTCTCTTGAGCATGTGAGCAGCTGCATTCCGTGGCTTCCCAGCCAAAGTTTGGGATACAATTCTCCCTCCTTGCTAAATCAGCCTTGGGTATGCAAACCCAACATGCATACCTGGTTCCCACCATTCAGTGTTCACCAAGGTCCACACGCCAGGCCTCAAGGCAGACTCAAGAACCCCCAAGCCAAAGGCTGTGGAAGGTGACTCAAGAGTGCCCTTAATTCTGTCAATTTAGTTCGACAGTTCTCTTACCTGCCCACAGTGAATATTAAACAGACCAAATAAGTGCATATGTCAAGAGTAAATGAAAGAATCCTACAGTTTGGAGTAGGCAAAAATAGAGGAGTACCAAGGGCCGACCAGGGGCTCTCCCAAAATTCCTATTCAGCCCCAGAAAGGGTGACTAGTAAAAACCCACATGGTAGTGGGAGGAAGAGTGGGCACTACAAAAGAGCTGGAAGTGGAGGGGAGAGCAGGCTGAAATAGCAGTCTGATCACCCCCTTCCTATTGGGCATACCAGCCCATGAGATCCCCAAGGCCCTCTCCCCCTCACAGAGACCAACTCAAGTCTTCTTCCAAAAAGTGGTGTGTGGCAAATTCATCCCCACTAAAGAGTGGGAGTGACATTCTCAATATTAATATAAGACCTATTCAGCTGGACAATCATAGGGAGGAAATGAGAGGGATGTCTTTCAATAGCTTACCCCTTTTGCAATATTTTTCTTTCAATCGTAACTTACAGACAGCGGCAGAGCATGTGGGGCCATGCCATTTGGGCAGATGAATTGAGGAATTAGGATTGGCTTCCACAATCCCCTGAAAAAATCAGTGTCTGGCAATGCTCAAAGACAAGGAGCAACATATTTCCTACTAAGCGCTCTTAGGATCACAGCCTATACCTAAGGTTTAGCCCTAGGATATGATGGAGAGAAACAGCTAGCATCCCAAAATGCTGTTAGCTTACAGAGTCTAAATTCAGCTTTCTCTGTCTTTTTCTCATTAGTGCTTCGTATTCCCATTTAAAAGCTGTCCGTCCCCTTTGTTTCCTTCACAGATACCTACATTATCTCATCCTTAGTAGGGAGTGGGGAGGACTGTTTATGCCCGCTTCACAAGATGTAAGGAGGATGTCTAAAAACTATCTCCCATGGAAATGAATCACCTGAAGTTTCCCTAACAAAAGAACTGTTTGCTTACTTTGGCAGGACCCCTGGCTTCATTAACCCCTTCCTGTCCAAACTCCCCCAATCCTACAACAATATATAGGCTCACACAAGTGAATTCAGGACACATAAGCTTCAAGTAAGGCTAGCCTTCTATATTTCCAAATCAGTGTGTCACTAGTAGAGGCAGTTAATATATCTGACATTCAATCAGTTTTGTTGCATGGTTAAGAAGGATATCAAGGAGAAGCACAGAACACAGAAGTGGTTAGGTGGCTTCTGATTTTGTGACTAAATCACTGATCTGAATTAAAACAGACAAGGGGGGGAAGAAAAAGAATAACCACATAAACAAATGGAGAATAAGAATTGTCTTTATTGGTCACAATAATAAGTTTTGAAGAGGGGGAAGGGCAGTACCAGAATTTCAAAGTATTTATGAAAATGATCTGAATTATAAGAGAAACATGGGATAAGGATATACAAAAGGCTAGGCTAAACCTCACTGAATTTAGTAAAACTTACTTTTGAGTAAAGATGTTCAGGCTCATGATGTAATAATGAATAAACAATCATAATATAACTAGGTTAAATGTGACTTATCTGAACCTCCCCTTTCTTATTTCAGATAAAAAGAGTCTGGAAAATAAGCTATTGATTTGCTGCAGGAGACATTAAGCACTTGTATATGCTGACCTCTCTTCAGTGGAAACCAATGGGCTTTAAGCAGTTCAATGCTGTAGAATTGTATGCTGTAGAAAGTCAGTAAGCTGTAGAAACTAAGTAAGCATGGCCCCAATCGCTGGATGTCAAAGAAGTGAGAAGCCTGTGTTGCCTATTCTGAGCATATAGGAGTGACTAGCCCACAGCCTGTGGGCCGTATCCAGCCCCCTCCTGACCCTCCTAATTTGTCATTTAAAAAAAAAACTTTAAAAAACCTGATTGTTTCTATGAGTTTCCTGTGGCGATGCCATGATGCCAAGACAATGTTTTTTGTGGTGTTCCCAGGGCAAAATGTTCCATATGCTGGATATGTTCACAGAGAAGGCCTTCTCTTTTGTCCTATGCCACTGTGCTTCCACAACAGACAGGATGCAAGGAAGGGTCTCTCCATCAGATTAGGCAGGAATGGACAGGGGATAGGGAAGAGACAGTTCCTATGATATCTTGCACTTAAGCCATGTTGATGGCATGTTGGTGGTACCATGTGGATAAGTCTTATCATATTGCCCCTGAAATTTGTCATTCTCAGCATCAGTTGTGGCTTAGACCACTTGGAAATTCAGGCCCCACTCTACAAAAACAAATATATCAAAAAATAAGGAAGAGGTTTGGATCAGGGCAACAACCACAAACATACTTGCAAGGCTTAATTTAGGAAACTTACCCTTCTAGAGAGAAGGCACTCAAAGATAGTTTTGTTGGGTGATATGGTCACATAGTTCACAGCACTCGGCAAGAGTTACAATATGAATAAAGGGTTAACTTTCAGAAATGTCTGTCTGTTGACTGGCGGAATAGTTATGATAGAGAAATAAATAAATGTACTGTTGTTGTTAAATTTATTGCCCACTCTTCACTAGTAGGTCCCAGGGAGGGATACAGAAATTTAAAATACAGTATTGAAAACAATTAAAATGCATTACATTCACAGGAATAGCATGGGTTTTGAAAACATATATCTCAAATGCCAAAGGCCAGGGTAGTCTTTAGCATTTGCCCAAAACTTTCCACAAAGGTGCCGGATGCACCTCTGTGGGAGGGAATTCCACAATTTAGGGACTGTCACAGAGAAAGCACTCTCCCTCAAACTTCTGAGGGTGGAAGAACTATGAAGAAGAATTTAGGGACTGTCACAGAGAAAGCACTCTCCCTCAAACTTCTGAGGGTGGAAGAACTATGAAGAAGGCCTCCTCTGCTGATCTTAACACCCAAGAGGGTCTGTAAGAACAGAAACAGTCTTTCAGACATTTGGGGCCTAAGTTGTTTAGGGTCTTAAACACTAACGCAAGCACCTTAAATTGGGCCTGGAAATGAACTGGCAACCAATGCAACTGTTTTAAAACAGGGGTTTTGAGCTCTAAAAGGAACTGCATCTGTAATCTGGCTGCTGCATTTTGGACCAGTTGAAGTTTCCAAATCATCTTCAAGGGCAGCACCACATACAGTGCATTGCAATAATCAAATCTGGACGTTACCAGTGCATGGAGTACTGTTGCCAAGTCATTTCTGTCCAAAAGGGGTTGTAGCTGGTGAACCAAGGCCACCTGAGCTCCCAGTGATACTGGAGTACCCCCAAGCTATGAACCTGCTCTTTCCAGGGGAATGCAGACCCATCCAGCCATCTTCCCATCTCGTGGATTTGAGAACTTGGAACACATAATGCCTCCCTCTTGTCATTCACTGTAATAAATAAGAGCTTCACTAGAAAGGGGACAACATTAAGGAAGCTTTGTCCATGTGCCTTCAAAGCAGCTACAAAGCCACCTGGACAACCTAAATACTGGCCATGAATGTGAAAATCTCATTTTTCATTCTGAGCTGCAGAAGAAATTCTGGGGGGAAATGATGATTAATTCAGTATGACACCAAGCATTAGGGGCTGGGCAAATTCATATCCCAAACCTGATAATTACAAACCTTGGTAACGTGTCTAGTTCTGGTCACCTCCTTCTCTTCCAGTCTGCACATATACATCCACAATAATCTGTGCAGCCAGATATTCAGGCCTCAAACATACCAATTTTACATTATTTGGACAGGTCAGTAGCCAGGGAGAAGATCACAAGCTGACCCTTTGCAAGATTCACAAAATACGTGATTTGGGAAAACTGTGTTACAGTGCAACAGTGGCATTCTGTTGCAAATGGCTGTAATAGTAAATTGCTGTTTTGGAGCTCCTATAATTCTCTGTCCCAATTTGGAAAGAGTAATCTTATACCAAGGCAGATTCTTTCCTTTTTTCCTCTCCTCCCACTTTGCTATACCTTTAGTCTTCACAGATTTCCCAGATGGAAGCTTTCCTCACTCCATGAATATTCAATAGCTCCTTTAGGATATCACTCTGATCCATTGTTCTAGGCAAAAGAATGCCTTCCATGCAAACACATAAACACATGCACACAAACATACACCTAGAGAGCTGGGAGCTGGGACCCAGAGTGGCAGTATTTCCAGACTACCCTTTCAAAACTTATAGTCTTTTTCATTATCAATCCACTCACAGAGAGAGTGAGAGAGTGCACCACTTAAAGCCCTGGACCAGCACCTTTGACCTGATCAACCAGCACCAAGGAACTGTTCACCTTTTCCAACTCCACCGTCTAGACTGATGAAAAGTCCCTGACCTTTGACTCACTCCGCTTAACATTGCATCCCAAGATGGCTGAGTGGAAGCATAATAGATGTTGCATGGTTTTTCTGCTGGGACTCCTGTGCTTTTAACAGCTGCTTGGTGCTCTGAAATCCAACAGGATTGGAGTTGTAGTCCAGCAACAACTGGAGCACCACAGGTTCTCCATCCCTGCCCCAGGGCTCTTGCTTGCAGCAGGATAGGCTACTAATATGGGCTGATTCCAAAGGACAGACTTTAAATCATCACTTCACTGCTATCACCTAAATACGCATAGACATACAGATCATAAATAGGACAAGTTCCCTTACTTGCAGCTAGGGATGGGGGAGAAATTCAATTCAGTTTACTTAAATGAATCTATCAAATCTTCCAAAGCAACATGAGAACTGAAACACAGCCATCCTTCTAAATGTGCATGTATCTGAACTTTGTGATGCAGTTCTCCAACCAGCCAATGTTTACAAAAATGCATATATTAGGAGAAAGTGTGCATAACAATGAATATATTATTGAAAATGACATACAAAAATGCATTATGTTGGAAGATGCTTGCAAAAATGTGTACACTAGTCAAAACTGCATGCAAAAATATGTTTGCTATTAGAAATTTGCATTAAAATGCTGAGGAATTTTCATGAGGATTTTTTTTAAAAAAAATCACAAATTGCTGCAGAAATGTGGAGGACAGTATTTAAGATTCAAAAAATAAGAAACTGAGAGAACTGAAATGGACAGATCTTTCCATCCCTAGTTGCAGTTACTATATATAGCTTTCCATCATTTTTGTTGGACCACAACTTTTCATTCATAATTACCAGATTGATCAACAAAAGCCTTAGCTGGTTAACTGGGAGGGGGGTGAATTTAAACAATGGGACTGTGAATTAGGGACACACTTGTGCTATTTTGTTTTGTTTTGTTTCAGATTACTTTCTTCCAGTAGGTAGTAACTTTTCTTTATTCAGTTTTTAAACTATCTTACATTTCTTACTATATCTAAAAAGGCATCTGTATTGAGGTTTTTGAAAATGCAAATGTATTGAAATGTATTCAGTTTGATGGATTTAATCAGTTTAAAGAGAGATGATAAACCAACAAAAAAATTATTTCATTGGTCAACAGCCCTGCTATTTTGGACTCTTAACTAAAATATGCTGGGTAGGAGCCAAGTGAAATGTATAGAGATGAAATCCTGTTGCTTTGGAAACAGTCTCTAAGGGGCACTTGGATTTGCTGGTGATCTTTAAAATCAATGCCCTGCAACATTTTCTGCCTTATACATTGTTTTGTCTGACTGTGCTAATTGGCATTATGGCAAGCAATGGCCCCCTCAGGGCCATTGTGCTAAGAATGGAATGGAGTCTATATTCAAGCCATGCCCCTCTCATTTTGTAAGCTGCTTCTCTTCTGGGGTCCAGGAGAAATCTGGCAGGAACCGTTGTGGAGAGCCTAATTGCACAGAGCTTATTCCTCAGAGGTCACTTCTAGGATAAATGTTAGTCTAATTAATATGTTCAAGCTTTTCTTTGCCATGATGTTACATACTGAAGCATACCTCAGGGTTGGATCTAACATCTGCTGAAGTCCATGGAAAGACTTTCAGTGAAGTGTTAGGGATTTTCCCCCCGGTATAAAACCTTTGTTGCAATCATTTCAATTCTTTCCCAGTTTTTCTAAATCGTCTACAATCTATTCTTATTTACCCAGATTCTCATGTACTCTCTTTCTCCTTTGCCATTTTGGTCTCGCTTCCATAACTCTCTATGTGGCTGTTCAAATTCAGCTCAATTAATCTCGCTTTCTCTTGTCTCTGATGGTTTCTTTTCTCTCATTTTTCTCTTATAAAGCCCTCTACAGTTCTTATCATCTCCTACCCCCTTGGTGATAGAATAACACAAATCAGCTTATATCACTTCACCTTCATGAAATGGACACAGATCATGTGATTATGCTTTTCCTCATCCCACCTTCAACATACTGCTAAAAATGAGTCTTACTTGACTCTTAAAGGTGTGTTTCTTGGACAGGCTACAGAAACAGTCTATTCCAAAGGGATTTGCCTGACAGATCTGCAAAGTATTTGTCATAGGAATGGCAGCTGGGTCAGACAGAGGTGAGTTTAATTATGTTTGAGATTATATTCACATAGATGTGTACAGATGTGCAGACAGTGGCCCAGTTTGTCTCTAGTCATTCTTAAACTTTTGTTTTTACTTATTAAATTATTGCATGCAGTGAGCAACCCACATCTATCAAATTTATCCAATTCAATGAGGACCAATTGAGCATTGCAATGTACTGCCAGCCACATGCATGGCAGGCACACTTGAAGAATTTGGCTGTGGCTCAGTGGCAGAGCTACTGTGCATGGGGAAGGTATTCAGGTTCAGTCTTTGGTATATGAAGTGAAAAGGGTCATGAAACAGGTAATGGAAAAAGATCTCTGCCTAATTTCCTGGAGACCTGCTGTAAACCAGAGTAATAGAAAATAAGAACCTAAGAAGAGCCCTGTTAGATCAGGCCAATTCAGCACCCTGTTCTCACAGTAGACAATCAGGTGCCTATGGGAAGCCTGGACAAGTAGGCTAATCTTTCTGACCTGTGTTTTCATAATATAACTTTTGTTTGCAATAAAACATACATTCATGCTTTCTTTCACTTGTGGACCATTTTTTGAGTCAAGACATAACAGAACAACAACAGTAATAAGACCGCATACGCTGCGAGTAGTGATGGTTCTAGAATACCTTCTTCACATCAAGCCATTGTATGCACACAGCCTAAGTCAGCATTAGTGCTGTGCCAAAAAAACTCTCCTGTGCTTTTCTCATCCATTCACTGTCAATTAAACTGCATTTGAAAATTATTAGGGGAGAGGAAATATCACTGAAATTCTTATGAGTGGGGCACAGTATGTGTGTGTGTGTGTGTGTGTGTGTGTGTGTGTGTGTGTGTGTGTGTGTGTGTGTGTGTGTGTGTGTGTGTGTGTGTGTGTGTGTGTGTGTGTGTGTGTGTGTGTGTGTGTGTGTGTGTGTGTGTGTGTGTGTGTGTGTGTGTACGCTTACCTTAATTTCAAGGTGGCAGAGGGATTTTTGGGATTGTCCTTTCTTTTATTCTACAAATCACCTCTCTTATAGGCTGCATTTTGCAGCCTTCCTGGGTGCCCAAGTTTCCTGAAAATCCTATGATGTCCTTGCCTGGGCTTTCATCTAAGTGAGAAACTGAGAAGGCTGTCTTCCACATTTATGACAGCTGTTAACACTTTTTTTTTAATGAAGCTTTTTTATCTTTAAAGAAATCAGTGCAGATTTTTTTTTAAAAAAAGGTAAAATGGAGGGTTTCCCTTTCAAACAAAATGAGGAGTGTGCTGATCTCAGGCACTCAGTAGCCAACCTCTCTGGCTTTGCAAGATTCAATTTAAATGTGATTCAGTCGCAGCCCAGGGGAAGGCATCATTTGGTAACTCCTCCCATGGGGCTTTTTCAGATCAAGAAGCTGAAGCAGCTGGGGAAGCTATACATGCAACCACCTTTGACTGCCTCACAACAATAAACTCAATCTTGCACTCACCAACATTATAAAGCAGTTGTAAAGGGCCCTGCAAGTGAGGCAGAAAAACAGAAGCTTCTTTCACAGGGGAAGAAAACTTACAAGAAATTGGAGGACAAGTTTCAGCCCAGCACTAGTCAGCCTTGGGTCTAGCAACCAATGCCAGGTCTCTCAAGGAGGTTTACAAATAGAGCACGGTGCCCATATTCACCCTATCTTGTTAATCCATAAGAACTGGCAGTGAACAATATTCTTTTTTTCTAAAAATGTTGAGCTTCCTGAAAACTTTAAGCTTGGGTTATTACCTTGTCATTTCACTTCAACCACAAGCATACACTGGTATGGCAGAAAATTATTTGAGAACCACATCCCTGTTACTTGCAACTATAATTTCAGGGATAGCCCAAACCTGAGGACATCTATGTAACCTAGGGATGGGGCACCTGTGGCCACGAAGATGTTGCTGGAATACAACTCCCTTTAGCCCTGTCCATTGATCATGCTGGCTGGGTCTGATGGGAGTAGAACTCCAATATCATCTAGATGGCAACAGGCTTCCCATACCTGATGTACCAAAAGGCAATAGAAAGTTTAATGGTGTATAATTGTCCATTGTCACTTCAAGATGCTTTGCCTTTGAAGATAACATTCTGTTTACAATAAACTCTAAGGACCTCTCCAGCGTCTCCTCCTTTATCTTGTATTTTCATCCTCTGTCTGAAAACCAAGTTACTTGTGTCAGGATCAAGGGAGTCAATCAAAATAGATATAGTCCAGGACACAATCAGAATATAAATCACTGTCACCATAAAGAATGTATATACCCTTTTTAAAAAGAGGGCTGCCCTGATTTGTTCCCTAGGCTGGGGAAGGCAGCATTTCCCATTCATTCACCTCTGGAGGAACCCCTCATTCATTATACCATGCAGGTTTCCATGTACCAGCTCTCAGAATGGGCTAATCAAAGATTGAGATAAGCCAGCTCTTGGCCACTTCTTGCCCTTTGAACACTCCAGGGCCACCTCCTACCCTCAGACTTTTATCTCATGAAAGTTAAAGAGGGCAAATTAATCCTGGGAAGAAAATGAATGAGCAGCCACTGGAGCAGGCCATCATACAGGCATTCGGGCTTTCATCTCCTGCTACCTGACTATTATTCCTTTAGCAACAGGGACCTCATTGCACTGCAGATGGAGAATGTTCTGTCCACTCTAGGTGTGAATTTGACTCTTCTGCTCAATACACCAAGCAGCAGTAGTTCAGCAACTCAGCAAGACGCCAGGGAGGGCCAGAGGAAAAGGTCATCATTTTGTCTCCGCTTCTCCGAGTTTGATGTAGTGCTGTTTTCACTTGCAAAATAGGAAAGTGAAAACTGTAATTTATTACAGTACCAGCAATTCAAGATGTTTTGCTTGGATGCTGAACTCGCAATCGGTCACTAGCATTCCAGCTGCTCTTGCTTTCATTGGCCACTTTGTATTGCCTTGAAATTTCATTCTGTAAATTTGCATTTTAAAACAATTTAATGACCCTTCTGATTTTGCACTGAGGAGGGGAGCACAGTGTGCATCATCCCCTTTCCCGAACACATCCCACAATTTTCTTTTTGTCCGAGTTGTGTTTTCAAAAGGCCAGGAGGATGCTTAGGAGTCCTAACCCTAAAAATTCTTTCATGGTGATCAATTTCACTTCATTTTTATTTTTGTCTGCTGCTTGTTTTTTGGCATGGCGTGCCTGAGAAGTGGGGTCACTTCAGTAGCGCAGCAGTAGCCTCTTGCATTGCCAAGTGAGATGCTTGCATTTTATTGTGGACCTGGGAGTCCCAGGCTGTGAATAAATCTGATTCTCTTGGAAAAGGCCGCTAGACTCTGCTGCTCTTACAGCAACACCTGCTGGACACTACAGGATGCTATGCCTAGGCTTGCCCACTGGGAGACCACAAAAGAAAGAAATGAGATAGTTCTTTCCTGCGCTGTTTTGTTTCAAAATGAATGTCAAGGCTTCAGAACTTTTCAGTGAGAAGCATTAGTCCATGTATGTTTGTATAGGTCCAACTCATAACCTAACTCATACATTTGCACTCTTTTATACCTAACAATAAGAGTGTATATGTATATTTGCATTCAGTTAACCAGGATTAGGGCTGGAGCACATGATCACCCTATTTTATTTATTTATTTAAAATATTTCTATCCCGCCCTTCTACCCTATAATAGGGCACTCAGGGAGGCTTACAAAAATAAAATCAAACATGTACATAATAAAATTGTATTTGTGGCCACTTCTTTTTCTCTCTGCCCTCAACAGTTGCCTATTTGTACTGAACACATAATCCATCTGTTACCAAGAGCAGAGTTGTATGGATGCCATAAGGCGGACACACATACCCCAAATGTGGTATTGCGTTCAGATTTCAGCTTTGATGTTTTAAAAAAACAAGCAAGTTTCTAGCCCTGATGACAGTAAAGGTATGCTCAAGAGTTGACGGGAAATTTCTGCTTCACTCTTAAGATCTGAAAGACGACTTGATCATTTTCGGTAGCTGGACACAGAGCTTCAGTGTTTGCAGACATCCTTACCCAAACCTATTTAATGTATGCAAAATTTTAGTTATTCTGCTTGCATAAAATGTACAGCTCACAAGATTATGATGATGGTGATGGTGGTGGTGGAAGAGATGGCCGTCAGTGGCTACTGATAGCTATGTTCTGCCTCCACTGTCAGAAGCAGTATGCCTCTGGATACCAGTTGCTTGGGATCACATATGGGCAGAGTGGTGTTGTACTCAGGTCCTGCTTGTGGGCTTCTCATAGGCATCTGGTTAGCCACTGTGAAAAAAGGATGCTGGTCTAGATAGGCCTTTGACCTGATCCTTTGGCAGTGCTCTTCTGGTGGTGGTGGTGGTGATGATTGCAAAATACTGATTACCTGGGTACGGTTTAAAAAACAAAGCTCTATTTCTCCTTTTCATCTCTCTCAGGTGAGGCTGTCAATGTGCTGAACCGGTGCCTGATTGCGACAATGGACTGGATGAGAGCTAATAAACTGAGGCTCAACCCAGACAAGACTGAAATGCTGTTAGTAGGTGGTTTTTCTGACCAGATGGTGGATGTTCAACCTGTCCTGGATGGGGTTGCACTCCCCCTGAAGGAGCAGGTTTGTAGCTTGGGCATTCTTTTAGAACCATCCTTGTCACTTGAGGCTCAGGTAGCCTCGGTGGCACGGAACGCTTTCTACCAACTTCGGTTGGTAGCCCAGCTACGCCTCTGTCTGGACAGAGACAATCTTGCTTCAGTTATGCATGCTCTAGTAACCTCTAAATTAGATTACTGTAATGCGCTCTACGTGGGGCTGCCTTTGAAGACGGTTCGGAAACTGCAGCTCGTGCAAAATGCAGCGGCCAGATTGTTAACAAGGACCAGGCGGTCCGAACATATAACACCTATTCTGGCCCGCTTGCACTGGCTGCCTGTATGTTTCCGGGCTCGATTCAAGGTGCTGGTTTTAACCTATAAAGCCTTACACGGCCTAGGACCGCAATACCTGATGGAATGCCTCTCCCGATATGAACCTACCCGTACATTTCGTTCAACATCGAAGGCCCTCCTCCGGGTACCTACACAGAGGGAAGCTAGGAGGATGGTAACAAGAAAAAGGGCTTTCTCCGTGGTGGCCCTCAAATTATGGAACGATCTCCCTGCTGAGGCACGCCTGGCACCAACATTATTATCTTTCTGGCGCCAGGTTAAAACATTCCTCTTCTCCCAGGCATTTTAAGCATTTTAAGTATTTTAACATTTTAACATTTAACATCCTATTACATTTTACTATTTAGTATGCTAGCATATTGGTATTTTTAATGTGTTTAAATTGTTTAATATTGGTTTTAATTGTATTTTGATGTTTTGCTTGCTTGTTGTGAACCACCCAGAGAGCTTCGGCTATGGGGCGGTATAAAAATGTAATAAATAAATAAAAATAAATAAATAAATAAAACAGAATGCACACCTCCTTGACTAGGAGCAAGTATATGACAAGCTTGATTGCTGCTGTGTGTACATACACTGAAAAACCCACATATATATATAATATTGGCACACTATGGCCATCTACACACAGGTTTCATGTTGCAATGCCTGTCTAAAAGGAAAGGCCTTTAATCTGCAGATTTTTTGGAAATATTTATTTTGTATCAGGTAGTGCACAAATTTCCCAAATCTGCATTATGATCAATATTAGTACAGTTATGCAGAGCCCTTTGAATTTGATGTCTTCTTTATATTTGCCTTTAAACAAAATGCAAGAAACGTTAGGAACAATTTCTTCTTCTTCCTGCATAAATAGCTGTTCTTTCAACCTTTAACCAGACAAATGTCAGAATCAATAACTGTGGCTCAATAACTTTGGTTTTCAGAATTCTTGGTTGAAGAAATAGTACTAATAAGAACAAGAAGAGCCTGCTGGATCAGCCCTCTAGTCCAGCATCTTGTTATCACAGTGGCCAACCAGATGCCCATGGGAAGCCTGCAAGCAGGACCTGAGTGCAAAGAGCATTCTCTCTTCCTGCGGGTTCCAGCGACTGGTATTCAGAAACTTCCTGCCTCCGACAATGGAGACAGAGCATAGCTTTCAGGGTTAGTAACCACTGATAGTCTTCATAGAATCATAGAATAGTAGAGTTGGAAGGGGCCTATAAAGCCATCAAGTCCAACCCCCTGCTCAATGCAGGAATCCAAATCAAAGCATTCCCAACAGATGGCTGTCCAGCTGCCTCTTGAATGCCTCTAGTGTCAGAGAACCCACTACCTCTCTAGGTAATTGGTTCCATTGTCGTATGGCTCTAACAGTTAGGAAGTTTTTCCTGATGTGCAGTCGAAATCTGGCTTCCTGCAACTTGAGCCTATTATTCTGTGTCCTGCACTCGTGAGATGATTGAGAAGAGATCCCGGCCCTCCTGTGTGTGACAACCTTTCATGTACTTGAAGAATGCTATCATATCACCCCTCAGTCGTCTCTTCTCCAGGCTAAACATGCCCAGTTCTTTCAGGCTCTCCTCATAGGGCTCTGTTTCGAGTTCCCTTATCATCCTTGTGCCCTCCTCTGAACCTGTTCCAGTTTGTCTGCATCCTTCTTGAAGTGCGGAGACCAGAACTGGATGCAGTACTCAAGATGAGGCCTAACCAGTATTCTCCATGAATTTGTCTAATCCTGTTTTAAAGCCATACAATGTGCAATTTACCTTCCCCCCCCCAAAAAAAAAATCCCCTAGCATGCATTTTCTGTGTCAGGACTGAATCGTGACCTGTGGGTGAACAGGACATATGACTCCACCACTCTGGCCTATCCATGATCCACACAGATAAACCTGTGTGAGTTGGCCCTCAATAGCATTCCTTGGACAAAATCTCCTGAGGGTGGTCTGTTTTGGCCAAAACACATTGAGCATTAATAAAGAGTGCAGTACTCTTCAGCATCTTGAGATTAGCTCTCCTATTTTATCTCCTCAGTCTCCACCAAAGGACATGCAAGGAAAGAAGATGGTGGAAAAAAGTCATAGCCTTTTCTAAACAGAAACAATTTCAACAGGGTAACTAAAGTGGGGCCAATTCATACAACCAATTAGTGTGTTGAGAAGTGGGTCATCTGTATGGACTATGGCTTTGGCATGTATTGAAGCTGTAATTACTTATGCCCCACTCACAGCCTTATCCTAAATCATTGAATGTTGAGCAGGGGGTTGGACTCGATAGCCTTATAGGCCCCTTCCAATTCTACTTATTCTGTGATTCTATGATCACGCTGGTACAAGCACTCAGCCCACTTCCAGACACTTAGAGCTAAGGACGTCAGAGAATTTTGATGGAAATGGAAACAGGAGTGGTGGAAACTGCCAATATTCATTTATTCATCCTGTGTCTAGAACAGAAATCAATTCACCCAATACAGTTCGTATTCACTGTTGTTTTCATTCTGCAAACTATATGTAATTGATGGCTCCCCCCCCCCATTTGCATTGTGTTTCCTTTGTATGAAACAAATGGCCTTTGCATTTAAATGAATGGTGTGGAATAATGTAAGAATAATTACAATAAATAATTAATTACATAGTTAATTATGTAAATTATGTGAGATGAATAATGTGGTTTTGGTTGGAAGTCAAACTGCAGTGGAACAGAAACAGCGCTGCATGCGATAAACACAGGCTGGAACGGAAATCAGTGCCATCTTACATCGCTATTGGGAGTTGATGCAAGAAATCTGCTTTGGCCAGTTGAATGTCTCTTTTCCATTTATACCCATATACAAAAAAAGAATGCCATTGCAGATGCTATTCTTATTCCTTATTCTCTGCAGTAAAGGAACAGGAACAGCACAATAGCTCTACCGAGTGGAAGGAATAGAGAGTCTGTAAGTCTGTAAGACAGTCTTTACACAAAATGTGATCACCAGGCCCAAGCTTAGCACATTTTACAGGTGGCCTAAAAATTGAAGATAAAATGTATATCATGCTTGAGAATATTTTTGGAAACATATTTCCCTGGTTCTGTGTTCTTGTTGTCCTGATCCTGTGAGATATGCTGGAGCCAATCAGAAGCAGAGTTAGAGCAGAACAAGCAGTGTTCTGAATAGTGAGTTGCTGGCCCAGGTCTTTCTCTATAACAGTGAAAGTGTGCTTGTGCAGTTAAATTGGCATGTATAATTTGAGACTCAGATAAGGTTGTGTTTCCTTTTGTGACATGCTCTTTCAGTCCCAGAGTTCTTTGCTCATAAGATGGAAGGACAGCTGGTGAGAGGTATGAAGCACCATAAGAATCAGGGACATTGATCCAAGGAATGGCGGCACCCAGTGTTATTGGTAAGATTTATAGGCTCAAAATACATGAGTAAATGTCTAATGTCTCCACCACACACACACACACACACACACACACAGAGAGAGAGAGAGAGAGAGAGAGAGAGAGAGAGAGAGAGAGATCTAAAGTGATTGGTCTATTTATAAAATTGTTGTGATCATGTTGGCCCATTAGATTTTTTTTTTTAAATCAAAATGTCAAATGGACAACACCTTTGTAGGGCTATTGTTCACACTGAAAATAGCAAAAAGGGAAGATGTTATTTTGGGGCATGGTAGAAAAGCCCTAGTGTGGCCAATGGTGTATTTCAGAAATGTAAATAATAATAATAATTTCACAATTAAAATATATGAGATGGGATTGTGGTAGGTGCGTGAAAGGGGACTCACGTTATAAGTTTGAATTGGGGCTCAAAAAAATGCTTGGGCCATGGTAGTCACTCCTGGAAAGGACCTGATTCTGATCCCCAAAGCAGTTAAGTTGGCTTCCTTGGGCTTATCATTTAGCCCCACCAATTACAAGAGGACTAAGCTTGCTGTTCCTCTCATAGAGGTACAATTTCCAGAGTGGGAATTGTCTTTCCAGGGAATTCTGGGAATTTAGCTCTGTGAGGGGAATAAGGGTCTCCTAACAGCTCTCAGCATCCTTAACCACCTATACTTCCCAGGATTATTTGGGGGAAGCCATGACTGTTTAAAGTGGAATAATAGTGGAATATATGTCTGGTGTGAATGTGGTCCTGATCTCCCAGCAACTAGCAATGCTTCTTCTTTCTCCTATCATAAGAGAACATTTCCACAGAGCTGCCCCACAGCACTGGCTCCTGTTCTGTTAGCACAGTCTCTATGGCAGAGGCATATGGGCCAGAGGCCAAATACGGCCTTTCAAATCCATACCCCAACTGTCCGGGCCACCCATCTCACTGATCCTGCTTTGCGCCCCAAGCCTGCTTTGTATCCCAAGTGGTTTTGCTTGGCTGGAAAATGTCCTTGAAGCCCTGGAAAAGTTACTTTTTTCAACTACAACTCCCATCCGCCCCAGCCAGCATGGCCACTGGACTGGGCTGATGGGAGTTGTAGTTGAAAAAAGTAACTTTCCAAGCTCTGCCTTGAACTCTAATAACACCTCGAGCTTGTCTGGATGGAGAGAAGGGATGTGTGAGTGTATGTGGAAACTTTCTATACATAGATAAAATTTACACTTGTTACCCTACCTACTTTTGCCTCTGGTTCCACCCACCACCAGCATGTGGCCCTTGGAAAATTGCCCAAAACAGAATGTGGCCCTCAGTCTGAGAAAGATTCTGCACCCTTGTTCTATAGAATACTTGTCAATCTGGCCATTACGCTATGTTCTTCATCAGCTATACAGTAGTGCAGCAGAGACTACACTACCTGACTCAGAACTGTCCCAGATCAACTGTTTACTACAACATGTTGGTTGGCACCCTGTCAGAAAGTTCCCTGCCACATCCATATGAGCCAAGGGTACATTGCATTCAACTGCAGCCCAGCTTAAAAACTCAGTATGAAAATGAAACCTGATGTTAAAAGGTAGGGTCCGCATGGGACTCATTTTTGCCATGCCTCTACATTTGTTCCTGCTGTCTCGTGAAGTATCTGCTTGGAGACACTGTTGCGGGCATCTCTACATTGTCATCATTAACATTATGCAACCATAGACTATATGTTGTGGAGCCTTTGACACAAGTGTGTTAAAATTAATGAGGGTATTAAGGAGCACAGTCCACTTTGCTGAAGGTCTGCCTGCAGTTTGGCCGGGAAGACATCAAAAGCTCCATTTCTGTTGAAATACAAGTATGGAAATAACGAATGGTAATTTATGTTAAGTAGTAGTTGGAGGTAAATATTCATATTGGAGGTGGCCTTGGGTATCTTTTTTTCTCTCCCCTTTACCTTGAAGCCAAATACCACAAACCAGAAACCATCAACCAGCAGAGTCCCTCAGTAACAAGATATTAATAGCCCATGGAAAAAATAACATAACCGTATATTATGCTGCTTACTGCACCTACCCTCTCTGTTTTTAATGCCTGAACTGACTGACATGCAAGAAAAAGCAACTGAATAAAGTTTCTTGGAATTAATGAAATGAATGTTACTTCCAAGTAAGATGCACTCAGAAATAATGTAATGGTATTGACACGTAGAAACCTAGATGCTCTTTCACCACTTCTGAAGATACTTTTAAATATTTTCTTCATTTTCAGCAAATGCTTCTTTCACTCTCCAAAATAAAAGAGGAGGGCAGAGTCGTTTTAAGAGTTACCCTGTCCAAAAATGATGGTGCATTTTGCCACGCCTCCATCTCGTAAGGAGAAGAGCATTGCTTTTGTCTCACCACACCTAATAACATGGGCTCTATTTACACATAAAACACAGCTCATGCGTATGTAAGTCAATATGTGTGTGTGTTTTCATTTCACGGTACAAGAGCATTTGCAATTTACGCTAGAGCGTCAAACTAGTGACCCACATATGTATAAGCAGGTAGGAATGTCAGCCATAGGTGAACTAGTAAAGCCCATTTGTAGATTTCATTTAAGCATGAAATGATCATACTGGGAAATTGTTAACATCTTCAGCTTGGAATAATAATAATAATAATAATAATAATAAAGCCACTTAGGGGGTTTCTATACATTTCTATACTTGTTTTTCTACCAAGTTACTGTGACGTAGAAGATCACGTAGAAGCAATTTTTGGAACGTTCTGGCATTATATTCAGCTTCAAGCTGAATGTTTACCAAAATGTACAATACTTTGTTTCCTGGATTTTTTTCAAGTGGAGCAGGTATGAGATTAATTTTTTAAGGGAATTAAACCAAAAGGATTAGAATGCTTTGAATCCAGAAAGAAGCCAAGAATTCAGCCTCTCCTTTCTATGTGGCCAAATGACACAGAGGGAATTACTTTTGCCTAAACTTCCCACCCAAAGGCCTTGGATGCTTTTGCCCTTTGCAGTCATTCAAGCTCAGTACAAGTTGCTAAGATATTGCCAGTTCTAATGCCCTCTTCCAAAGAGCTCAGGAGAATGCTAAGTGAGAGAGAAGGAATACAGACATTATCGCAAAAGACTAGCCTTAGCTATAAAGAAGAGTCCAAAAAGGCGAACCCATTAAGCCAATGATTTACTAGGATAAGATGTTAAATGCATAACTTTGTTCTCCTGGGCAAAGTGAGAGTCCCAGTCAAAGTTCAAAGATGCAGTTCTGGGTCATAGCAGACACATCTTTTCTTTCTAAGAATTACAAGCGTTTTCCAGCTCAAGGTAGTCTTGCAGCTGCATTAAGCTGAACTGCAGCCGTATCCTGTGATCTTATGAAACATTTCACTTCTGTTTATATTTCTGATGCTAAAAAATCAAATCCAAACCAGACTGGGCACTTGTGAGGTGGGGAAAGACTGCATTGATTTTCTCTGCAGTGATTCATGCTGGTCATCCAAACAGAGTGAGGTCTTGCTGAAAGGATTTAAAAGGAGGCAGTGATCTCAAAAGTGAAGCCAACCCAGTAGTAAGAGTCTCCTTTTAAAAAGAAAAAGAAAAAAGCTCAGGGACAAGTTCCAAAAATCTCTGTCTCCTCTGTTTTAGGCAGACTTCCTTCGAAAGAAAAGAACACCACTTATTATTTCAAATTGCCATGATTGGACTCTTTGGTTCTTTTAAAAAGGTGATAAACCACATCAGTGCTCTTTGAACTGAGCTACTCCACATCACCATGGAATCTGGCTCCCCACCCATTCCATATCCAAGTATTTTACTCTGTCCTCTCACCAAAACATAGAGGATTTGGATCTCTCAATTTTCCCAGACAGTTATCATTGGCCAGTGCATTAAAAAAAAAGCCTTCCTTGAGTAATTTCTAGCCACAGAACAAATACACCACCTATCAAACCAAAGGCGCCCTCTTTAAATCACAGGCCCATTTGGCAGCCAAATGCTCTCATACCGTCATGCTCTGTGTACACTATAAATCTCTCATCTTGGACATTGCTTGCTACCTCCAGTACATAAGCCCAGATATTACAGTGATTTCTGCCAAGGGTTGGTTGCTAGAAGAACGTGCTGTAGGTGTAGCTCCTGGGTCCATTTCTTTCAAAACATATTGGATTGTATTTCATAAGGGTGGCCCACCCACCTTTCACATTTCTGGAAAAAGACATGGGCTGTTTTGCTTTCAAGTCCTGCACTCTTGCTCCCATTTCTAGGAGGTATCTGGCTAGCCACTGTGAGAACAGGATGTTGGACTAGATGGGGCTCTGGCCTGATCCAAAAGGGCTTTTCTTATGTTCTACACATTGAAGCCCCATGGAATTCGTGCAACTGAAGTGCACATGGCAGAGTGCAGTCAGTAGAGGAAACTGACTGCTTGCACCTTCTGTGTGGATTTGTTTTTTAACTAGGTGGATCTGGAACCAAATCAGCCATTTGTGGCTTGAGTGTAATGTAGGAATAGATGATCTGGTCAATTTTGGTTTCTCTCAGTTTCTAATTTTTTCCCATCTGAAGTTCAGTGCACTCTATTTCCACATCAGTTTGTGTCCCCCCCCCAAAAAAAGTACACATGAATATTTGTATGTGTTTTTATGCAGATTTCTAAGATACACATTTTTGTGGGCAATTTTGCCTAATATACCCATTTTTGCAAGTAATTTTTCCTAATATGATGAATTTTGTACATGATTTTCATTTATATGCATTTTTGTACACTTTGAGGGAGAGGCTGGAGAACACTGCAAAATTCTAATCATGCACATTTCAACGGTTAGCTGCATTTCAGTTTGTGTATGGGTTCAGGAAGTGCTAGATTTACATTAAACACGAATCAAACTATTTTTTTCCCATCTCTAGAATTCAGTAGGATCATGTTCCTTAAATTGAGTGCTTTATGCCAAAACAGAATTAGGCATATGAACCAAAGTAATTTCTGCTCCATTCCTAGAAAACAGTAGTAGCATACTCGCTAAATCGAGTGTGTTAGGCCAAAACAGAATTAGATACACAAGAAGCAGTTCCCACATTTGCTTCTTGGTTTTGTTTTGCTTTAAGAAGCACACTTAAGAATCACTTTGTGCTCACAAAAGCACTGTAAGGTAGGTTAGACCTGGAGACTGTGACTTGCCCAAAGCCAGACAGAGAAACCTTCCTTCCTGAGGATGGAACTAGATATTCTGCTCAAAACATGGCTGTGGCAAGGTGGCAGCCTCGTACAAGGTCCTTCCCCTTTTCCATAAGATGTAAGCACACTTATCCATCCCATCATATCTCATCATGGCATATGACATAGATATTTGACATATGAAACTACCTCATATCAGGTCAGACCACAGGTCCATCTAGTCCAGCATTGCCTACTCTGGTTGACGGTGGCTTCTCCAGCATTTCACACAAAGATCTTTACCATAATCTCCTACTGAATTCTTTTAACTATTGGAGCCAGGGACCGAACCTGGGAGCTTCTGCATGCCTGCAGTGTGACAGCATCTGTCTCTACATTACCTATAGTCTATATCACCTATATTAGGCAGGTACCTTTGCTATACTACTTTCAGAGCCTGCTAATTTATTTTTTAATTTGCTAAGGCAAACGTGCCAAGACATGTAACTTTTTATTTCTTTAAATAACTGCTGATTTTGGTTATATTTTGATAAATTTTAGTTTCACTTGCTTTTAATGTTCAATTTTATCATGCTTTTTTTTTAACGAACACTTTATATTATCTGTAAACCGCTTAGAGTTTAAAGATGATTAAATGATATATAAATTGTGTTAAACAATAGTTCCTGCTAAATAATAGTTTCTGGAGGATTGCGGCCAGGGATTTTGTTTCTATGGCACATGGAATTTAATGTGGCCTTTGACACTCCATTGACAAATGAGTGCTACCCCCCGAAACCTGGGTTGATGAAAAAACCATTTGCCATTTCCCCAAATATTTTGACGGCATTGCCACTGAACTCTAACAGTGATATTAGGTGGCACCTAACATAACAAGACTACTTTTTTTTTGCTTACATTCCACAAGGTTGTCTGCAAAGGCCAGTGCTGATGCAAATATATATTCAAGCTCTAAATAAGTTTGTTGTCCAAACATCAATTTCGCTCTGCTTTGGTCTGTGCTGTACTTATATGGTGAAACACACAACCTTGTTTCTCTCCCCCCCCTTAGTATGACTGTCTGCATTTGTACCTATTATACAGAGAGAAACCACAGAAACATGTGCCCGACTGTTTCACAGAAGGCAACGCTGGCAAAGCCCAAGCCTGTCCTATTATTTTAGTGCACTCCCACTAACCTTTCTAGAAGTTGTGGTGAACCACAAAGAAGGTAGGGCGTTCTACCTCCATAAATTATCTTCAAAGGAAGCTTCAATCACAGATCATTTTAAAATGCTGGAAGTTGGAACTGCAAGAGAGCAGCATGCAGAGACCTTCTATGGTAGCAGCAAAATTAACAAAGATATCCCCCCTCCAGAAACTCTTTGCACAGTAACCAGTTTGTTAGATTTGCAGCGTTTGGCTCTCATTTAGCTCCCAGAAACTAGTCTATCAGCGGGCATTGCTTCCATCTAGATCAGCAGTGGTTTCCTTATACGTAGTAATTTTGCCTATGTTGTGCCATTGAAAAAAGGTCTTAGCTTTTTGGTAGAGCATCTCCTTTGCATGCAGAAGGCCACAGGTTCAATCCACGGTGTCTCCAGGTAGGGCACCCTGAAGAGCTGCTGTCAGACAATGTGGACAGTTCTGAGCTAGATAGACCAATGGTCTGAATCGGTATAAGACAGCTTCCTATGTTCCTGTGATCATCTGGGTTTCCTTTCCCAATCAACGGCTGGTTGCTGTGATCACATCTACGCAGGGTAGTGGGCTAATTTCATTACGCCTTTTAAAGTCCACATAGATGCATATTTCCCTGTTTTTCTTGATGATGGGCACTGTTGGTGCACACTATGCAGTAGGCACAGCGGTTTTTCCATATGCCAGGGGTGGGGGATATTTTTCAGCCTGAGGGTTGCATTCCCTTCCAAGGGCCACATGGCAGTTAGGAGCTGGGGCAGAAGCAAAAGTGGGCAGAGCAATGAATGTAATTTTTCCCCTTTGTACAGCAGGTTAGTTTCTACATGCGTTCATAATTCCCCTCTCTATCCTCCATCTTAGGCAAGCTAGATGCATTTTCAAAGTTCAAACACATATTTCAACCAGTCAAAACAACTCAGGGGGAGGGGAGCAGGGCCAGTGAGGGATGTGGTTTGGGGAAAGTACCTATGGCCAAGTAGAGATACTTGGGGGGCTGCATCCAACCCACCCCTCAGCCCTGAGATTCCCCACATCCCGCCTAAGAGAGCTTCAGCTATGAAAACTCCATTTTCACTTTGCAGAGACTTGGGGTAAGGAAATGAGGGTTCTGGAGGGTACTTGTATGCTGTGTGGCATATGTGAGATACATATTTCTACCCAGATGTTGCTGAATTACAACTTGGGCTCAGGATGTGGTCTGAAGGTACATGAGGCCACCCACTTTGGTGAAGCTAAGCAGGTCTGGGAAGCTAAGACCACCTGGGAACCACATGTATGCCGCCTTGGGTTCTATGATGAAAGGAAGGTAGGATTTAAATGTAATAAATAAATAAATAAATAGAATAAACTTCCATCATCCCTGTCCATTGGCCATGCTGACTGGGGCTGATGGGAGTTGGAGTGCAGCAACAACTGGAGGGCCACACATTCCTACTGGATGTTCGGCAACCATTCTTTAAAGAGTGTCCACCAGACCTCCTTTTAGTAAACCAGCACCCCCAAACACAACATCTATTTCTTTCTTCCACTATTACCAGTACTCCTGTTCCCTGCAGCCAAGGATATCATCCATGTTATGACCTCATATCACATACGTCCACCCTCTTTCCTCACTTCCTTAATTGGTGATCTGCGATGTGTCTAATTGCTCTGATTTCAGCTAAGCAGAGTGGTGGAGTCTGTCTGCATGTTAACTGGATCATAGGAACATAGAAAGCTACCTTATATTGAGTCAAACCGTTGGTTCGTAAGTGACTCAATCGGGGTATTTGGTAGTTGTTTCTTTACCATTCAGATCTAATTGAACTGATGGAACAAAATGAGGGTGCAATCCAGCCACACTCAAATCCCATTAAAATGAATGAGAGTGTAAGATCTATTGATTTCAGTATTCAGTTTGCTATCTTGCACCTTCTCTTTTCCAGAGTACTCTCAATGAAGTCAGTTACCTGAATCTAACTACAAGTTCAGTTTGACAAAGTCAAATTGAAAGCAGTGGGACTTCAGTCAGCCACTGCTAACTCATTTCATTGGTTTTGACAGGGATGAGTCACAACTTTAGCTAGGATAGGTTCAGTCAGTTTATTCCAGTGTTAATTTTGGCACTTTTACTACAGTCTGACACGTGGAAATCAGCCGGGGAATTGGTCATGTGATAGGTTATTTGGAGTAATTGCTGTAGAGCTTGCTGCTGTTCCTGCTCAGCTAGTTCTTCCCAATGGTGGATTGCATTTGCTTATATATATAAACATACAGAATGCCTTTAATAAATTGGGGCTGAATGCTTTCTACACATTTTTTGGTTTTGGCTCAATTTGCTGTACACAGAAGTTTGTTCGCAAACGATGTTTAAATCATTACTGGCCTCACTACTGTGTTTATTGAGATAAATGCTGTTTCCCCCTGCTGAGTGGTAGCAGTTATCTGTGGTATTACAAGCTGGCTTCCCAACAGAAGAGAAATCAGTGGTCAATTTGTCTTTCATGCGCTTCAGCAACCAGCTGGGTAAATATGAAGATGGCGATCCCACAGAAAACCAGGCCTCATTTACACAGACATCACACAAATGCTGCCACAATCCACCTGAATTGGCAGAATTGCTGGGTTTGCAGAGGGCTACAGAGCTGCAGAGGATCCTGTGCAGCTTTCTTTGATAACATCACAATTGGAACTCCAAACTTAAGAATCAAGGCCCTGAAGACGAGCTTGTAAATGACTACATGTCTTGTTAATGATTCATTGATTGATTGACTAAGATTAGTCAATTAATTAATTTGGGGAATGGGCCATAGCTCAGTGGCAGAGCATCTGCTTTGTTTGTAAAAGATCCCAGGATCAATGCCGGGCATCTCCAGGTAACAAGATCTGCTGCCAGTCCGTGTAGACAATACTGAGCAAGAAAGATCAATGACCTAACTTGATATAAGGCAAATTCCAATGTTCATGTGATTCTTTGATTATCTAACAGCAAAGATAGCTCTTTTTTTAAAAAAAAAATGGTGATCCTAAATGGTATAATTACCTGTTGCCAATACTGGGAGAGTGTGCCTGCCCCTTGAAAATTTCAGAAACAGCTGGAGACAGTATAACCCACTAGAGACAATACACCTTGCTTCTCTCCCTGTGGTAGTAAACAGGACTTTACTTTAACCCAGAGAAGGCAGGAGAGGAGGGTGGCAAAGGGGCCAGAGGGAAGAAAATAATCACAGCTGCATCCTGCCTCATACACTTAGAAGCTCTGAAGGCCATAGGCTTGATCTCTGCATTGGCAAGTGGCAAGAAACTTATGTTTTTTTTATGGCTAGGCTATTCCAGCATGTAGCTACCCCATATTTCTGAATTATAAAGTTGTTGTGTCCAAGGTTTCTTTTTCCAGTGTTCTGGTGAAGGGCCATAGCTCAGGGGCAGAACAGCTTTGCCCTTAGGGTGGTCACTTAAGCACCACTGAAAAAGACGACAAAAGTGGGCATGGATCTGCATGAAAGTCGAACATGATAATTTATATAAACAGTTGAAAATTGAGAAATAGCTGCTGTAATTTAAATAGAAATATAGCACATCTCACCACAGTGAACAGTGAACAGGTGACCTGTGTGCCTGCTCAGTCTGCTATGCAGGCACTAACTGTTGATGGGCAATTTCAAAGCCCCTGCTTGCTCTCCCTTCCTAAGGTTCCTTCTTTTTAAACCTGATGCGGTCCAGACAGCCTTCCAACAGAGAGCTTCTTCAAAGTGAGGACTGTCCTTTGACAGCCTCCAAATAGAGGACTGAAAAGGAAAATCCATGCAAAAAGGCCCAGATTAAATCCCCAGGTAGGACTGATGAACAAATCTTGTCTGAAACCTCAGAGAGCCATTGTCAATCAGTGCACACCAACAGTCTTCAACCTTTTCAGAAGCAGACCCAGATCCATCCTTAAATCAAACATACATATGGGATCCCATTTCTTTCTTTTTTAAAAAAACCATATATCTGTATGGCGGTCGGACTAATGTTGCGACCCACCTTAGACCAGGCCGCGACCTGGTAATGGGTCCCGACCTACCTGTTGAACACCAGTGGTGTAGACTATACTGAAGGGCCATAACTCAGTGGTAGAGCATCTGTTTTCTGCAGAATGTCCCATATTCAATCCCTGGCGTCTCCAGTTAGCGCTGGGAGAGACTTCTGCCTGAATCCATGGAGAAGTGTTACTAGTTAGTGTACGCTATCATGACCTAGATGGACTAATGGTCTCATTTAGTATAAGGCAGCTTCCTACATCGCTATGAATGAGTTCAAAAGGCAGCAGCTAAACCATCATTTGGTGTTTGACTCATTAAAAATGCAAATAAAAACAAAATGGCACTGCCAGATCACCAAAAGCTCATTCAAAACTAAAGTCATTATAATGAAACAATTATAATGGGGGCCTCCCCTCCCCCACACAGTTGTGCCATGCTAGCAGCTAAGTCTAAAATAAATTGTGATTCATGTCTCTTTAATTTCTGCTAACAAGGCTCATTTCTACCCTGAAAACGTTTTCATATAGGAAACCTCAGAATGTGACAATTCATCTTCTGATCCCTAATGTTTCCCTTTCAGCTCCACAAGGCCAAAATGTCATTCTCTCTCTCTCTTTTTTGCAAAACAAAAAGAAATCAAAGCCAAATGGTAAAAAATGCAAAGTTTGGTTAAACAAACAGTCGGCATTTCAGTGTTTTTTATCTGCAGCCTGCAGAGCAACTAAACAAAGCCAAGATATTGTCCATCTCTTTGACAGACAAAGAGCCTCACAGGTCCAGAATGACATGCCCGGGGCTGGCACGTGATTGGAGTAATTAAATTAAATAGCAGGAAACATGTTTTCCATATGCCACTGCCTGGCCACACACACACTGTAACAGTAAATCTTTTATGCTAGATTGGTGCTGGGAAAAGTGCAATCATTTTGAGAAATGTAAGATGCTCACAAAAATAAAAAGTTAAAGGAAGAATAATAAAGACCCTTCATAAACTCCCTGCCATTGTGCCCAAATGACCTGCAGGGATATATATGTGTTTGGAAGATTGGCAATATCCATTGCTCTTAGAAATCAGTAATGCTTACAAAGGCTTCAGTTTTGTGTTTTCAAGACTCCTCCTGAATCAGCATAACACACTATTGCCAAAACTGTGCATAAGTGCACAAGGGGATTCACACAACTGTTTTCTATTTTGAGAAAAAAAGAAGAGTCTTGCTGGATCAGGCAAACAGTGCATTTAGTCCTCCCCACCAGATACCTCTGGGAAACTTCCAAGCAGGGCATAATGGCTATAGTTCTGTCCTATTTCTCCCCAGCAAGCGGTATTCAGAGACATATTGCTTCTCATCCTGGATGCTCCATATAAGCCATCATGACTCATACAAGCCTTTCATAGACCAAACTTTCACAGAATTGTCTAATTCCCTTCTAAAGCCATCTAAGCTCCTGTCCACCATCATCATTACAATACACCTGGATAGCAAGCCTCAAAATAGTATTCCTTGGCTTATGACAGTATGGCAGTTCAGCATCAATTAACACCATAGTACTCGGGAGTAAATCCCATTAAACTTGCTGGAATTTATTTCTGAGGAATGGGGTGCACACCAGTTAACAAATCTGATTTTCAGGCAGCTTTTGTTTTGTAAGCAAGAGATGGGAAACCTGTGGCTCTCCAGATGTTGCTTACCAGGAAGAGTAGGGGTAGGGTGAGGTGGCAGTGAGGACAAGGTTGCATGAACACACTGATAGAGTCAATACAGCCATCCTACCATGCCCACACAGCCCAAACATGCCGCAGCCCTGCCCCTCCTTCTTCCGGTAAACGGCAGCAATACTGCTCCAAGAAGGTTATTGCAGTGACTCCACCCTATTGGATGAGTCATTTCTGGGGCATTTCCAAAATGCCATGTTGGCAAACGCCTTTCTTTCATTAGTTCATGCAACACCTTTGATATATGCACTACAGAGTCGGTGACTTTTTATCCCGTGCTAGTCCCTCTCGTTTTCATGGAAACTGATCTGTCTGCCCAATCCAAATTAAATCCTTGTTGCAGTAATTTCTTATGCAATGCCATGCCTTATTTCTAGGATGACTTCCCTGAACTTCCAATTTGGTACTAAAATCTTACACTGAATGGTAGTCTAACACAGAAATGCTTTTAGGTGACCTACACATCTGGGGAGGGGGAAGTATGTGGTGCAACCTTCCCAAGGCTGCACTCCTTCAAATGCAGAAGCAGATTCAAAGGCCGAAGGCTGAATGCTGCCTCTTGCTATGGAAAGTTAGCATGTTAGGAAATAACGTTTTATTTTCCCTAACTTGCTATTTGTCTATGCATAGGCATTTTTAAAAAACAAAAGGCAGGGCTGCGGAATCTGTGGCCCTCCAGATGTTGTTGGACTCCCAGCATCACCAATTGTTAGGGTTCATGAGATCCAACAAGACCTGAAGGTCCCCTTCCCCATCCCTGATCTAGGAGATTATTCTATCATACTGATGACCCATCTGCATTCTTAAGCAGTAGAGTCCCAGGAAGGCTATATCATATGTCATCTGGATGTGTATATTGGCTCTTAGTTATACAGTAGATTTATCAGCATTTTCTGACATTGCAAGCGGAATTACCATTGGCAAGCTGAAATCATTTGTCACTGTTGGTTTTGCTTGGCAGTGGATAAACAAAACCAGCTCAAATGTGTGCTTGTAAATAATATCTAGTTGAACTGCTCATTAGATGAGGGTCCCTGATTAGATCACTGGTAAAGTAATGAGGACCCATCTGACAAGATTACTAACCTATTTGGAAGGAGATGCTCATGAATGACTGTCACAGTGGCAGAGCAAATTAATCACCACTGTTTTTTTAAAAGAGATGTCCTGTGGTAAGAAAAAATTCTCATATATGATGAACTTCAGCCATCGTTATAATAGGTGTTTTAACCTAAAGAGGAATATATTTTGGAAAGAAAACACCACTTGGATCACTAAAACTTTTGTTTGCCCAATAATGTTTAGGCAAAGCACTTACTAAGTACTTTCACTTTATTTAGTAAGAAATGATGGTGGGTTCTACAACACTTGAGGCATTCACGAGGCAGCTGGACAGATATGCTTTAATTTGGATTCCTGCATTGAGCAGAGGGTTGAGCTCGATGGCGTTATAGACCCCTTCCAATTCTACTATTCTATGATTCTATGAAATGCACACATTTACACAAATGGGCCAGCTATATGTCTTTTCTTTTTAAATACACCATACCAAAGGTACATGAAACATGTAATGAACACCCTGAAATCCAGAGGTCACATTGCATGCCAGCCAAAGACATTTTGCTGTCTGTGAAGGACAAGTCCCCACCCTCAATTCCACATGCAAAAGCCAGTCAGACTAGAAGTTGAATCGTCACCTTTGGTGACAGGATAGCATCCTCTACCACTCCTGAGGGGAGCAGGCAGCTTCAGGGTCACAGCTGAACATGCCATGTGGCACAGTCAGCTGTGCCCTCCAACATCTCACTGCCACTCCCCACCCTCCAGCATGTGCCGAGTCAGCCACCACACTCCACCTAACGGTAGGGCCTACCTTGGCAACAGCACCAATATTTGATTATGCAGCCCCATGTGCATCAATAGGACTCTCCTAGTGTGAAATTAGGGAAGAACGAAATCATCCAGCCATAGACCATCTCAGAATTAGGACATTTACAAACCAATCCTATAGCTATTTACTGCTGAGTCCAATAGGATTTACTCTCAAGTAAGTGTTTATACGACTCCAGCTTAAACCACTCAATCATTTCACTCTTTGGAAACATCTCAGGTGCACCCTTTGAAAGAAAATAGAGTATGAGACAAGTCTCATACTTCTCTTCGCAAAACCTTACTATAAGCACCCCCCAAATCAGGCAGCTTTATCTTGTGTGGTTGCTGTCATCTCTGTGGTTAGTTCCACCCTCCTTTGGGAATGTACAAATCTTCCAGCCACGTGGTTTTGTTGGGCAGTTTGCTTGTACTTGCATGTTTATGAGGATGCAGTTGTTTGATGAGGAGGATGTTGCAGGGCAGGGTAGCCCCCACCTCTCATGTACTGCTGATTGACTCTATCACTGATTATCTGATGGGATGTGTGTATAGTATTTATATCCTGGCTACAAGATTGGGCTAGGCAATCATACAGGCCACCAGTGGAGGATGTTCTTTCAGGACAAATGAGGCACTACCCCACTAACTTCTGTCTGCCCTCAGCCAGCCCCCGCCTACCTGCCTTCTTACTTACAATGTCCAGTAAGCAGCATTGCCTGTCAGCTTCCTTCTTAGTTTATGTTGCCCAGATTAAACTCAGCAGGGAGAAAGATGGGGACAAAACTGGAATCAGTTGTCTTTCCTTGGCATTGGTTCTGGCTCCACTTGCTGGTGGTCTCCTTGCCTTCTGCCCATCAAGTTGCAGTGGGCACCAGTCACCACTGCATGCAGCATCCACACAATCCAGTTTCTAATTAGAGATGCGTATGCATATGATCCCAAGATCCCAAGCTGGATTGGAGTCATGAATATTATCTAATATATTGTTACATATGTAAGTTGATCAGCAGTATTTGTCCTTCAGGACTGTGTGCCATTCACTATATAGTAACAATTGGCTTTTATTCTATCATCTTGTTTGATCTCATATGTTTCCATGATACCTGGTATAAATGGCTGAGAGGTAAGGTAAAAGCAAAAGCTGAATAACATATGAAACAATAATCTACTTAATTTCTTAGCTAAGTATATCAGTTGTTATCAAAAAGAGATATAATTCTTGATCATAGTTGATCTATAAGGTCCGGAGACTAAAATGATAGACTGTTAGAAGACTAGAAAGTTGTGGGAACTATTCTGTATATTAGATACTTGAATATGATTGAATGTTAGGCAACAGCAAAATTTCACATCACTGCCCCCCCAGTTGAGATGGGGAAGCTGGTGGGCCACTCAAGAGGGCTATGTGGGCCAGCCCTGTCTGGAAGGCCAGCAGTTCACCACCGTGGGTCTAATTCAAAACAATGGGATCATGGGCAAGCTCCAATCCATTCTGTTTAAGTCAACTTCAACAAGTCTTGACATTTTTTGATGATAAAATACAGCACTGTAGAAATCAAAAATACCTCCTGGGTGCTGCAGGCTGGGATCCATAGAACTGTTATGCACCCATGAGGGAGAAGCTCATGCATAGCTGAGGCTTCCTTTATTGCTTTCAATGCAGCTGTTCCACAGCTGAATGAACTAACCATTTTTTAATCTAAACACAGACCGCTCTTTAGCAACAGAAAAACAGTAGAAGAATGATGAAAAAGGCAATAGATGACACTCTAGCTACCTATTCATGCAGGTCTTCCTTCTCACCCAACCATACATGCATGCCACTTCTTTGGATCTTGGCCACAATGCAAAACTCTCCCTATCGAAGTGACAGGAAAAATGAGCAAACCAGGCAAGGATTATACTAATTGACAGGGGCGACTTCAGAAAAATTAGTTTGGGGGAATGAATGAGTAGCAAAGACCATTATTAGGCAAAGATTTAATTCTTACTATATGGGACCTTAATATACTCTGATTGGAAGTTTAGGAGTCCTAGGACTCATCCACATGGTGATTTAGTGTGTGTCTGATGTTACTTGCATCCCTTTGTAATTCACATGGTTCACATGTTGCAGAAGCTATCACAGTTTCCCCCTTTAAATCCATATTAATCTAATCCAGTGATAATGTGAAAAGGAAAGGAAAAACCATCTCAGCTGTGCTGCACTCCTCCTTGTAGGTGCTTTGCTTCAATGTTTCCTTAGTGGGCACACTCTGTTATGCCCCATTGCCCGCTCCCTCTCTCTCTGCCACTCACAAAAGCTGCTGCAGCCGCTGCCTACTTTACCTTTCACTCACTCCCCCCCAGATCCGCCTTTCACTCAGGCTTGGACAATGGAGAAGGGGAGAGGCATCTAGTCAGTTTCATTTTTTCTTGTCAATTGCACACTGAGGCACTCTCCCAGCTTCAGCCTTGAGCCAGAGGGAGCAAACATGTAAAATTAGAGGGCGGGGCCACAAGGAAACAGCAACACTAATCCTTCCCAGAGGAACGCCTACTTGTGTGAATGGAAAACAGATTGGAGGCTACCATTGAGCAAGAAGTGTGGACCTTGAAAATCTATTACGATTGTAAAAGCAGTGTCTTTAGTGCAAAGTTAGGCTCCTGTGTGGATAAGCCCCTACTTTGCTTTAGTCATCACTGTTGAAAGGGCACCTAGGCATCTAAATAAGATTATAGGGATAGGTAATTTTCAAATGTTAATTTGAAGTATTAACATTTGGACACTAATACATTGAAGAGAGAAATTCCTCTGTATGTCAGCTCCTTAGTGGAGCTAGTATGTAAGTACCTCAGAAGGCCAGTGAAGATAAAACAGGGAATATAGTACTCAGCGTTATGAATTTTGAATATGGCATGTGAAATCTAGTTACAGAGAAATCAGTCAACAAAACTTTGCCATTTCATTCAGTGCAGCTAAGATTTCAGACAATGATAGAAATGAAGATGTTGAGTGACATTTAGTTACATCAAAATCAGCTGATGATTGTGACATCAATGCAACTTCATCCTTCATCAAAGATGGAAATGAAGATGGCAAGAACAGCTGAGATGCAATGAAAAGAGAGATTTTCCATCTAATTCAATGCAAAGAGCACTTCTGTGGGAATGATTAAATTTCATGTCTGCATTACCAATGAATAAAATTGCATTGCTCTGCCTACAATATGAATTAGTGGTGGCAAATTCTTGAAGAATGAAGAACCATGGCAGCAATTATGGTGCCATCTGCAAAAATGAGCATCCTCTTTTATAAAACAGCTGGAATCTACAGAATATGGTGTGCAGATCCCAGCCTGCCAGTTCTACATGTTTAGCCTATTTTGAATCTCTCTTTTTTAAAACCACAACTGAGATAAAGTTTAGTGCCAGCAATGTATTTCCATAATATGCAGACCATAACAATGTCATGAAGTATTCTAGTAACATGAAACATCTTTTAAAGCCATATTGTTCCCAATGTGGTGTTTACTCCAGGGAAGCAAGGGTGTCTGCAACTTCTTCCCTGAACACTCTCAACTCAAATTTTACACATGGTTGAACTGAAGGTGAAGTGCTAATCGGCTCATATATACCTATGCAAAGGTATCTGTTGATCAACAGAGGGTGGGGATCATTGTGTAGGCAGCCTTTTGCCCACAGATAATGAAGCCCAGCACCCCAAAGCCAATATGAATAAAGATTTTACTGGGGTTCTGAAAGATGTTTAGGTGCAGGAAACTTATATCCCTCCATATATGCTATTTACATACATGCCATTTACATCTATTGTCATTGCTTTATGAACATAAAAATGTAAAGCAGGGATGGGGAACCTGTTACCCTCCAGATGTTGCTGGACTCCAGCTTCCATCAGCTCCAGGCATCGTCATGGGCAATGGCCAGAGACGATGAGAGTTGTAGTCCAACAACATCTGGAAGGCCACAGATTCCCTATCTCTGTTGAAAATAATATTAATCCCAGATCACGTAAATCAGGCACAGAAAAGGAGACAGGGATTTGAGTTCAAGCTGTTTATTAGGTTTTGCTTTTAAAGAAATCTTCATTTACTTTGGACTAGATCATTTATGGAGTAAGGTTATAATCCTCTGCATGCTTACATATAAACTACATTGAACTTGGTGGGATTTACTTTTGAGGCAACCTATAGAGAATTGCTCTGAAAGATACTATGGCTTAATCTGTTATGTTTGCAGGTAAGTATTATGGAGACAGCCAAGGCACCCCCCCCCGCATGTGTTAAAGGTGGAATGCTATAGCCATTGTTACATTATGGTATGCATGCTTATTTAGTGTTTTTTTAATCAGTCTTGCAAAGTTTTTGCAATGCCTCCTCCAGAACCTGTTTAAGCGGGGATGCCACTGGGGTGAAATAAATGGCTGTGTACAGCATGCACAACTATGGTTCTATCATGCCACCTTCAGCTCTCTTAAAAAACTACTGTCATGCCTAAGAAAGTATTTTAATGATTCCTTTGGCCCTCCAGATGTTGCTGAACTACAACTCCCATCAGTCCTAGCAAGCTATGACTAATGGCCAGGGATGATGGGAGTTATAGTTCAGCAATATCTGGAGGGCCAAAGGTTCTCCACACCTGCTTTATATGCATGTTAGCCCCAATCCAGACCTGTAAGTCTATACACCAGCCTTCTCCAGCCTGGTATCCTCCAGATGTTTTGGAGTACAACTCCCTTCATTCTGTCCTGACCATTGGCTGGGGCTGATGGGATCTACACACACTTAGAGCAGACCCATTGGAATCAATGGAACTTAGGTTCATAATGAATAAGACTCGCTGAACGCAGTTGGGCTTCCTCTCAACTAAACATACACAAGGTTGTTAATGAGTTTTAGTCCAGTTTAAGTTAAGGGAATGAGTCAATCAAGGTTAATGTGTTCCATTAATTTCAATAGAACTTAAACATGACTGAATTGGTTCTGGAGTGGGGCCATTAGCTTTTAAAATTCCATCTTCAAAAGAAAGGTCCTCGTGATTATATGTTTTAACATTTTAATATTATTTATAAGGACCCCAGGTCTACAATCAACAGCATCACCTAAAAGTTCTACTATGTTTTGTGGGCAAATAAATCACTTCCATGTTAAGATTTTAAAAAAACTTTGGAGTCAAAGTGATTTTTAGCCATAAAAATTCTGGATAACCAGAGTTCTGAAAACTGGTATTTACTTATATTATTGCAGTTTTCAAGATGATACAATGGTTGACCACATGTTCAAGACAAATGTGATGAGGAGAAAATGAACATGCATATTTATTTCCATTTTTGTACAATGTGTAATGGCTGAAGTGAGATCAAGCAACAGGCCGAAAATAGACTTTGTGTAATGGGGGAATAAAAGCATGCTCCTAAATCTGTTGGTTCAACAATAAGCAAATATATTTGCCTACATAAAAGAGAAAGCAGCGCCTTAGAATTATCAACTTTACACAAAGCCAAGTATGTGAAAGGGAATCTTTTGAGAAAAAAAAACTTTATTTGAGAAAGGAATATAGACTTGTATCAGAAGGCAAAATAGGGAACATACAAACAGAATATATTTACAACACAAAACAAGAGATCACCAAAGGTGTAAATTATAATAAATACAATAGATTTAAAATGCGACAGTTTGCAATTAGAAATATGGTTGCATAAACCCAGTTTTCCTTTTTCACTGGTTCCAGGTAACTTCTCTCTTAAAAAATGGAGTGACATGGAAGTTCACTGGCTATACTGGGGTAACTCTCCTCAATTCATTACAAAAATATCTTTGCAGTTACACTTTTTAAAATATCATTGTACAAAAATTTGCTTATATTCAGATGTTTGCCCAAATAAAATGTATTTTAAAAGATGCACTATCCCTTTTTGAGTGGGCTAAAATCAGATTATGGAAAAATGCATAAGAAGAAAATGTGTATTTTCCCCTATTTCAGCTTTATGGTTTTAAAGATCAAATTACTTTTCTTCAAGAAGAAAGACAAGTAATCTTGCAGCTTAAACCAGAAAGCCCATGTTTATGCATCTTCTAATAAAGCTAATGGAAATATTTTTTGTGACCTCGGTCAAAAATAGCATTTTGTTCTTAAACATTGGCATGAAGATTTCCAACACCAGCACACAAAAGAAAATAAAAAAGTGCTGCATGGAGTTAAGAGTTTGCCAGAATGGTGGATTTCTATGGTTCTGTTGGAGCTGCATTGCACATAAGCGGGACCATGAGATGAGGGTCTTTCTCTTGAGACTAACTCTCAGGGACTGTTGAGAACCAGAGGGAAGTAGCACCAGCTGAACACCCTACACAACTGGACTCCAGGAAATACAAATGTTGGGGAAGTGTCTCCAGTTCCCAAAATATGACATATCTGGACAACAGTGTTGTGTTGCTCCGATACCTTAAAACACTTGGAATTGCCTCACACATCTCCATGTTCTTACCTTAGAGTTTCTTCTGTGAAGGAAAAAATGTGTACATCATCACATGTGATGAGCACTCACAAGGTTGCTTGCTGTGTATATAACATGATGGGAAGATGCAATGAGCTACAGTTGTTATCACGCACACATGGAGTGGAATAGGTTTGTACATGTGTCACACAAGACAGTATATTTATCGTGTGTGCAAGTGTTTCTATAGTGAAATGATATGAGTAGAAAAATGGCCAGCAGTGGAGCAAACTATATTTGCTGGTGCAACAAGTCTGTTAGTGATATGTGGTTTTTTTGAGGGGGGTAAAGGATAATGTATCTTTCAAAACTGCAACATTTTATATAGGATTCTAGAAAATAAGAAAAAAATGTAAACGCTACTTGCTTATATTAGAACAACTTTTCTGTTTGGCAAAACAGCTCTCTCTTTTGAAAAGGATACTGCACCTTAAAATACCTTAGAAATATAAATATTTTAATAGAAAAAAACTGACAAGAATTCCAGGTCAGTTGTGGATTATCCATATTAAAGGGGTCTTAATACAATGCATCTTTAGCTTAACAAAAGTAAACCTCTACAACAAAGTAAACATATCAAAAGGGAACATAAAGGAAATGTTTCACTGGAAAGCTTCCTTAACAATTTCCCTACTTGCTTTGTTATTTTCTTTAACAATAAATCAATTCATAGAGTGTGCTTTAGAAAAAGGAGACTAAAAACCTATCTCTCTGCTTCCCCCTCTTACATTCCACGGTGCATGAATCACTTGGACTTCCTGTTTCTATAAGGCATTTCCTGTCCACCTTCACACAATTACTTTTCTGCAGGAGAACAGCAGGGACCTGACACAGCAATGACTTAAGTAAACAGCAGCTTCTACTGCATACTGAGTTGTTCTGATTTCAGAGCATACAAAAGGACTATGGTCCTTCTGGAGCCACAACTACCTACATCTGCATGCATGTCTTAGTAAAACACTTAAAACAATATTCAAAACTATTTGTCAACCAGGCCTCTGTTTTCAGACATTCTTGGACAAATTTCCCAAGATAAATCAGGCCTAGATATTCCCCTGTACTTGACACAGAGTACTTGGCTAGGGTTCTGGATAAGCTAAGTCCGCTAAGGCTACAGTTATTCCAGAACAGTCTCAATGGCTTTGACTGGGCACTCTGGAATGAATGGCTTACTGCCTTTCTAACTAGAAGAGGAGTGTACTGGAAAAACTTGGCCCCAAGGTGGGTGCTGGAAACACAAATGTGTTTCCCCACCACTGGTATGAGCATGTAAACCTCTGTGCTAGGTTTTGTGCTATCGTTGTATTTAGCTTTTGCTGAATAAATAAATAAATGAGAAAAGACAAATTGTAATAATAATTTGGTTCCTTACCACCACCATCTCAACACAAATATAGGTATATCATGCATTCAGCTGACGCATAATGATGCACATGTCAATTATCGTCAAATGAAACAGATGAAGATAGGGATAAGGAGCTGCGGCATAAAATTAAGTAATGCAGAAAAGAAAAACCTATTTCATTTTTGAAAGTGCATTCTATGTCTGTCATTTGCCTTCCATTTGAAGAACGTCCAGGTTAGATTCTATATACAAAGGTTAGATCACTGAGAGTAGTATTTATCTACCAAGGGAAGGGGGAAATCCCCTTCTTTTTAACAGTGTTTAGGACTACAATATGGTACATTATATACAAATTGATAAAAGTGTACATTGAGATGTCAAAGAAGTTTAGAGATGGAGAGACACTGAAATAGAGAGCAATTCTGAGGTCTGATCAGCAGTAGCTGATCTCCACAATAAGTTCATACAACGAGTTCCATTTCACTAGAACTAACTAATGTGGTAGAATCCATTAGAGCTAATATGCATTCTATGAATAACCCAAAGGCTTACACAGCAATAAGTTTTCCTCGATTTAACAAGAACTTTCTCATTATGCTTAAGGTGTGAAAGCATCTGCCATTGTTAGATTTGCTGAATGCTAAAAACACGCAATTCAATTGAACTCTGCGGATGGGGAAAAACCCACACATTTTGTTTCATCAAGAATTCAGAAATGCTTATTGTAAGAGTACTCAGATAATTACTTTAATTACAAAGCCTGGAGCTATATCTTTGCCTATTACCTGTTGCATATAAGCAGCTTTCTCCCCAGATTCCATTTGCTGACTCTGAATATCATCATCACTGTCCCGTGGTTCCTCTTTCACCTTCACAGCCCCCAAAGGCTGAACCAGTCTGTCGTCCAAAGAAATACTACTGCTGTCATCCCTAATGCTGCTACCAAGAAAGGGCGCTCTTTCTTCCTGCATCAAATGTTCTCCATGTTCCTCCTCAGCTTCTTCTAGGCTACCAGGCTGTTTTAACTGTTCAATAGATTTGGAAAGTATCTGAAACAGACAAAGGGGTTTGGGTGGAGGGAGTAAACATAGAAATAAAAGATGAAATAGCTACTTGGCATGATTCTTTACAGAATCAGAGAAATCAGAGAAATTCCACTACTAGTGGAGTCACAGTTGACTATAAGATCATTACAAACAGGGCTGGTACATCAAACAAACTTTGTATATCAAACGTGATGGGGCAGCAAAATCACATCCTTAACACTCCAGTTGTCTCCATTCCAGGAAAGAGCAGTAGACAGGCAAAGACTACCTCAGAGCCCGCTCCAGTTGGGCTATCCCTTTTTCTACAGGGCCATCTACAACCAACTGCCCTGTTGGAAGGATCCAGGGACACAGAGGCAAAGGCCACCTCAGAGTCTACTTCAGATGAACTGTAATTCCCCTGCCAAAAAATAAAATAAAATAAAATAAAATCAGGGCCTTTTACTATAAATTGCCCTGTGAGAAGGGCTGTTATATTTTAATATTTATATATTTGATTATATATTTACAATATTTTAATATTGTAAAATTATTAATCTATCTTTGTTATTTGTAAGCCACCTTGGAATGATTTGTATTGTGAAAGATGGGATATAAATAATGGAAATAAATATATTTGCTGGGTCCTATAAAGGGCACACACATTCTAGCACATATACGCCCAATGACACATAGCCCCTCAAAACTAGGTCCATGTATACATTGCAACAAGAAATGTGAAAGTAAGGCAGGGGATGAGGTGAGGAAAAAGGAGCTGGAGTGGGTATGTGGTCCTGCTGCCCCAGCATGTATTGAGGGTGTAGTTTGCTTAGTAGTGGCCCATGTTATGGAGATAGGGAGCCTTCCCTATATAGCTAGATTACAGATCCCATCATCCCTGACACCTTCACAAGCTGACTGTGGCTGATGGGAGCTGGAGTCCAACAACGTCTAGAGGACCACAGTTCTACTCCATTGGTTCAATCCATCTTCATCCTCTGCGCTAACCAGGGCAATTTTTTAAAGGAATTGTTACTGGGTGTATATTTTTTCAGTAAAATGGCTTGCACATGGAAGCCCAGGCCAGGAGCCAGGTTGGGCACTGGCCGAGGGCCCCTGTGGTGAGAGGGGCCCCTGCTGCTCCACGATCCATGCTAGCATTGGGTCACAGAGCATGTGCCCCATGGCCCGATGATGGCGCAGATTGCAGAGCAGGAACCGCCCTCACAGGCAAGATCTCCCCACTGCCAGCGCAAGCTGGCCATGCTACTTCCTGTACTGCCACATTAGCACACTGTGTGCGAATGCTTGCCATCTTGGGTGATGGCAGGTGTGTGTGAGTAGCATGCTGATGTGGCTGGCCCTTTTTACGCCCCCAGTAGCCGCAGCAGTAGTGCCAATGCACCTCTGCTGCTGCCAGCTTCAAGGGCCTGCTGTAGTCTGGTGCCAGCTCTGTGGAAGCCTCTCTTCCATGTACAAGCCCTGATATTCGGACTGAGGCCAAAGTAGTTCAAACTACAACAAAAACAAAAACAGAGTGAATACAGCCTTGCAAATGCACACATTACTAGCCTAGCAAAATTCTTACTAGCATACCTTAGGGTTGCCAGGTCCATGGCCTGAGACTGATCCTGTCTCTTTAGGAGAAGAGAAGGTCAGCCAAGTGCAGGTGTTCTTGCAACTCTGTAATGGGAAAAACCACAAGGTGGAATTCTCCCTCCCTCCTCCACAACTTTTAAAGATACAGAAGACCTCTTGGAGGCCGGGCCTGGCAACCATGAGGTCTTCTGTATCTTTAAAAGTTGGGCAGGGTGGAGGGAGAATTCCACCTTGTGGTTTTTCCCATTACAGAGTTGCAAGAACACCTGCACTTGGCTGACTTTCTCTCCTCCTAAAGAGACAGGATCAGTCTCAGGGCAAGAACCTACCAACCCCAATACCCATCCATCACTAGCAAATACATGAATTAAAAAGCAAAATAATAATAATCTCTAAAACTCTAATTTCAGAATTTAGAAAAAATGGTTAAAAACACAACTGTTCTGGTATTACAAAAATATATATTTGGGGATTATTTTCATTTTTGTTTTGCAGTAACTTAAATAAGATATTTAAAAAAACTACACAGCACACAATAACAACTAAAAACACTGAGTCCTCTAATGCCAGGATTTTAAGATCACAGAAAAATTGTTATGGGATTAGACAGGACTGAAAATAAAATATTTGCTATTTCATTTTTACATTTTGTAATGAAAGAGCAATGTTTTACCTTTCTGAAAACGAGGTTTCTCCCCTCCCCCAGCCCCCAACATTTAGAATAGCAAGATTTTGCAGTTGAAGCTGGACATTTTTGCACTGTATATCATTTTTCTCAGAACACGAACGGGCTTAATTTGTGCTGGATTTCAGTCCTGGAGCAATGTGATTTCAATACCAAACTGAGTCATGAATAAGAAAATCCCTCTGGTCCCTAAGCATATTCAGAGGGCAGCCCCCCTCAAGGAAACAGCTGTTGACCTATACATTGGATCAAATTAAACAGCAGGGTTTCCAGGACAGATGGCATGGTCTCCAGGAGCTTTAAACTTCTGAACCCTAATGCTTTTCTTAGGAATAAAGGCCTGGCTTCTGAGCATATACAGAATTCTCTTCCCATATCACAGAAAGTAACCTCTAACCAAAAAAGAAAAGGCAACAGCACAGAAGGTAAGGTGGAATTGTTCTTTCTGGCCCATTTTTCACAAATCAGATAATTACTCATTAGTCAAACAATACATTACACCTTGGGAGGGTGACAATCAAAGAGGCATCTGACCAAGAGATCATTGCCATTAGAAAGTTATAGGCCACATCAGCCTGCAAATAAAATTTCCTGTCCCTTGAGCAGCCCCCTAGTGGCTGAAAGATGGAACTAGTAGCCTAGTGTGCTGTATAAAGGGGGATTTTGCCTCTAGTCTGTCCCTATGGATGGGGTACAATTGCCCCTGAAAGACCAAGTCCGCAGCCTGGGGGTCATTCTTGACTCCCAGCTGTCCATGGAGGCTCAGGTCTTGGCTGTGAGCTGGGCGGCGTTGTATCAACTCCATTTGATATGAAGGCTGTGCTCCTATCTTCCAAACCATCTGCTCCCATTGGTGGTACATGCCCTGGTCTCCTCTCACCTAGACTACTGTAATGTGCTCTACGTGGGGTTACCCTTGAAAACGGTCCAGAAGCTGCAACTGGTACAGAATGCAGCAGCTTGCCTGATTAAGGGTAGCCACCGGCGAGACCACATTACTCCAGTGCTGAAGGAGTTGCACTGGTTACCAGTTGCTTTCCGAGCCCAATTTGAGGTGTTGGTTTTGACCTTTAAAGCCCTGTACGGTTTCAGCCCAGTCTATCTGAAAGAGTGCCTCCAGCATCATCAATGTTGCTGCCCAACAAGACCAGCCTCAAAAGACCTTCTCTCCGTCCCACCAGTTAAAACAGCTAGACTGGTGAGAACTAGGGAGAGGGCTTTTTCAATCGTGACACCCACTCTATGGAATTCCCTCCCAAATGACATCCGCCATGCCCCCTCCATGATGAGCTTCCGCCGGACCCTGAAAACCTGGCTCTTCAGGCAGGCCTTTGGGGTGGGTTAGATTTTAGTGTTATTGTTGGAATTTTAAGGCTCTAATGTGAATTGTATGTTTTTATGTTGTGCGTTGCCCAGAGTTGCTGGACAACCAGCCAGATGAGCGACTAATAAATTTAATTAAATAAATAAATAAATAAATAAAGAAAGAAAGAAAGAAAGAAAGAAAGAAAGAAAGAAGTATTGACATTGCTCTTCTGACTCCTATGGCTCTCTTTCTGGGACAAACACCCCTTTCCTCCCAATAGTCTACCAGGTGACTATAGCTTATAGCGTTACAAGCGCAAGTTAACCTTAATAATTACCTATTATTACTTTTGTCCATTTCATATTTTGTTTTTGCTGTTGTTGTTGCTTTATTTTGTAATGCTTATATGTAATCGAACTGGAACATTTTGTACTTTTACTTTATCTTGAATAAAATAAAATAAAAACAAAAAACAAGTGCATTCTGCATCTGAAGAGCAATACTGACAATATGAAGCATTCAGAAAAATCTTTTAACTTTAACTTTTTATTAAACTTTTCATCCCCGCACCCCCCCATGGACTGACATTCACAGTAATTCGTATACATTTGAACTCTTCATCAAAACAGTCAGTTTTTATAAACGTCAAAATTTCATCTTTGACTTCAAGAAAAGATGGTAATAGGACAAATCCAAGTAAGTATAACTATTTAAGGCAGACTATCCACATTCTAAGGATAATATTTCAAATGTTCTCCTTTCTCTTTTCTTTATAGGCAGAAGTATCTGCTACCCCAAGCACTCTATGACAACCACAAATGCGTATATGGAGTAGGAGGGGAACAATCTGTCTCTGCTGTATTAGCATAATCAATAAATTTGTTCCAAACTGCAAGGAAAGGGTCTTTTTTCTTTTTGTCTCTTGTTTCTTTTATCTTCTGTGTAAGTTTGTTTAGGCCACTTGCCAGATCCTCTGGTACCAAGAATCTAGGGTGGCTATTTTAAACTCTTTCCAGTTTGTTTATTTGTTTATTTATTTATTTGTTTGTTTATTTATTTATTTTGTATCCTGCCCTTCCTCCCAGCAGGAGCTCAGGGCGGCAAACAAAGCACTAAAACACTTTAAAACATCATAAAAACAGATCTTAAAATACATTAACAAAACAGCATTAAAAACATTTTAAAAAAACAACCTTAAAAAAGGGTTAAAAACATTATTAAAAACATATTAAACAGATGCAGACTGGGATAGGTCTCAACTTAAAAGGCTTGTTGAAAGAGGAAAGTCTTCAAAAGGCACGGAAAAGATAGCAGAGATGGCACCTGCCTAATATTCAAAGGGAGGGAATTCCACAGAGTAGGTGCGGCCACACTAATGGTCCATTTCCTATATTGTGCAGAACGAACCTCCTGATAAGATGGTATCTGAAGGAGGCCCTCACCTGCAGAGCGCAGTGATCGACTGGGCATATAAGGGGTAAGACGGTCTTTCAGGTATCCTGGTCCCGAGCTGTATAGGGCTTTGTACGCCAAAACTAGAACCTTGAACTTGGCCCAGTAGCAAATGGGCAGCCAGTGAAATTCTTTCAGCAGCGGGGTGACATGTTGGTGGTACCCTGCTCCAGTGAGCAGTCTCACTGCCACATTTTGCACCAGCTGCAGCTTCTGGACCAACCTCAAGGGCAGCCCCACATAGAGCGCATTACAGTAATCCAGCCTAGAGGTAACCAGTGCGTGGACAACAGTGGTCAGGCTATCCCGGTCCAGAAATGACCACAGCTGTCTCACCAGCCAAAGCTGGTAAAAGGCACTCCTAGCCACGGAGGTCACCTGGGCCTCTAGCGACAAAGATGGATCCAGGAGCACCCCCAGTCACTGACCTAGCTGCAGAGAAAAGATGGTTCAAGAGAGCTCTTTATGATTCAAATCCAAGTCCAAATCTATTAACAGTCCAAGGAGGGCCATTTGTGCTGATGGATGAACCCGCTGGTTCATGATTGTGCTAGCCTCCTGAAAGACATTTGTCCAGAACTCTTGTACTCAAGGGCAGGACCATCACATGTGTTGATATGTCCCAATCGCTCCACATCCTCTCCAACAGAGTGGGGAAATCTGGGGATTTATGAGTGAAAGTCTCCTTGGAGTAAGGTACCATTTGTGAAGAAGTTTTAAGGATTGTTCCCTAATCCCCACTGAGATGGACTTATATGGGGTTTTTGACCACATTGAGTCCCAGTCCTCCAGTTAAGTTTCTATTTCTTTCCCATAGCATTTTAAAGGTGGCTGTGGGATTAGTTCCTGAGAGATCTTGCAGGACCATTACTGATTTCCCTTCATATAATACCTCTTGTAGCATGCGTAAGCCTTTCCATATGTCCTCTTTTTTGGTGAAGTGGGCGGAATTGATAATATCTCTGGGGGTGCTCCATCTCAAGGCTGGTTCCCAGTGCGTGGTAGATATGTTCCAAGTTAGTTCTATCTAACTTTAGATTGGGGAGCAGAGATTGTAGCCAAGTGACTATGAATCCTGCCAGATCCTCCACTTCTTCTCTAAATCCTCTCAGACGAAGATCGCTCCTCTCGATCTGTTTTCCAATTGTTGCAGGCAATCTTTCATTAGCATATGCTCCTTACATACCCTTTGTATTATTTTAGCATTTGTTGTTCCTAGGTCTAAAGCCACAGAGGCCGTGTCTGCTATCGCCTCTATTTTCTTCCCTATTTCAGAGATCTTATTCTCGAGTGGGACCATCAGTTCTTTCCATGTTTCTGTGAGCATTGCTTTTAGAGCTTCCGACTGTGCTGCAAATTCGGCTTTTAGACCCCCCCATTAGGTCAGTGTGTGTCTTCATCAGAGTCTCTGTAGTTGTGGGTGGAGAAGATGCCATTTTGCCATCCAGAGGGGCTGTACTCTCTCTTCGATCTATAGGTCTAAAAAAGTTGGTGAGGTCTGCAGTTTTTAACTTCTGCAGACTCACAGACATACCCTGTTCTTGCAGTGGATCAGAATTTTATAATCATAAAATGCATCTAATGAGGGTTTTTTGAAGGGCCTAGGTCAGAGCTGAGGCTTTGCACGGCCATCTTGTTTGAAACATTCAAATTTGAGTGACTTGGACAAAAGGAAAGAAAACAAACACTGCTGAAAGATGCACAACAAATAATTCCACAGAAAAGAATCTTATTTACCTGCACTACTGCTGCCTTTGCAGCACCTATGCTAAATTCAGACCCCAAATTAGCAGTACCACCTCATATTTCTCCAGAATCCACTTCAGCAAAAACCATAATTGCTGTAATTTCTTATGATCCATGCCACAGGCTGAAGCATCATCTATAGCTGTAAGGAGCTGATCTATTCAGAACCTACTGAAACCAGTTCCAAGACCAGTCAGCTGTTGCTGCACGTGCACAGGGTAACACGGTCATCCATACAGAATATGAGGAAATTACTTTGTTTCACTGAATGGCATAGGAACTGCTGCTTATCATCCATGCCCTGCTGTAGCAGAATTCTTACACACACGCAAATGAAGACATCACAGCATATAGGAAGAGATATTTTGTTAAGGAAGTTACAAGAAGTTTTTCAGAAAGACTGGTAGCTTATAAGAACCCTAAGAATTATTGTGTAATGTGCCCCTATGTTCTACTGTTCCTAATCAATTTGACTAAAAAGTTCAGACCTCTAGTCAATGTTTCAGTGGCTTCCAATTTGAATGTGTGTTCTTGCTTTACTGATTAAATTTTATGTGTCCCTTGTGTCCACTGGATATTCAAATGTTGGGACTGGGTGTCCATTTGGACACAGAACTATTACTTTAAAGTAATACTTTAAACTATTACTTTAAAAATGCCTTGGGCAAGGCATCATTTAGGATCAAGGTTCCTGTATAATTGATAAATGAGAAGGGTTGAGATGGGCTCGCCATCAGACCCTCTTATGGCATCCTAAGAACTACTGGAATGTTGCTGCCTCTTGAACGGGAAAGAACAGAGGTATGAAATGGCATCACATTTATGAACATTAAGCAAAACAGCATACTCAACATATCCCTGCTGCAATTCTTAGTGCCCCTTAATGAGCCACTCTGTTTCCAGCCTGATGGGGTCAACACATCTGTGAGTCTCTGCTACTATTAAAGTGCTTTTCCCCCAATGAGAAGCACAAACATAAAAGTTATGCTATGGACATATTTATTCCTAATTTTGCCTTAGCTAATTTCTGTCAACCAAAGCCAGTCATTTGTGTGAATTCTTCGCTGCAGTTGTATCAAATCAGTCTCATATTTTTTTTCTTAACCCTGGAAAATTGCAAAGCAGACTCAGGTGTAACTGATCACAGTTATCACAATTTCAATTCCCAGAAAATACAACAGCAAAAATAAGGATCATGCAGATACTATACTATGTTTTTTTCTGCCAAAGGAGATACGTTCTGTGTAAAATCATTTACACATTGACAAATGTAAATGTCAAACATACTGGTCAGAGTTGAAATTAATGGGCCGAATGGACTGATTCATTCTGTTGGATGATGCCCATGGAGTACCAAGGCAGCCTGATCATCACTTTTATTAATTACTTTCCCAAGTACAGCAAAATCCATTATCTTCATTGATGAAGGAGTTATTGGATAAAGAAAATCCTACCACTAATGATACAAAACAGGGGATCTAGATAACATCCCTCTGTCTATAATATATAAGCATTCTCCAGTTGCATTCAAAATTGATGAAGATGCCCAAGTATGCAGAGAAACCAACTACTTATATTCAGAATGGATAAGATACCCTGACATTTGAAACATCTGCTGCTGAGCCACCAGGAATGGATAACTGCTGACTGGGGCTAGCTGAAAAATACAAGATGAAACATCTGTGTGACAGATAATCATCTACAGCTACATGAGTCACTGATGCTGGCCCATCTGTAAAACATTCCATATGCCAGTTGCTCGGCATCAGGTGGGTTAGCCTTAAAGAGAATCCAAGAGAGAATGAGATCCAGACTACAGCCCAGTTAGGAAACATATTTATTCCCTCACTGTACTCCTTCTGCATGCTTTCAAGTTCAAAGTGGGGATCTCTTTCTCTTGTGTGATGCATGATAGCACTATTCTTGTAGACCCGATAAGGCAGATGTTGCAACCCTTGTGTGACATATGGGGCAGTTCACATAAAGAGCACACTTAAAGCAACTTTATTGTTAATGTACTAAATGAATTCCAAAGCTTTCTGTAAAGCTATATAGAAGTAAAAGTATACATACAGGTGCATTTATTTTATTTTTTAAAAACGTTAAGCATGAATGTCCCTGTTTCACAAATGTGACAATCACATTTTCCCAAGATCATGTGGTTGTGAGTCAGTGTGCTGAATTTCAGGTGATGATCCAGTTAAAGTATCTTGTTAAATTTAAAAATAAATTCTCCAAATGTAACTGAGTACTTCCTTCACATGCAGTTGCCACAGATCAGCTCCAGATCAAAACTTCAAGGGGAGGGGCACATATGGCTGTTGTGGTGGTGGTAAACTCAAAATCAACTCTTTTTTTTCATAGGAGGGGGCCTTGAATTAGGGATGCATTTATTTGTCTTCTAGCAGCTGTAAATGGCTGTGAAACTTGCAGTTTCAAAGTAAGTACAAAGGAAAAAGCTGGAAAGGTCTATCAGAACTAGGGTTGCATTTAACCAGAGGCAAACTGAACCACTTGAATGAAATAACATGGAATTGTTTGTGTTTGAGCAAGTGGGAAATCGTTTGGACAAGGAAGAGGAATTGGGGTGGAAGAATTGTAGGAGAACAAGGCTGTGGTGTAGCATCAGAAGTCTAGATGACTTGGCACTACCTACGGATGGGGGAGAAATTCAATTCAATTCAATTCACATTTAAAGATGAGTCTGTCAAATTTGCCCTTTCCAAAACCACATGAGAACTGAAATACATCCCTACCAGAGGGCACTTTGAATTGTTCAAAATCCACACTTATCTGAATTTTGCAATGTAAGTTCTCCAACAAATCAACATTTACAAAAAAGTATATATTTGGGAAAAGTGTGCATAAAAATGAATATATTTGAGCGATAACATGTAAAATCACATTAAGTTAGGGGAACTTACTTTCAAAATACATGCATTAGTCAAAACTGCACATAAAATGTGTTTATTAGGAAAAATTTGCAGTAAAATACTGATGAATTTTCATGATTTTTTTTTAATTGCAGATTGCTGCAGAAATGTGAAAAACTGAATCTAAGATCTGAAAAATGACAAGCTGAGAGGACTGAAATTGACAAGTCCTTCAATCCCTGTGCGGGCCTGCAACAACTTCTGGTACAATTATGCTGTACTAGAGGGAAGGGCTGGAATTGTATTCCTGTCATTCTCAACCAAGAGCAGCTACACATGAATGGGTTTAGTGCAAGCTCTTTAGAGAGCATGATATGAGAAGTCAGATGTTAGCTTCCTAGGAAGTTAGCTGTGGGTTCAGAAATAGCCACCCTCTATTTTAGCCATTGGTGGGCCTTCCTGCTCTGCTCCAGTTCTCAAAATGAAAGGCAGTAGAGCTCTGCTAAACTCTAAGGCTTCAGTCCTTTGCCCATTTACCTAACAGTAAGCCTTACTGAATGAAATAGGACTTACTTCTGAGTAGACATTTATAAGATGGCGCTATAAACTATCTAAGCAGGGCCAGTCCTGGGTTTGAGGAGCCACTGGGCAAAGTGCCCTCTGGTAGAGCCAGCATTTGGCTGGTGGGCCTTGATGAGTTAATCTGGCATCAATGGATTGCAGCAGCAACCTTTCAAGAAGTACCAGGTTTCTGGGAGGGTGGAGTACACAATTTTAATTTCCTGCAACACCCAGAGCAGTCTTCCCTAAATGTGTGCCTTCCTGATATTGTTGGATTGCAATTCCCATCATCCCTGACCATTGGCTATGTTGGCTAGGGCAGATGGAAGCTGTAGTCCAAAATATCTGGAGGGCAGCAGGTTGAGGAAGCCTGCCCTAGAGTGAGACTAAGCTGTGAAAAATTAAAATGGCAGTTAAATTTGGCTGGTTCATATCCACATGAATGGTATTCTAATGAGACAATCATTAAAATATATTGTTTATTAAAATGGCTAAAATATTTGTGGTGCTTTACCCTGCCCGCAGACTTATAATCTAGAAAGAGGTTACTTTAATAAGAGCCATCTAATCATGTTTCAACTAATTGTACAAATTGCTCTTCTCCAGTGTTAGCAAATTATTCAAAGCAAGAAAACTACTTGATGGAACAACTTCCAGTAAATCAAACCTGAACAATTTCATTTTTTGTTTGTTTGCAGGAAATTAAACTATCAGGAATATGCATAAGCCAAAGTAAACATCAGCTGCAGCAGCAGAGGAAACATTTTGAGAAATTAGTCTAACCAAGAAAAGACTTCAAAAGGCAGCTGTACCTGGTTCACTCTACATCAAAATATGGTAAGTAAATAAACTGGCCACAGAACACAAGCCATATAAATATACTGCATTATATATTTTGCTTACAGCAAGTTGTTTCATGTTTTCTTCCCCAAGTGTAAGCTTTCATAAAATCCATAATTTCCTGAAACCCTTCAAATGAAATCACTGCATAGACATTCAGAGAACAAAGTGCTCTGAGGGTGCCTACTAACAGAAGCAGCATAAAGGGCTGTGTAGAGATGAGTTGGCCTACTATTTGCTGTCTGCAAACTAATCCAAAAAGCATGACACACATTCCTGAGGGACATGATTTATACTAGTCAGTTTAGCTAAAACCATTATTATGCACAAATCCGTTCACGCATTTAACAACTTGTGGCAGTAAGCAGCAGTTTGCCTATCCAACAAAAACATCTCTCTCCCCCATCCCCAGTTCAATTTTAATAAAAACCTTTGAGATAAATTGTCTCAATTAATTTTAAACTACTAATGTTTTTAGAAATTATCTATAGCAAAACAACTGAGTATAAAATATTCAAAGTTTCCTAGTAGTGGCCTGATCCTTAGCTCAGGATTTTGGATCCTAAAAGGAGCGCAAGCTGCAGTGGCCATTTATTAACAGTGTTTATCATGTGACCATTTACTAACACTGCTGTAGCTGTGTCAATGCTTTTTGTGGGACATTGCAAACACAGCCATACAACACTGGGAGAGGGGGAAGTAACCAGACTACCCCGGGCCTCTGCCCTCCGCCCACCCTACCTTTGCCTAAATCATCCTAAGAATTATTTGGCCAGCCCTGAAGCTAGGAATGGATGAATCTGTCAATTTCCATTCCTCTCTGTTTCTCATTTTTCTAAGTGCAGTTCACCACATTTTTGCATCAGCTTGCTATTTCTTTTTTCAAAAAATCTACATGAAAACGTGTCAGCATTTTTGTATTCAGCTTTGCTTAATATGCACATTTTTGTGAATCATTTCTCATTTTCCATATGCTGTTTTCACTAACATATGCATTTTTATGCATAATTTCTCCTAACATACACGTTTGCACATTATTTGGGAGGTGGAGAACTGTATCACAAAATCTGGAGAAATGTGAATTTTTAAGGACAGTTGTTTTTCAGTTTGCATATAGTTTTAGGAACTGTAAATTAAATAAGTTTGCATTAAAATGCAAACCAAACCAAATTTCTCCCCCACCCCTTCATAAAGCTCTGAATGTTGCCACAACCCTAAGTCTGGATTTCTTCAAACATTTGCCTGGTGGAATGGGATGCCCTTTAGCTGCTGAAATATGAACAAGCTATAGCATTTTAAAGATTTACAGGATGGATCTACGAGCGATTTATGTCCTTGTCTATGCCAGATAAAAGAAAATGCTTGAGAGAAGCAGGTGATTTTTTTGTTTGTTTGTTTCCTTAAGGCTCTTGTTGTTGTTATGTGTAATGTGTTGATTACGACTTATGGCGACCCTATGAATCAGTGACCTCCAAAAACATCTGTCATGAGCGACCCTGTTCAGATCTTGTAAGTTCAGGTCTGTGGCTTCCTTTATGGAATCAATCCCATCTCTTGTTTGGCCTTCCTCTTTTTCTACTCCCTTCTGTTTTTCCCAGCATTATTGTCTTCTCATGGTGTGTCCAAAGCATGCTAACTTCAGTTTCATCATTTTGGCTTAACAACAAGTTATTGCAATATTGCTACAATATTGAACCAAACCTGTTTGTTTCACTGTGGCTCTTAAATGGAACCAAACTGGGCATTATGTGTAATGTTTTGTTTCCGCTATTTGGGAAACACCCGGAGATAGATCACTGTTCTGGCAGTCTTCCATAATACAAAAGACACTGAGATGATTTAATGTGTTTTTGGCCAGAGGCAAATTTCCTAAGTGGCAACTGCAACATATTGTAACAAAATTATGAAAAATAGTATATGTGGAAGCAGCCCAGTATGAACACTTAGATATATACAGTATGTTCTTACTTGATTCAGATCAAACATATCACAAAGTCCCCATTTAAGTATTGGAGTGATGATATTGGGAGTTTCAGCTGATTCCTGTGATCACTTCTTAATGGCCACACCACTGATCTCTTCCCCTTGTTTATTTTTAATTATGGTTAATCAAAGTATCCCATTAAAACAAATTAACAATCTGTGTTAATATTAGTCTCTCCAGCTCCCTCAGTTGTGAACTTGTTAACCCTTCTCAGGGAAACCAGTACACCTCAGCCTGAGACCTTCTCTGTGGTGTGAGAATAATAAAATTGTTCTACATTACATGACTGCTTTTAGAAGGGAAGCACTCTGAGCACTTAGGGAAAACATTTTTAAAAAAATATTTAGGATTTTTATTTAAGCAAAAGTGCACATTTGAATGTTTATTCATCTCACAATATGATCTGTTTGTTTCAGGAAGATAGGATTAATAATATGACACAGTAAAATTAGATACAGCTCCTAAGTCACTCTTTATTAATTGCTTTCCAAGGCTCATGAAAAGACCAGCAATAGTGCTTTTCCTGTAGTTCTAATGTTTTTAGATGAGTGTCAATAATCTGATGCTGATGGTGCGAGTAGAAATTGCATCTTTTAAGTTATTTGCAAAGACAGTAACAGGAGTCAAAACAGTAAGAGTTCTGTTGTAGAGTCAGTCTTTTGGTACCTATGACAATTAGTTTAACTGGAGTTGCCAGACATCCTATCCCTTTTATTGGGCAGAATGGAGTTCTAAAAATTGTGATCAAAGGACTCTACAAGGAAACAAGCTGTCATCTAGACAGAAGTATATTAAATCTGGCAACAGCAAAGACTATCTTTAAAAGGAAAGCCCAGTTCAGGTTTCCACACATTCATTTTCAAAAGCAAGGGCAAGACTCTCCACTGACTTCTGGATGAGATGTCAAAATTTGCATTTCAGCTAAAATGTTTTGAGAAGGTTGGTGTATTGCATCCCTTAGGTATAAACCTCAGACTCCAGTGAAGAGGTATACTGTTTCCCACATCAAACACATGGTCTCTGACAAATGACAGAAGGAACCATGGGGGATCTTTTCTTACTATAAGGAAATAAGGCATACTCCTTGGTCCAAATGATTGTTTCTTATTCTCTGTGGTAGAAAGAATTCGGGGGGGGGGAGCTTTACATTTGGCCTATGTTAACTTTTGCTAGTTACCACTCCAGTCTCTGTGTTGGCTTATAGCTGGAACATATTAACCTTATCAAAGAAAAAACGGGATTGGTTCCTGTGATTCCATAAGGCTGAACACTGTAGAGGTGTTTTAGTACATCTTACAAAGGTCTTATTAACCCACTGGTGATCTATAAACTTCATGTTTTCCAAAGTCTTTTCATGGCATTGCAATTACACCAAAGAAGTAATTTTTATACAAATAGGCAAGGGCTTTCCATTCTTTTCCATGGAATACATTGCTTTTCATAGCTGGTCATTGCAGCTAGTTATTGTTGTTGTCATTATTATTCATACTTTACAGATGAGCACCAAGGGTCAATTCACAAGTTACCAATGTGAAGCAATTTATGTGGGTGCCAGTTCATCCTTCATTTTTAAGTGGTTTCCCTGATGTAGTTAAAATTGATTGAACCAGGTGAGCATTGCTTCATACAGCATCACATAAAAACTTCTCAGACTGGAAGATTTCCCAGTTCTGTCATTACCTCCTTCAAGTACTCCCCATATGAGCTAAGGTTGGTGGCAGCTACAGCAGGGGCCTTGTGGGTAGTGGCACCCTGCTTATGTAACCCCTTCCCAGAGAAATTCATCTGGCACAAGGTTCTTTTTTATTTAGCAGTAGGCAAAGAGGTTTTCATTTCCCCAAGCTTTGAATATGCTATTATTTTACTCATGTTGTAATCTATTATATTCTATTGTGAATTTTGTAGTGATTAAATGATTTATATGCTGCCATTCAGTAATGCTTCCAGAATGGCTTATCTTGTTTCTGTAAACTGCATTGCTGAAGGAAGGGCCTTTTTGGTGGTGGCCCTGCATTTATGGAGCTGTCCCCCCTTCCCCAGAAATACAAGTGTCTTTGGAAGTTTTAAAGAAAAAAAAATTAAACCATCTATATTTCTGTATGCTTCCCTCACCCCTTGTTACTTTTATTAATTGTTACTGCTCCATTTTAAGGGGGTATAATGCGGTTTTAACTGGATGATTTAATTTTTCTTAATTGCTTTTTTTGGCGATATCTTCTATACTGCCTCAGAGAGGGAATAATAGCTCCCCGAAAATAAATCAGATCATCATAACATTTTCAATAAACACTTTCCTTGCACAGAGAGGTGAGCAGGGACAGAACTCATTTCGGATTGTATTCTAGAGAAGGTGAGCCAGGAGTAAAGTGTTTTTCAGACAGCCTCTTCATATGATAACATTGTTTAAGGTGTCTGTGCAGAGGGCAACTTAGGGAAACTAGAAGCTTACAAAGATGAAGAGGATTACCCCAGGGTAGAGATGTAGGGAAAATTCTATTCAGTTTGCATTTAAAGGTGAACTTAATAAATTTACACTTTTTGAAACAATATACAAACCATCCTTCAAAATTCACGAATTTTGAAAGGCAGTTCTCCAGCCACATAATGTGTTCAAAAATGCATATACTTGTATACAGTGTGCATACAAATGCATGTACTAGTGAAAATAACATACAAAAATGCATTATATCTGGGGAAATTGCTTGCAAAAATGTTTATATTACTTAAATCTGCATATAATATTAGGAGAAATTCATACTAAAATACTGATGAATTTTCATGGGGGTTATTTTACCTAAAATTCATGAAGATTGAAAAATGAGAAACTGACAGGACTGAAATTGACAAATTTGTCCATGTCTACTTCTGAGACTTCAAAGACTGATCATTTAGGGCAAAGAATTGTACTGTGTACTGCATTTACTGACAAGGATGGGAACAACTGAGTAAGTTACTCATGCATGTACTGAATATGTTGGGAAGGGAAATGACTAGCCTCTGGATTGCTCTAGAGAAACCCATTGTTTATGTTGGATGTGGCAACTCAAGATAAATAACATGTACACTGCAGCATAATTGGCTTCTGAAATTAAAGCAATGACTGATATCTATATCTGTATCTATCTATAGATACTGATATTGATGTATTTCCAGTGAGAAAAAATTATTTTCCCAAAGGGAGCACAAACCATTTGCTGTCAAAATGAGATCTATGCAGATTTTAGTTAATGCTAGATGTAAGGTTGGTGCCTGGAGTATGACAAGCACCAAACTTATGTATCTAGCAAAGCATTTGCTGATATTAATACCTAGCTTTAAATGATACGTCCTTTTCTCTGCTGTGCACTATTGTATTTATGATTATAATGTCTTGCTGTTTTAATCTGTTCTGTAAACCGTCCTGGAATTTGACAATGAAAATATAAAATATATTAATATTTGAAACAAAAATAATGTTCATGTTAAAAAAGAGTTTTTAAAAGTAATTTCTTAACACTTTGTTGTAAATGAATAGGGATCCATTTTATTTATTAACATTTATATCTCAGTTTTCTGTTCAAAACAGGATTTTCAAAGTGGCTTCTGATTCAATCATATAACACAATCCTGCACAACTTGCAGCCCATCAAGCCAAATGTATATTACCAGCTCTGCATGGTACTCCACCAGGTGCAAAACTAATCTGCCTGTTTGGAGTTGCAAAAATCAGGGGATGTTGTCACAGACCATAATGCATACCTTGTGGGCTACATTTAACTTATTAATGGGTCTGTAAAACAAACAATCTTGTCCATGAAAGCTCAAGAAAAAATTCAAGATGAAATGCTGATTTAATTCTTTTTGAGAGAAAAAAACCCTGGAAGGTAGCTAATCACTATTTATTCTGGACACTCTTGGGGGAAAAAATCACAAAGGGTCTGTCTTTCAATCAGTAAAAAAAAGCCTGTTTTTGTTCAGACAAAAGGAAGGTGAAATATTTTGAAAACCAAGATGTACCTATACCATCTTGATTAAACATATGGAACACATAGTAAATGAAAAGCGGAGTGAAGTCCGAGTTGAGTAATCAAAACACCCAAGTTGAGAGGGGTTAACATGCAAGGATCAGCTCTGAACTTTGAAGCTTTCTAGTCTTCATTTTTCGTAATTAAGATGAGATTTAATAATCAAACCACAGTACAAACGATGTGCCTAAACTCAAGGTTGTGTTTTTAATTTGGCTGGGAATTCTTAAGATATTCCAAGAAATCGGCATCCATTGGGACAATTTTTCCCTAGTGAGATTAGTTCACCTATGCTTTTTATTTTTAATTTTTTTTCTATCACGTGATTATTGATCACATCGACTGTCATAATGTGAGATTATACGCTGGAGTCTTGGAAATTGCTTAAATAACTTGCCTATGGGAACAAGCATAGTAAGTGTGGAAATCACTAAGTTGATGCATAAAATACCCAGTAGAATATTCTGTCATTCCATGAGCAGGTCACTGAATTGTTCATTATATGACATAGGCCAGCTACACTTTGGCAGTTGAATACATTCTTAGTCCCAGTTTACCCCAGATGTTTATAATCAGTTTTTATCTACATAAAAATGGTGCCACTTACTTCTCAAATTTCAGAAGGATCTTATGGGACTAATGTTTAATTTTAAGCAGTTTGGGCAGTGAATATTAAATTGGCTATCACTATCATTTAGGATTACTTCAGTGCTATCTCTAAATAAGATGAAATAGGAATGATCTTTGTGTCCGTGAATGCGGTCACTTCGCTCCTCCCTTCTCAGGGTGTGAGTCTTCAATTAAACCATACTTTGTCATTTCATCTCAATCAGGAAACTATGGTTATCAGTTTTGGAACATGCCAGGTACCTGTTGTTACCTGGTTTGGATGAAACAGGAAACTATAGTTAATTGAAGACTTCTGCACTGCATTCATGCAGACAGTGAAGGGAGGAGAAGCAGGGCTGTGTATCCAGGATCCAGGCAAGAGTCTTGTTCATGTCTTGGCTTACTAAACTAAGATATAATCCTTGAAACAGGGCTATAATATTTGAAGTGTTAAATAAAATGCTGATAACTCTGTTCAGTCAGTTTGAGTGAAAGCTTTATATTCATAGATACTATAATTTTATTTACGATAACTGAATGAAAATTTCAAATGACAATCAGTCATTTACAAAGATATTGTTAAAGAATAACCTAGCTATACAACAGGACACTGATTTCAATGACATAAAAATGAAAAATAGTGTAAGTTTGCAGTTTGATGCAAGACAGTTGCAGAACTTCTCTCTGGGAGCTGGTTTGACAAACATTTTTCTATCAAACTGCTCTTAATATAAGCATACCTTACTGTAAACTGACATGATAGGATTTTTCCTTTTTTGTTTAAAGGCCTGCAAATTATAGTCATCACTATATTCATTGTGAATTAGGCTTTGATGTACAAACTTACTTTGTTCATGTGGATCTGTTGCTGATACTGTTTCTGTTTCTCCAGAAATTGCTGATGCTGTTGCTGAATAACCAGTTGAGCCAAGGTGCTCTGAGGAAGTGGAGCTGACTGGGTTCGATTTAGCGGCCTATGTCTAGGTAACTTATGTGCAACTCTTAGGCCAGGTGAGACTCTTTCTTTTGTTGCCAGTGGTGACTGTTGATGAAGAGGCACCCCTCCTACAAGCCAATGATTCTAGTTATCAAAATGGCAGCCAGTAACATTAAGGAATCTTGTTAAGATCGTCCATTTAATGTTTGTTTTGTTTTACATAAAGACACATAAAAGTAAAAACTGATGAAATTAAAATCAGAAGGGATAGCCATGTTTACTTATCCTCACCCCATCCCACTAACATTAGGAAAAAAATCAGCAGATGCAAACTAGCCGAGGGTTTTGGAAATAATTGAGCCAGGAAATAAGAGACCAGACTAGCTCTCATTTGAAAGCAGAACCACAATGGATAGATTTTGGGGTGTGTTTTTTAGAGGAGATAGTAGAGAGGAAACAGGGGATGGACCATAGCTCAGATGGAACTGAGCATATGCTTTACAGGTAGAAGATCCTAGATCCAATCCCTGGAATCTCCAGTTAAAAGTAATGAGACCTTGCCTGAGACCCTGAAAGGCTGCTACTAGTCAGAGTAGACAATATTGGCCTAGATGGACAAGAAGTCTGACCCTGGTATGAAGCAACTTCTTTTATTCCTCTACAATATGTTCAATCACAAAAAGGAAGGATATACCCATTAATAATCACTGATAATTACCTGGAGCCAGAAGTTTTTGCTGTCTCATTTGTTCCTTCAATAATAAATGCTGGAGGAGAGCTTGGTGGCTGCTGTTTGGCTTTCCTTCTAGGGCAATGGGCTGAGGGGCAGAAGGTGCAGAGATGCTTCCCCTGTATTGTCCTGGCAGAACTACTCCTTGCCTGATTGTTTGGGTCTCACACTTCTGTTTTTCTTTGAATGGTGACGATGCCTGTATCAAGAAAGTTTTTTTTTTCAAAGAATAAAGGCTAATAACTCTGCATCAGATTAGTTGGGAAGATTTCACTATTTCCAGAACACTCAGGAGAGTGTCAGTGGAGACCCGAGTCTGGGAATTCAGGTCTCCAGCAAACCAGTGGTGCTGTGGATGTGAGGCACAGCAGGCATGGCAGGTGGGGAAGAGCTGCTTAACCCTCCTTGCTGCCTGTTGCTTCTACTTTGTATTCGTCTCCTACAGCCACTTTTCTCCCAGGTGGACAATCGTGTCTGGAAAACTCAGCTCAGAGAAAAGCAGCTGGTGAGAAGCTGAAGAGAAGTGGGTGTGGGAAAAGTTAAGGTGAACCAGGAGGATTGTTGGTCTTCTGTGTTGATGTTGTAGTTCTAATACATGAGTAGCCAATCTGGTGCCCTCTAGATCAGCCTTTCCCAAACTTTGGGTCCCCCAGATGTTGCTAGAATACAGTTTCCATAATTCCTGACCCTTGGCCATGTTGGCTGGGCCTGATGGGAGTTGTAGTCCAGCAACATCTGGGGACGCAAAGGTATCTAGACATTGCGGGGCTACAACCCTCATCATTCTGACCATTAGGCTTGCTGGCTGGGGCTGATGGGAGTTGGAGTCCAAATGCATCTTCAGGGCATCACAATGGCTATCCCAGGCTGTCCTTTGGCTAACCAAAGATTTGTGCAGATTTGTTTTTCAAAGAATACATGAAAAATCCACTCTTAAATTGCATGCACTTTTAATAGAAAAAAATCATGTTTATTTAAAATAGACATTTCCCAAAGTTTTAAATGCATTCTCCATAAAATACACATTTATGCCTGCATTATTAATGCATAATATGCATTTTATGTGCACATTTTGTGCATTGAAAGTGCAACACAAAATCCAGATGAGTGCATAATCCAGCTGGAGTTGCATTCCAATCAATAAGCAAATTTGGAAGGGTCAGACTGAGTAGGTCTATTGAAAAAAAGTGGACTGAATGAATTCCTTCTTCATCCTTACTTACCATAGTGGATAAAAGTGTGACCCGATAACATGTGTGCCTGCCCAGTCTGCTGTCTAGGTGCAACTTCAAGATCCATGCTTTCCCTTCTGATGGTTCTTTATGTTTAAACTGGACTTGGACCAGACTGTCCTTCAGAGGACTGTCCTCTCACAGCCCTTCAAATAGAGGGCTGACATCTGAAAAGTAGGACACAGGACCACCCTATATGGTACAAAATATTACAGTGGAATCATCTAGCACTATTTTAACTTTGTCTGAAATAATATCCTGAGGAAACATGATGCAATCTGAAAGAGCTGATATGTCTTGACTAATTAATTGCCAGAGCCAATGAAAATACTCCTTAAATTGATTACTTACACTGAGTTGTGGCTGTACTGCTGGAAGTCCCAATGTGATGTTAGGCAAAGAAGGGGATGTGTAGAGACTCAAAAGGTTCATTGATTCTTCACTGATGCAAATGTGTTGTGGTGGAACCAAATGCTGGGGAAAATCAAAAAAGAAGGAAGGTCACATGTCAACTAGCCAAGGTTGTGCTGTGGAAGCAAAAGGCAATTATTTATCTTTTGAAGTCATGATGTATCCTGTATAGTCAACTACGTATCCTGCTAAACCTCTAACAGTGGAGGAAATTGCTTTGTAATTTTAAAAACAGATCTCTCAAATATCATTTTCACACTAGAAATTACAATTTTTACACTGTTTTAAAAAGCTTTAAATAAATAAAAAATATTTTCTCTCCACTCTTGTGTCACATATCTTTACATGCGCGCACACACAAATGCACACTAATTGCCATGTGTACAGCATTTTCAAACAGGTCATCATTAGGAAGATGACCCTCCCTTCCCCAGCTGCACACTCCATGAAGATAACCCTGCTCTGATGGGGAGGAGGTTGAGTCTTTACATGTGTGTGTGTATAAGAGCAAGAGAGAATGAATGAGTGTCTGTGTGAATGATTAAATGAACACATGCATGCATGTGTGTGGGTATTACATATGTATGTGTGTGTGTGTGTGTGTGTATATATATATATATATATGCTTACATGCAGTTATGTATGAAATGTGTGTGTGTTATGTGTGTGAAAGAATGTAAGGCGGAGCAGCTCTCTTTTGGCATTGGCCCTGCCCACCACTACCATATGGTCCCCAGCAGGTTAGCCACGAAGGAAAGCAGCCCTCGGGCTGAAAAAAGGCTCCTCAACCATGCTTTAAAGTTACTGGAGGCCTCCAGGTATCATTACAATCTTATACAAATGGATCCCCACTTTTTCCAGTACTCTATCCAAATGTTTCACCTATCTCCAAGAATGCTGAGAACCAGATAATTTAACTTTTTTCTACTGCATTTCACTGTTTGTTAGAGTAATTTCTCAATATGCATGTTTGTGTGTAGTGTTGAGACATCTCTGATCAGGTATAAATCTTTATAACTATGCATAGATAGTTGATTTTTTTTTTAAAGAAAAATAAGGG